>NC_064639.1:939653707-939956737 GCF_023864345.2 Schistocerca serialis cubense | reverse complement strand
TGCGAGAGGGCTGTACAAGCAATGATCACACGCACGGCACAGCGGACACACCAGGAACCGCGGTGTTGGCCGTCGAATGGCTCTAGCTGCGCAGCATTTGTGCACCGCCGCCGTCAGTGTCAGCCACTTTGCCGTGGCATACGGAGCTCCATCGCAGACTTTAACACTGGTAGCATGCCGCGACAGCGTGGACGTGAACCGTATGTGCAGTTGACGGACTTTGAGCGAGGGCGTATAGTGGGCATGCGGGAGGCCCGGTGGACGTACCGCCGAATTGCTCAACACGTGGGGCGTGAGGTCTCCACAGTACATCGATGTTGTCGCCAGTGGTCGGCGGAAGGTGCACGTGCCCGTCGACCTGGGACCGGACCGCAGCGACGCACGGATGCACGCCAAGACCGTAGGATCCTACGCAGTGCCGTAGGGGACCGCACCGCCACTTACCAGCAAATTAGGGACACGGTTGATCCTGGGGTATCGGCGAGACCATTCGCAACCGTCTCCATGAAGCTGGGCTACGGTCCCGCACACCGTTAGGCCGTCTTCCGCTCACGCCCCAACATCGTGCAGCCCGCCTCCAGTGGTGTCGCGACAGGCGTGAATGGAGGGACGAATGGAGACGTGTCGTCTTCAGCGATGAGAGTCGCTTCTGCCTTGGTGCCAATGATGGTCGTATGCGTGTTTGGCGCCGTGCAGGTGAGCGCCACAATCAGGACTGCATACGACCGAGGCACACAGGGCCAACACCCGGCATCATGGTGTGGGGAGCGATCTCCTACACTGGCCGTACACCACTGGTGATCGTCGAGGGGACACTGAATAGTGCACGGTACATCCAAACCGTCATCGAACCCATCGTTCTACCATTCCTAGACCGGCAAGGGAACTTGCTGTTCCAACAGGACAATGCACGTCCGCATGTATCCCGTGCCACCCAACGTGCTCTAGAAGGTGTAAGTCAACTACCCTGGCCAGCAAGATCTCCGGATCTGTCCCACATTGAGCATGTTTGGGACTGGATGAAGCGTCGTCTCACGCGGTCTGCACGTCCAGCACGAACGCTGGTCCAACTGAGGCGCCAGGTGGAAATGGCATGGCAAGCCGTTCCACAGGACTACATCCAGCATCTCTACGATCGTCTCCATGGGAGAATAGCAGCCTGCATTGCTGCGAAAGGTGGATATACACTGTACTAGTGCCGACATTGTGCATGCTCTGTTACCTGTGTCTATGTGCCTGTGGTTCTGTCAGTGTGATCATGTGATGTATCTGACCCCAGGAATGTGTCAATAAAATTTCCCCTTCCTGGGACAATGAATTCACGGTGTTCTTATTTCAATTTCCAGGAGTGTAGTTGCTGAACTATGGAAGTACTCTAGTGACAACATGATACAGTGTCTATCAGAAATACTAAAAGAAATCTGGACAACACACAGATTACCACCAGACTGGACATCTGCATTAATACATCCACTACATAAAAAAAGGGAAGAAAACAGATCCTAGCAATTATAGGGGAATCTCCCTCTTACCAGTGACCTATAAGGCGCTTTTAAAAAGAGCAGAGCAGAAGAGAAACTTGACAAACAGCTAGGAGAGTATCAGGCTGGATTTAGGAAGGGAAGATCATGTGCAGAACAAATACTAAATTTAAAGTACTAGAAATGAGGAAAATCAGGAATTTAAAATATGTAATTACTTTTGTGGATTTTACAAAAGCCTATGATTCAATTGACAGAAATACTCTACTTGATATCTTAAAAGAATTGGGACTCGATGCTAAAACAACTGCAATAATTAAAGGTACTTTGACAAATACAAAATCGAAAGTAAAATTTAGGGGAGAGCTCTCAAAATCGTTTGAAATAAAGTCAGGTGTTCGACAGGGAGATGGTCTGTCACCTCTGCTCTTCAACTGTGTCTTGGAGAAGGTAGTTCGAGAATGGAGGAAGGCCATCAATACTAAAGGGATTCAACTAGGGAGAAATCCAAACAAGGTCACTGTCGAGTGTTTAGCCTTCGCAGATGACATGGCATTGATTACAGATTCACTAGACAATGCCCAAGAACAAATAAGAGAACTACAAAAACAAGCAGCCAAAGTAGGACTACAAATATCCTATGAAAAAACAAAGTTTATGACAAACATCTGTGATGTTCCTCAAAATATTGCAGTTGACAACAACACAATACACAAAACAGATTCCTTTAAATACCTAGGAGAGTGGATTACATACAATGCCAAAGAAAAGATAGCTATAGAAACTAGAGTGCACAAAATGGAAAGAGTGTTACATATGACCAAAAACGTTTATAATAAAAAATCCTTGTCCTGGAACACGAAATTAAGACACTACCAAACAGTGGCCAGACCTGAAGCTCTCTATGCGGCAGAAACACTTAAACTAACAAGAAATGGAGATCTTGAGAAACTAGAGAAGGTCGAAAGAAGAATTTTAAGGAAAATACTGGGAGCTAAAAGAAACGATAATGCTGGATACAGGTTAAGACCAAACAGAGAGCTATATCTGAAAACGGAGAAACTAACTGATGTAATGAGGAAGAGAAGACTACAGTTTTTTGGACATATATTCAGAGTGGATAACAACAGACTAACCAAGCGGATATTCACATTACTCAATAGCTACAAATCCAAGCCAGCATGGTTCATAGAGACTGAAAAGGACATTGAAAATGCTGGAGTTACAATAGACACAATAGAAAACAGAACACATTTAAGAAAGGCAGTTCAAAAGGCAGAATTTCAGGAGAGAAAGAAAATAACTAGACGAAAGTGGACTCAAGAAGAAAGGGAACAACACTCTAAAAGGATGAAGGAAATTTGGAAACTGAAGAAATCTAATACAATGAAGAGTAGCCAAAGTTGATTCATCGTACCCTCCAAATGGGTTATTCGAGAGGAAAAAAAAAAAAAAAAAACTGAATTCCTTAACGACACCTACTTCGTGATCACCAAATCTGATATTAAGTCTGTCGCTGTTCTCATTGCTGCTACTTCTCATTGCTTTTGCTTTATTCTCACTCCATATTTTGTTCTCATTACATCAATCCATTCAACAGATCCTGCAATTCTTCTTCACTTTCACTGAGAACAGCCATGTCATCAGTGAAACTTAACATCGATATCCTTTCACTCAGAATTTTTATTCCACTCCTGAACCTTTATTTCCATCATGGTTTCTTCGTTGTATAGATTGAAAAGTACGGGCGAAAGACTATATCATCGTTTTACACCATTTTCAATCGGAGCATTTCGTTCTTTGTCTTTCACTTTTATTCCCCCTCGGCTCTTGCACATATATACAGGGTGTCCCATTTATCTTGATCACCCTAAATAACTGTTTGTCCAGATGCAAATTTCAAAATTTTTCAAGCAAATGTTCTTTAACCGTCAGTGGGACACCAATCAGCATGATTGCCTTCGTTGTAGCTTAATTTTTTGCAAAGATATGAAGAGGGGTATGACTTTTTTAAATGAATTTTTTATTCATTTCCTCTCCTAAAGACCTATTCAGAAATGTATCTGATTGTACCATTCATTGAAACACAACGTTATTAACTACATAACACAACACTGACTTTGAGCCCGGGATGACAAACTCGTCCACTTGCTGCAGTTGTCGGAAAACAAATGAAAACCAAATAAAAACATAGCACAAAATTGACTTTGACTCTCCTGTACCATTGCTCAGGAGTAGAATATTCAAAGGTGCTCAAAGTGGCGACCCTAGACACTGATACACTGGTGCACTTGTTGAATGAAAGAATTATTTACTGCTTCCAGTGTTGCCTGCTGAAGATAATTACAAGTAAGCACGACGCGTTCCTGCAAGTCGTCTGGAGTTTTTGGAATATCGCGATAGACAACGTCTTCAATGCATCCCTGAAGAAAAATGTCCAGAGGATTTAAATCAGGAGACCTAGCAAGCCAAGTAACTGTTCCTCCTCGACCAATCCATCTCGTAGGATACCTTCGGTTCAGAACACGACGTGCTCGCAAGGCATTATGTGCTGGACATCCATCGTGTTGATACCACATAAGCATTGTGGTTCTTAGCGGCACTTCATCCAAAAGGGGAAGAAGAATTCGTCTGAGGAAGTTGGCATACGCTGTGCCGTTTAGACTAGCATTGATGAAATAAGGGCCAATAATCGTAGTACCAAGCATTTTACACCAGACGTTAACTCTCCATTGACGCTGATGTCCCACCTGTCTAAGTCATCATGGGTTGTCGCTCGACCAATAATGCATGCTCCTTGTATTTACCTGTCCTTTGTTCGAGAAGGAACATTCATCGGTAAATAGAACATTGGAGAAGAAGTTCGGGTTAGCGAGATTTGCTGCTGTACCTACTGACAGAACTGTACACGATTCTGGCAATCATTCCCATGCAATTCTTGACGTAGGTGTACATGGTAAGAATGGAAACGGTGACGTGTAAGAATACAATGTACACCGGTTTTAGGAATGCCAATCTCGTGTTCGAGGTGTCGTGCGCTCGCATGTGGATTCACAGCTACGGAAGCGAGAACAGTAACTTCGGCAGCTTCGTCTGTGCGAGTGCTACGACGATTGCGTTGTCGTGGGTTCTTGTCGGGATATCACTCTCTGTACAGTTCCGCTGCCTGCGTAACATTTTTCCTACCTTCAACAACAACAATAAAATGAACGTTACTTCGTTGTAGTTTGTAGGAAGGACAGCCTTTACTGTATGCCTACTCTACACAACAGTGTTTAAAAGGACTAAACTACTGCACTAAATGTACCTGTACATAAGAAAACAGTATTGCAATTACTGTTCTGCTGACTTACAAAAAATGGTTCAAATGGCACTGAGCACTATGGGACTTAACTTCTGAGGTCATCAGTTCCCTAGAACCTAGAACTACTTAAACCTAACTAACCTAAGTACATCACACACATCCATGCCCGAGGCAGGATTCGAACCTGCGACCGTAGCGGTCGCGCGGCTCCAGACTGCAGTGCCTAGAACCGCTCGGCCACTCCAGCCGGCATAACTTACATTCCCCATGAGTATCATTTCTACCTTCAATTCGTTAGTGTACATTCTACTCACAGAACTCTTCAACTGATGATGGTTGACTGGATGACGGATGAGCATTCTACTTATGTTTACAATTGTCCTCTGTCAACGTCAGCACGTGGATGTGTTCCATTACTCCGAGTACCTGCAGTAAACTCTGGGAGCGTCAATGTTGTGTTATGTAATTACTAACGTGGTGTTTCAGTGAATGGTATACTGTGATACATTTTTGAATAAGTCTTTAGGACAGGAAATGAATGACCGAATAAAAAATATAGGGTTCCATTTAACAAAAGTCATACCGTGAAACGTCCCCTTAGAAAAATTAGTGAATTACTGTGCTGGTAAACCCCCTACGTTATTTGATTTTCAAACAGCTGAGAAAAACTGAACGTACTCAGATATTTCTTTCTTTACTTATTTTGATCATCACTAAACTGACACACAATATTTTTAGCGCAACGCAATCTGACTTTCAATAATCCCTACAAAAGAATGGCCCTGACTAACAATAACCTATACCTTTCATGAATCACTTAACTCACAAAAATCTTAGTTACTCGAACTACTGCAATACAGCGAGCACCAATACTGCCAGCTAAATAAAGGATTC
The DNA here is from genome assembly GCF_023864345.2 of Schistocerca serialis cubense. Classification (NCBI taxonomy): domain Eukaryota; kingdom Metazoa; phylum Arthropoda; class Insecta; order Orthoptera; family Acrididae; genus Schistocerca; species Schistocerca serialis. Next base: position 939,951,058 of record NC_064639.1, on the reverse strand, counting down.
TAACTACTGAAGGCACTAACTACTGATAGGCATACTTAGCAAATGAGAGATTTTGATAGAGAACGAACAATGTATTTATCTTAATAGTGTTCAAAAGTCATATATATATATCAGTTCATGACATCCAGTCTTACAAATTTACTCTCTCTGATGGACACACGTCCAGATCATCCGCTCTCGAAACTCCGCCATCTCTCTCTCCCCACATCCACCACTGCTGGCGGCTCACCTGCAACTGCGCAACGCTACGCGCTGTTAACAGCCAAATGCCCAACACCACAATAGCAAATTCCAACAATGCAAACCAGCCACAGACTGCACACAGCACAGTCAGTGATTTACATACAGAGCGCTACGTGACGTTGCCAACATAAAAACCTAAACAGCCTACTTACAACCGCTGTTCATATCTTTGTAAGAGAGATTGAAGTACCCCTGACGGCTAAAGAACATCTGCTTGAAACATTTTGTAATCCATCTGGACAAACAGTTATTCAGGCTGGTCAAGATAAATGGGACACCCTGTATACTTTCCGTCTGTCTCTGTAGTTTACCCCCGTTTTTCTCGGAACTTTGGATATTGTCGGACGCTTTTTCCAGGTAGACAAATCCTATGAAAGAATCTTGATTTTCCTTTAGTGTTTCTTTCATTATCAACCGCAATGTCAGTACTGCCTCTCTGGTACCTATACCATTCCTAAAGCCAAACTGATCGTCGTGTAACACATCGTCAATTTTCTTTTCCATTATTCTGTACGTTATTCTTGTCAGCAACTTCTATGCATGATCTGTCAGCACTTGCAAGCTTAGGAATTGTGTGAATGATGTTTTTCCGAAAATCTGATGGTATGTCGCCAATCTCAAGCATTCAGAACACAAACATGAACTCTCGTATTGTTGCCACTTCCTCCAAAGATTTCTGAAATTCGGCTGGAATGTTATCGATCTCTTCTGCCTTATTTGTTCTTAAATGTTCCAAAGCCCTTTTAAATTCTGGTTCTAGTACTGAATCCCCTATCTCCTTTATATGGACACCTGTTTTTTCTTCTATCTCGTCGTCAGACAAGTCTTTCACCTCATAGAGGCCTTCAATGTATTCTTTCCACCTATCCGCCCTCTCCTCTACATTGGGCAATGGAATTCAAATGGTTCAAATGGCTCTGAGCACTATGGGACTTAACTTCTGAGGTCATCAGTCCCCTAGAACTTAGAACTACTTAAACCGAACTAACCTAAGGCCATCACACACATCCATGCCCGAGGCAGGATTCGAACCTGCGACCGTAGCGGTCACGCGGTTCCAGACTGTAGCGCCTAGAACCGCTCGGCCACTCAGGCCGGCAATGGAATTCCCAGTACAATATTAATGTTACCACCCCTACTTTTAATTTCACCGAAGGTTGTTTTGACTTTTTCCATATGCTGGTTCAGTCCTTCCGACAAGCATTTGATACGCAGTCTGGAACCGCGCAACCACTACGGTCGCAGGTTCGAATCCTAGGTCGGGCATGGATGTGTCTGATATCCTTAGGTTACTTAGGTTTAAGCAGTTCTAAGTTCTGGGGGGTCTGATGACCTCAGATGTTAAGTCCCATAGTGCTCAGAGCCATTTGAACCATCTGAACCGACAAGCATTTTTTCTTCGATCTCTTCAAATTTCTCTTGCAGCCATTTCGCCATTGCTTTCCTTCACATCCTTTCTATTTAATTCGTAAGTGAATTGTATTTCTGTATGTGCTTATAAAGCTTTATTGTACATGGTGTTAACGAGTCCGATTTGATCGCGGTCATTACTTCTTATTAGGAAAGGGATTTAAGTGATAAACCCCGACTGCAGCGATACATCCGCCACAGTCACTATGTGAAGTTTTCTCGTTCCCATATTAGACTGTATCCGTGCCTAATCAGCGGCTCAGTCTGACAGATCTGTTACGCCACGAGCCAGCTCACCTCTTTCTCTTTCTCTCTCTCTCTCTCTCTCTCTCTCTCTCTCTCTCTCTCTCTCTCTCTCTCACACACACACACACACACACACACACACACACGCACACAGGCATTAACACAAGGCACAGAGTGACGCACTGCCGCAAACATCACCGGCGGAAGGCTGCAGAAACAGCACGCAGATGCTGATTAAGTACGTCATTTCCCGCCCACGCACGTATGGCCTCAAGCGCAGTACGGACTCGCAAGTTAAGCGCTGACTGCGCGCGGCGGAATAACTGGCGACCGCGCCAGGACCTGACGGCCAGCTAAGCCGCGACGCGCGGCGACAATGCCGGCCGTGTGTCGCAACCGCCGGGTGGCGGCTGCCGCTGTGTTTGCAGGCGCGGTAAGCACCCGCCACGGCGCGTGACACTGTTGTACCAACACGACAGCCGAGCCCGTAAGCCGAGCACCGCCTCTAAGCCAGCACGCCTCGCAGTTTGTCGCCCCATTTCATACTACTGCCTTTCGCGTTCCTACGCGGTTTATCGCTAACGCCTGCTGTTAGACGTGCCGACAGATGGCTAACACATGGCAGTCCTCTGCAGCGTAACTGACTAGCGAAGCAACCACCCAATATATCACCGACTGTGTGCAAATCTTTCGTACTTGATCTCGTGTTTCTGTACATGATTAATTGTGGGTGTTAAGATGAGTTCTCCATTTTATACGCACTATTTATTCTTTGATTTGTCTCAGGCGTTTCACTGTGTTGATCACCTGATATTATTGCTGCACTTCAAGACGAGGCAAATAAAAGCGTCCTGGACGAAAGAATACGGTTGAACGTGAATGCATGCATATAACCACGCCCCAACAGTATGGAGCAACTGCCCATGCAGCCGGTCGAACCTTGGAGCACATTTACACTATCTTCACGCCCGATAGAGTTGTACGCAGAGGCCAGTCTGGTCGCGGCCCTCGCTGGCCACCAGGGCCTCCTCATCTGTCAGCGTGCGATTACTTTATCTGGAGAGCCCTAAGGTCTAAGGTGTATCGCAACAACCCTCACAGTTTTCAAAAATGGCAGTTGAACTTTTCGGATGAGACTGCAGCAGTCCAGCTTCGATCCACCTTCAGCAACTTGCTAACCAGGTCCCAAAAGTGCCAAGAGTTGAATGATGGTCACTTTCAACATCTGTTACAGTTACGTTAGTACTGTATTTCATTTACCCTGCTGTGTTTCTCTGCACCCTGGAATTAAGTTCTCTGAGCCACTTATTTGTCCCACACTGCAGTACTATTATGGAATAAGAGAGTAGCTCAAAGTTGGATCTTGTCATACCTGAAGAACAAACAGAAAAATGTCATTCTCCAGGCTAATGAGAACGGCTTTGAGGTGGGGTCCGATGGGGCACGGTTAAATAGAATGTAACTCAGTGGTCATTACAGGGACAACCACAGCTTCAGAACGTTCGAGAAAGAGACTGACGTCAAATTTTTAACAGAAAATTATTGTCGCAGGGGAAAAAAAAACAAATAATTAAATGCATAAAACCGACAATTTAACCAATACATGGCGCTGTAAGTGTTAGAAAATGCACACTAATAGGCGCACGGCACACGGCTGTTCCTTAGTTTGCGTCCGAGTCGCTCAACATGACTGCCTCCATGAAGAATGGCTCTTTTACAAGAACCGTGAGTGTGCGCAAGTATCTCTCCAGAAGTTCCGAACACTCAGCGGTAGGAAAAAAAGTCATTGGTCCGATGGCTCATAAGGATCTGGAGAAAATGGAAACAAAATTCGAAAAGACATGGTTCTTTTGAAGTGCAGCGTGGCAGAGCGAGGAAAGTAGTTGATCTGACGTCTGCCGAAGATGTGGCCAAAACACGACAGGACGGGTCGAGCGTTGGTGTGCAAATATGCATCGCACGGGGAATCGCGCGAACATTGGACATGTGGCGAGCATGGCGTATAAATTCTTACGGAACATTCTGCACTGGTATCCATACAAAATCACACATGCTCATGAGTTGCAACCTGCTGACCTGGCAGAAAGACAAACGTTCACTCTGGAATTTCTTGCTCGCTTGAAAGTGGATAACGAACGGCCATGGGACATTCAATGGACACACGACGCCCATTTTCATCTCCAAGGACACGTTGATACGCAGATTTGCAGAATGTGGGCATCGGAGAACCAATTCATTCTGCAAAGGTGATTGTGTGGTGCAGGTTGATGGCACCGTAGGCTCGAGGAGATGGGTCCTGCGAGTCCTGTTACCTATACCGTCACTGGTAAACGCAATGAGAGTTTTTTGCGCACCAGTGTCGTTCCAGCCCTTCAGTAATGCAGTGTGTGGATTGAATAATTTTCATCCTAGATGGTGCTACTCCGCATATTGCAGAGCCAGTGAAGCGGCTGCTGCGAAGGCACTTTGGAAACACTAGAATAATCAGCCGTCATTTGCCTACAGACTGGTCGTCCAGATCATCTGAACGTTTGCCACTGCTGGCGGTACCCATTGTCTTCGTGATAATTGTGGCCTATGTCTTCTTTGGACTGAAAGCTAGCACCCATTGCATTATACGTGCATTAAGGCTCGTGGTGCACAATACTGTCTTGGCAGTATGTACTCGCGCCGTTATTTATAGCCGAGTTCGACTCCCAACACCTAGTATGCGAAAATCTTTACTTTACAGGATGGATGAAATGAAATAAAATTTTGTATTTGTCCCACATTATTATTATTATTCACATACACTGAGGTGACAAAAGTCGTGGGATACCCCCTGCTATCGTGTCGGATCACCTTTTGTCCGGTGTACAGTAGCAATTCAACGTGTCATGGACTCAACAAGTCGCCGTAAGTCCCATGTAGAAAGTTTTGCCGCTGCAGGACTTTTTGCATGAACTGGCCTCTCGATTATGTCCCATGAATGTTCGATGGGATTCATGTCGGGCGACCTGTGTCGCCAAATCATACGCTCAAAACTGTCCAGAATGTTCTTCAAATCAATGGCGAGCGACTATGGCCTGGTGTCAGGACGCACTATTATTCCATCGGTGTTTGGGAACATATAGTCCATGAATCGTTGCAAATGGTCTCCAAGTAGCCGAACATAATCGTTTTCAGGCAATGACAGGTTCAGTTGGACTAGAGGACCCAGTCTATTCCGCATAAACACAACCTACACCATTATTGAACCACCACCAGCTTCCATAGTGACTAGTTCGCAGTTTGGATTCATGGTTTCGTGGGATCCGCGCGACACTCGAACCCTAAAATCAGCTCTTACCAACTGAAATCGGAACTCATAGTACTATGCAACGGTTTTCCAGTCGTCTGGTTTCCAACCGACATGGTCACGAGCACACGAGAGGCGCTGCAGGCAGTGTCGTGCTGTTACCGTCTGCTGCCATACCCATTAACGCCAGATTTTGCCGCACTGTGCTAACGGATACGTTCGTCGTACGTCCCACATTGATTTCTGTAGTTATTTCATGCAGTGTTACTTGTCTTCTAGTACGGACTACCCAAGCCGGCCTGTGTGGCCGAGCGGTTCTAGGCGCTTCAGTCTGGAACCGCGCGACCGCTACGGTCGCTGATTCGAATCCTGCCTCGAACATGGATGTGTGTGATGTCCTTAGGTTAGTTAGGTTTAAGTAGTTCTAAGTTCTAGGGGACTGATGACCTCAGCTGTTAAGTCCCATAGTGCTCACAGCCATTTGAACTCTACCCAAATGCCGCTGCTCTTGGTCGTTAAGTGAAGACCGTCGACCTCTGCATTGTTCGTGGTGAGAGGTAATGCTTGAAATTTGGCATTCTCGGCACACTATTGACACTGTGGATCTCGGAATACTGAATTCCCCAACGATTTCCGAAATGAAATGGAATGTCCCATGGGCCTAGTTCCAACTACCATTTCAGATTCAAAATCTGTTAATTACCATCGTGCGGCCATAAATGTAAATGTCGTGTGACTAGGGCCTCCCGTCGGGTAGGCTGTTCGCCAGGTGCAAGTCTTTCTCTTTGACGCCACTTTGGCTACTTGCGCGTCGATGAGGATGATTGATGATTAGGACAACACAACACCCAGTCTCTGCGAGGGGAAGAAACATCTCCGACCCAGCCGGGAATCGAACCCGTGCCCTGAGGATTGACATTCCGTCGCGATGACCAATGTTTTTTTTTTTAAATTTTGTTCGTTGTTGATCGTTGTGTTTGGTCGTTGCGGACGTCACATGACATCCGTTCAAGTTCGTTGTCGATCCTTTCACTCAGTTTTTTATTACAGAGGCCAACCAGCTCTCTGACCGAACACGCTGAGCTACCGTGCCGGTGCCACTCAGCTACTGGGGGTGGACGTGCAGCCCTAATCACATCGGAAACCTTTTCATATGAATCACCTGAATAGAAGTGACAGCTTCGCAGAAGAACTGGCATTTTATGTCTTATGCGCGATACTACCGCCATCTGTGTGTCTGCAATTCGCTATCCCAGGACTTTGTCATCGCGGTGTAGGTAATGAAATTCAGAGCCTCAACTTGTTGATAGCTGCCTGACGATATTTTTAGCTACGCTTAAAACGCATAAAACTACATGTTTAAGTCGCGTATCAGAACACATATATAATGAAATTCCTACATTCGCTGCCTCTCTGTCGTACTATTTATAAATGAAGTGCTAATGAATCGATTTGTCTTCCACACTTCACCAGGTGGTCGTAATATATTTTAGCGGCGCTACTGTACTGTTTCTGCACGGAGCAAAATGAATATCGAATACATATCTAGAGTGTTGCGGATTATCCACAGAAATTGCTACTAGATCAAGCCGTAGTAGCCTAAGAATAACATAAAAATAATTACCTGAATGTCTCATGATGCATCTGAGCTACACGAATGAAATAGTGTAATGTCGTCTTATCAGACTACTTTAACTCGTCTTATCAGACTACTTTAACCTATTTTCCTGTCCTTTGAAATAGTATCGACAAATTCAGAACCTCTTTATTGTGTTACGGAACTTTCTTTTAATCAATCGAAATGTTTACATTCAATTTTGATGCTTTTTTCTGATGATCAGAAACTATATAGGGTGTTTGTTTTAACTTGGGACAGTTAAATGTCAGGAAAACGACGCAACGTGCGAAAAAAAAGTTCTATGTGAAAACTTAGTATTTGTATAGGGGCCATATGTCTGTGTTCAATTGGCCGAATCCTAACCACCCCTCCTGCGTTGGTGAGGTCAGCTTTATATTTTCAAGTGGAAATCCCCATTTTTATTTCATATTCTGATCCTACGCCAAGAAATACGTACGGTTTAGCAACCCACTGTTCCCCATTCGTGGTAGATGGCACTGTAGTCGACAAATATCAAGTGGGCCTGGTTTTACAATTAAGAACCGACGCATTTATTCTACATTTCATTTACGATATAAATGTAAACCTTTGTATTCTTATGGCCGATATTTATAGATGAAATTTACTTTACTATTGCAAATTTGATTGCGCGGTACACTGTTTTTAGTCATTTCAGTGCCTGATTAGAAACTACATTTAGCGTGATCCTTGAACGACGACGTGGATGCTTGATTTTGGTGAATGCCGTTGTCTCTCCTCATTGGGATGCTTGATTTTGGTGAGTATCTACTATAGGTGTGCCTGTCACTATCACTTCATAGATATTTTACTTTACGACAATGGTTGTGGTTTGTATTCCGTCGGTAGCTGCGTACAAGCTAGCGCAAGAGTGAAGGCCGTTGCATGGAAACCCACAGCCAAGTCAGTTACCCTGATGACGGACTTCGAGGGTGGGCACCGAAATCAAGCATTCCGATGGTTAGGAGACTCGCCACAATCAAGTCCATAGGAAGACGAAACGATATTACCGTACAAGCAGCTGATTTGGCAGAAATGACAGTGTCTAGCTATATTATTTGCACTATACATTCACAGTTGCAACACTTACAGCGTTTGAACATCAGTATCAACCGTTGCAACACAAAGCTTTACATTTATGTCGTAAATGAAATGTAGAATCAAATGCGTGGATTCTTAACTGCAAAAGCAGGCGGACTTGATATATTTCGATTACAGCGCCATTTATCAGCAACTGGGAAAATGGTTTGGTAAACCGTACTTTTTCCTTGGCGTAGAATCAGAATAAGCAATAAAAATGGGGGGGTCTACATTTGAAAATACAAAACTCATCCCATCCACGCAGGAGGGTGGTCAGGAGGTGGCCAGTTTTAGCAGAGACAAATGTCCCCTTTACTAATGTTAACGTTTCACCTAGAACATTTTTTTTTTTCGTGCGATGCGACGTTTTCGAGGTATTTAGTTGTCTCAAGTTAAAACAAACACCTTACATATCTCCTAGACCAGACGGAGAATTACAGTCTTGTAATTCAGTGGAGAACTTTGAGAAGTAGGCGTTCAGTTCTTACACGGACACTAGAAGGCTGAAGTATTCATTTGTTACATGCAACGAATTTTATGTGCTTTAAGGAATAACACTTGCTCAATGCAATCTATTGGAGTAATGTGTATTCAAAATGAACAAAATCCAGAAAACTTCGTGTTGAAAAGGAAGTTACATATTTAACAAGGCTGCATTTAAAATAAGTGTAGAAAAGTTGCTAGAACCAGTCAACACACAGGTTTATGTGTGTTGTTATCTCTTTTCCGACGTAAAATTGCTTCCTGGGAGGAAAACTACTAATTAGAGACTATGAATCGGATTTGTCGACAGAAGCATTGCTTGTGAAGGCAGCTAATAGTCTTTTCTGTAATTATAGGCTGGCATAAAAATGTGGAACTCGAAAGAAACAAAAATTTGTAATGTTCTTACTGAAGGATTCAAGGACGATGCTTAGCAGACTGATGGCGAGAATAAACATACTGCCGCCTCGAAAAAGTGTGCACGAGGCTGCCACGTGTTCGGTCCGAGCTGGTTGATCTGACCTCTGGTGACAGAGAACTGCTTATTACGCCGATAATCCCATTATCTTCTGCTTCGGATAGCACGCTGCTATTTTTATTCTCCACCGGAGAGCTGACAGCGAAATATATTGCCTCTTTCTACAACCTGCTCGGTAATATTAGTAGAGAAGACTTGGAGACTTGGCATACGATCATTTTGAAGAAGGAATGAAGGAGGAAGAAGGGTTAGACTTTTGCCTGCTGCCTACGCCGCGGTCAAGATAAGGTACGCTACTTCATACATCCATTACACATAAACTGGATAGTAAAACTCATAATGACCAGGGAGTCAGGTGAGGAGACCCGATACGTACAAAACTGTTTTCATCAGCACCGGAGAAGGTTTGCTGATTCTTAAACTGGGTAAACGAAAAGTAATACTTGTCAATGAAACATATCTGAACTACTTTCCTGTTGTAGAGTTACTTACCTGAAACTAATTTTTTAGAGGCTAATATTTATTTACTAGTACAAATTCGTCTACAGAATAAAAGTTGTAGCTTACAATAAAATATTTTACATTAGATTTAAAACTTGCTTTGCTAGCTGTCAGTCTTTTATTTTATGTAGCAAACGATCAAAATTTTTATTGGTATACATTGAACTCCTGACAACTTTAATAACGGGTAATAATGATCGCTTTTCTGCTGGTGTTGTCGGTATCGACATTGCTATTCTTCTAAATTGTCATGTTTTATTAATGACGAAACTCATTACTGAATTCACAAATAGTGTCCCAGGAGGAATGGACGGTATTCAGGGACATGACAGGAGCTGTCCTTCAAAGCAAAAAAAAAAAAAAAAAAAAGGTAGTAAATTTCGGCTCTAAAATATCTACCGTAGGAGTTATGAGCACTTCATTTTGCATGTTGTAAAACAACTCTCCTCTAATGCAAGCTCTCCACTTCCTACATTTTTGGAGAAGGCAGTATGGACAAGAATGTCTAGTAAACGTGGACTGTAAATTGAATACCTTAGAAGCTATGAGCACTTGTTCAGTATATGCCTGACATTAGCGAAGATGAACGAGTGCCCACTGTTTAATGTGTGCACTTTAGACCCCATGTTAACTGGGAATTTTTTTCTTGGTTTGATCCACACTACCATCTCTCGAAATAAGGAAAGCAAAGAGATTGCAGTAGAAGAAATTTGTTTCACAATATCGAAAATGAAGATGTGCTCATAGCTCTTAAGGTATGCATTTTAGAGCCTGTGATCATTTGACTGTTTTGCTTCGAATAATTTTTCCTTTCATATCCCTGAATGCTGAACACTCGTTATGGGACACCCTGTATATTTTGAAGGTACAGTTAAACTGTCCAACGCCTTGATTAGACACCTACAAGATCATTGCAGGTGAAGGCCACATAATATTCTTACTGTTCTCTTTTGTGCACTCAGCATTTCCTTTCCAAGTGAATAGTTACCCCTGAAAATTATTCCATAAGATATTGTTGAGGGGAAATATGAGAACTATGTTAGGAGATTAACTCATTTGTTTCCAAGACCAGCAGTTATAGAACAGGACAAGCAGTCGAACCTAATTGTTTGAACGGCTCAGTAATATGTTACTTCCACTTCAAGCTTAATCAATATGTACACTCACAAAATTGGGACATTCTACGCTGCTTACGGATTCCTTTTCGTAAGCTACATCAGGTTTTGGTATGACTCTATTTGTGGTACAGTAATGAATATAATATGTTTTCTCAAAATTAAGGGAGAGCCGATTTTCAGAGAACCACTCATTACTTCTACGAGAAACATCAACAACAATTTCTTTCTCTGCTTTTTCTCTAACAAAGTTTATTATGATTTTAAATTACCGCTTCAGTTTGATGAATTTTAAGCAGGAGGTCAGTGTATAACGAATTGAAGTGGGGGATTCCATTCGAGTTCCTGACCGACAGATGTCGCAGCAATGCCTTGGATAAAGTTTCAAATTTCTCCACATGTCTCATGACGCGATGGAATCTGACACTTTTGGTGATTAGTTGTCAGCCGGATGGAGCTGTTAAACCTGATGGTCTCGTGGTCATGAGACATGTGAAGAAATTTGAAATTTTATCCAAGGCATTGCTGCGACGTCTGTCGGTCAGGAACTCGAATGGAATCCCATAGGTTTCAGTGTTCCATCCACTCTTCCTTAATTTTGAGAAAACATATTATTCAATAAGAGTAGGCTGAGAACTGGCATAGGGTTCACTCTCTCCTTTCTTTCGTCATAGTACAACACAAAAATGACCCCAGTAAACACACGCATCCATTAGGGCCACCTACACTCACCTCGGAGTATGGAACATCATCATAATCATCATCATCATCATCATCATCATCATCATCACACTGAACAGATACACTAAGCACACTTCCCACATAATACCTTCCGATTACGAGACTGAACGATTGCTTGGGTCTGCCAGCTAAGAACTCCATACGATTCTTACTTTCATTTCTTTTTGTAAGATATCAATTTTTAAACAATACAGTGCTAAAATATCACAAACTGGTTTGTCAATTCATTTGTTTTGACCTAATAACGTCAACTTCTGCTGTGTTCTTGAGTCAGTTTACACAAATTTAATCCAGCTCAAATCACGGGCACGCGAAACGACACTCCGTAATGATGTGGTCTTAGATCATTAAACGATTTAAGAATATTTTGAATATAGCTGCTAAGGTTCAGTGACCGTGTCAGAATTATATTGTAACAAATAAGCCCTCGGTCACAAATATTACGTCAAAATTGACCTGGTTTCCACGCTTCTATGAGCGTTGTCTTCAGAATTAGACTAACTGTACTAAAACATTAGGTATATAGTATATTAATAAAATTAAAGTTTGTACTGACTCGAAAAGACGCAGCACTTACAAGTCAGTCTTGTTGCAACCCTTGTCCACAGTACGAGCAACCCTTAGCGGCTCGCCATCTCACAAGTGTTCATGACGTCGCCTTTCCAGCTTAGATCTTTTTTAATATGTGACTTGTAAGTACTGCATCTTTTCGAGTCAGTACAAACATTAATTAATTTTGACTTAATATTTGTGACCGAGGGCTTATTTGTTACAATATGATTTAAGAATACTATACTACTAGTTACAGTGTGATGTAAATATAAGAGAGCAGACAATTTTCTAGCGTAAACGTTTTGGAGATGCGTACCCTGAAATGAGGTATTGTTGCGTCAAACACCATTCAACATCGCAACAACGGGATATATTGTATGGAACGTTAGTAAAAGAGAAAACTGATGATTTTGTACGTCTGTGAATTTACTGGCATAGTGTAGATTGGACATAAAGGTGTCTGTGAAATTTGTATTTATTGCACATGACATTATGGATGTAAGACACAGGTAGTGATACAGTAGGGGGTACATGCAATCGAAATATCTATAATAAGCTGCTAAGGAAGAATGCTAAAAGTTGAATGTTTCCTATGAATTGAAGGCGCGGAGAGCCATGAAGGAAAATAAGTGAACGAAAAATTCCTGCAGGCAGACATATATTTGAATCCTGTGCTAGAGCGTAGACGATCATTCAATTTGGCTATCGGTCGAAAACTCTCATAATGGGACTTGTGAATGCTATCCAGATCAAACGTCCATACCTTGCACTCTTCTCTCACGACAGTATGTCCTTCTGATTGTTAGAACCTTGCTTAGCATGCCTTTCGCTTCCACCACATTCGTTGGATTTGCCTCCATAGGCCTTTGATGGACGAAGACCCATATCAAATGATTGAGTCAACGTTGAGAGAGACGCCTATTTCGCAGTATTGGGTGTTAAGAAGTTGGAAAGCTATTGGTCTAAAGGTATTGTTCTATACAGTGACAACGATGAAATATTCGTATTCCTTTCTTTGTCATAACGAGAGCTTTTTGGTTGGCCTTCGTACATTCAAAATGTGCGATATGGCCTCATTGGCTTATGCTCGAAAATTACCGCTGCTAGCTAGTAAGTATTACCTTGCGACCTGCTTGGAATTCTCAGTTATCTGTGGTAGACTGAGGACAACTGAAGGTGGCTGGTATGGTGCCGCACGATGCCTATATTCTAATGTACAGGCCACACAAATAACTTGTGAAACAGCATTGGCGCATGCGCGTGGCAGAACACATCCCGGGCGCCAACTAGTAGCTCAGAGCGGGGGAACCTTGAAGAATTAGCGTGCAGCACTCGACGCCTCTGACGTGCACTTCTCTTCGCTTGTGTTTCGCTGGAGTTGGCTATGAAACAGTCCCGTAACACAAAGAGAACCGCGAGAGCTGCTGAGTCGAGGCGCATAATGTGAGAGAATACAGAAGTGCAGGTACTGAACTAACCGTGTTTTGCTGAAGCTACACTGAGTGTATCAACGAAGGGGTAATATTCAGGGATCAGCGTGTATTCTACCATCTTAAAACATATCTAACAGTACTTATGATTCCTTGCAGTACGTTCCGGTGGGTGTGTTTTGATGACAGGCGTGAAGAGGCAGGTGGATTTGGCTGTTATGAACGAAGATTCGGACTGCCAGGTTGTGCTCTTCAGGGAGCGATGCTAGACGCCACAGTCGGTTAACGGAAAGTATATTACCGCAAGAAATATCAGTGTCTCGTCATTGGAAGGATCTGATGTTACAGGGGGAAGTAATTATTGGTAAAATAATATATGAAGAGGATAAAGAATAGACAAATGTTGTACTTCAGCGGCACTCACCAAAACTTTAAGCGAGACCTCTGCTTATATGGCGGATGGAGAACCACCTCATTGCAGACCTTATCAATCCAACTAACTTTCACCACTCTTCTGTGCACCACGCCTTAAATGCTTCGATTCTCTCCTGTTCCGGTTTTCCCACAGTCCATGTTTCACTACCACACAATGATGTGGTCCAAAGGTACATTCTCTGAAACTATGTTTGATATTAGTAGACTTCTCTTGGCCAGAAAAGCTATTTTTGCCAGTGTTAGTGTGCTTTTGATGTCCTCCTTGCTCTGTCCGTCGTTGGTTATTTTGCTGACTAGGTAGCAGCATTCCCTAACTTCATCTACTTCGTGATGTTAAGTTTCTTGCTATTCTCAGTTCCGCTACTTCTCAATACATTAGTCTTTCTTCGATTTACTCTCAATCCATATTCTATACTCATTAGACTTTTCATTCCATTCAGCAGATCTTAAAATTCTTCTTCACTTTCACGACGGATAGCAATGTCATCAACGAATCTTGTCACTGATATCCTTTCACGTTAAATTTTAGTCCACTCCTCAACCTTTTCCTTTTATTTCCATAATTGTTTCTAAAGTGTGTAGATTGGACAGCAGGGGTGAAAGACTACATCCCTGTCTTACACCCTTTTAATCCGAGCATTTCGCTCTTTGTCTTCCACTCTTATTGTTCCCTCTTGCGTCCTGTACATTATATTACCCATATTTCTCTATAGCTTACACCTATTTTTCTCAGAACCCTGAACATCTTGCAGCAATTTACATTCTCGAACGCTTTTTCCAGGTCGACAAATCCTATGAAAATGTATCGATTTTTCTTTAGTGTTGCTTCTATTATCAACTGCAAAGCCAGAACTGCGGCTCTCGTGCCTTTACCAACTGCAATATCAGAATTGCATCTCTCATGCCTTTAACCTTCCTAAAACCAGACTGATCGTCATCTAACACATCCTCAGCTTTCTTTCCATTCTTCTGTATATTATTCTTGTTAGCAACTTGGATACATGACCTGTTAAGCTGACTGTGCGATAATTCTCGCACTTGTCGGCTCTTGCAGTCTTAGGAATTGTGTGGATGATGTTTCTCCGAAAGTCAGATGTTATGTCGCCAATCTCATACATTCAGTACAGCAATGTAAACTGTTTGGTTGCCAGTCGCCTCACTGATTTTAGAAACTCCGATGGAGTGCCTTATTCTGTCTTAATTCGTCCAAAGATCTGTTAAATTCTCATTCTAATAGCGGACCCCTATCTCTTCTACACCGACTCCTGCTTCTTCTTCTATCAACATTAGACAATCCTTCCCCTCATAGGGGATTTCAATGTACTCTTTCTACCTATTAGCTCTCTCGTCTGCATTTATCAGTGGAATTCCCATTGAACTATTAATGTTTTCCATATGTTGCGTCAGTCAGACCATATCATTTTCGATTTCTTCACATTTTTCGTGTAGCTATTTCGCCATAGTTTCCCCGCACTTCCGATTTATTTCATTCATAAGTGACTTGTGTTCCTATATTAGTGAATTTCCCTGAACATCTTTTTGCTACCTTCTTTCATCCATCAGTTGAAATATTCCGCCTGATACGCATGGTTTATTCGCAGTTACCTTGTTTGTATCTATGTTTTTCTTTCCAACTTCTGTGATTATGTACGTAAAAACATTTTATACTCATAGTACAATATTAATATGAAATTAAATACAAAAAATAAAATAGGAGCGGAATACCACCGCAGTAAGACTTAGATTACCAACTTCTGAAAGACCAAGTCTTTGCAGCATCTAGAAAAATCTCTTTCCGGTTGTTGAGCACCTTAATTAACAGGCAAGCATGTTGGCAGTGTGAAAACAAGTTAACGCAAACACAGTTTTAGTAGTGTGTTCTTTTATCTTTCATTTCGTTGAATAGCTGGCACAACTACAGTCTCTGTGTCAGGTCTTTCTCTTACCACTGAATCTGAGAAGTAACGGTACGCTTTTATAAAAGCTAAAGCAACGCTGAGAGCTGCTCAATGAACATAAAGTTGGTTATCTGCAAGAACTGTGGTACAATGAGTACATGGTGCAGGCAGAGGAAATGTGGCGGATGTAAAAGTAAAGAGATGGGAGAAAGACTAGGAAACAGAGCGAAATGAGGAGAGAAAGGAGGGGTGTGCGTACGTGTGTGTGTGTGTGTGTGTGTGTGTGTGTGTGTGTGTGTGTGTGTGTGTCTGTGTGTGTGTGTATGTGTGTGTGTGTGTGTGTGTGTGTGTGTGTGTGTGTGTGTAAGAGAGAGAGAGAGAGAGAGAGAGAGAGAGAGAAATGGATTCATGGGAGAGATGTAATGGAAATTCCACGTATACGCCATCTGTGAGCAGAGGAAAGCGATTATTACCTTAATAACTGCTTTCATGTACATATGCGTTCTGTTTCTCATACGAAAAAGAAAACTTGCCTTCTTCGTGCTTATATCTCAACACAAAACTGAAGAATAGGAAATAATGTAGGGACTGAACTTGATATTAGCAAGGAGCACTATTACAGAGCTTTTCAAAACGGAGGCAAGCATGCATTAGGGAAAATATTAGAAAAAAAATGGCTGATCGTATTTGTTCGTTGTTTTTGTTTCTATCGACCACACTTCGTCAGGCTGAAGGAAGTTGCAGACGGGAAATCAACTGACGATTAATTTTACTAGAGGCACTAAGTTGGAAATTTTTCTGTTGTGTTACGTCAATAAGCTTGCAGAGAAGGGTGACTTAAGACATTTAATCGATACAACTGTTCAAGCAGGATTTATGTACGGGATTGATTTTCCTACTTCTCTGCATTAACTTACGTTTTCCTACTTTTAGAACAAGCTGCCGCTCGCCACACCCACTAGAAATTCTGTCTAAGCCTTTTATCCTCCTACAGCCACTCAACGGCGATAGCATCATCAACAAGCAGCCACAGGCAGTTTCTCACCATGTCCGTCAGATCATTTATCTACATAGAGAATAGTATCGGTCCCACAACATTCCCCTGGGACACTCCCGTCGACACCCTTGTCTCTGATGAACACTCGCCGTTCTATTACTTAAGAAGTCTTCGAGTCACTCGCATGTCTGAGAACCTATTCCGCAAGCCCGTGCCTTCATTAATAGTCTGCAGCGGGGAATCATGTCAGATGCTTGCTGGAAATCTAGGAATATGATATCTGCCTGTTACCTTTCATCCATGGCTTGCAGGATGTCATGCGAAAAAAGGGCACGCTTTTCCATGAGCGATGCTTCCTAAATCTGTGCTGATTTGTGGACAGAAGCTTGTCTGTCTCAAGGAAATTTATTATATTCGAGTATGTTCAAGAATTCAGCAGAAAACTGATATTAAGGATGTTGGATTGTAATAATGCGGGAAGCAGATTTGCTTTTTTCCAGTCGCTTTGGACTTCGCACTGGGCGGAATATTCGCGATAAATGCAAGCTAGGTAATCGGTCAATCCGCAGCGCACTCTCTGTAAAACCGAACTGGTATTCCATCCGGACATGGGGTCCCCATATGTTGTCATAGAATGCAGTTCGACGAAATATATGACTGTATGAAGTTAGCAGAACACGTCGTGTGGACGTATGGACAAACTTTTTATTAAAAATAACTAATTTCGTAAAACTTATTAACATATTGAATCACAGACAATACGCGTCGTATAGACATATTATGGTAATTATATTAATGCGAATTATTATCTTTGGGTCTTCTCTTGTTCATCATCCATCTTGTTCTCTCGTTCTCTTGTTCTCGTAGATGTGATAACAGCTAACGTAGCCATACCAGGTCTGCAGCCATATATGGGACGAATTAACTGTTAAAATAGATAGCTGTTTAAAACTGTTCATTTCATGCCTTCATCCCTATGTCAAAAAGATACATTATTACATGTCGACGACAAAACAATCTAGCAGCGTCTGACCGGGCACATAGCGAAATTAAGAGGCGAAATAGAATTTAAACTTTTTCTTTCCAGTAGGGCTCATACCAGCGCAACAAATACTAACACACTCGTTCACAGCAGTAGGCGGACCTGGCGCAGCCAATATCTTATGGCTTTTTTCCAAGTAGGAAGACTTTAAATAATTTTTTGTGTTGCTAGCCTGACTGCTTGTAACGGAGAGCCGTTACAATTGTTGTCTCAGTTTAACAGTATGAGAGCAACTGCATGAGAAATTAAGTTAATCCAAACTGTTTGTTTTTTAATTTCGGTGAGAGATTTCACATAGAATTTTGTGTTATAATGTCTGTCTACGACGTAGTGTGTTAGGACTAGCCACAGATGGATGTTATCCCCTCATTTTAAAATCATGCTCTTATGCTACCTAAGACAGAAAGTATAATTAATTGCAATAATTGATTACAAGACCCAGTGAAATAATCCTGTCCCAAGTTAGTAAACGTTACGTTAAGTATATAGGGTCGACCCCAACGAAAATACATCAACCGTAATTTCTGTTAATGAGTTTTAATTACGGTAAACTTAAGAAGCAAAATAATAACCAAAGGTAATAACCAATAATCATTAAAACATTTTCTCATTATAAATAACATTTTAGAGACGTCATACGGACTTGGGGACTTCTTTGTTTTCAACTATTTCAGGTGCTTCTCTGCGGCATGGGATGTCTGTTTTAATGTCATCCGTACGCGAGTCTGTGCGACGATCATATTTGTACGATCGTCCCGCGTGACTGATTTCTTGAACGCGAAATTTAGAACTTAAGCTTTCGAAATTTTAAACATTTAATTGGCTGTGATCCAGCAACTTTACATTATTTAATTACAGGACGTACATACAGCCACTTCGGTTGCACAAAACCGTAGACCACGGTTTCGATTGCACTTGGACAATCTTCATCAAAATAAAAAGTTACATGGAATACATGTGCTCATACCGTGGATTGCTCAGACGTTTTAAACTATGGTGTGATTACATGTATTCCATGTAACTTTTTATTCTCATGAAGATTGACCTAGTGCAATCGGAACCTTGGTCAACTGACAAAAATTTTGTGCAACCGAAGTGGCTGTACATACGTCCTGTAGCGCCAACTTTCCTTCTGCTACCTTCTGCTACCACAGCAGCTCCGTTGCCGGGAGATTGGATAGACCTTCCACACGCTTCGCGATTTTACGTAGGACTAGAATTTTTTCTTTTCGGAAATACCACTGTGGTGCTACTATTGTATTTTCTTCAGTTCAGTTTAACATTCGCAACGTTTCGTTCATTTTTCTTCTGCTACAAATGCTGCCCTCTAGCTGTTTTGAAATTTATAGAAGACAGCAGGTCGCATCTGCGGAAGCGGAAAAGTACCCTCGATTGACCTCCCATGCAGAGAAAATGCTGTACCAACGTAGCTTTTGCAACGGCCAAGAATATGCTTGGAACATCGACTTTAAAGAGAATGCGGAGAAGAGCAAGATAAACATGCACGGACAGGCGTATTTTGTCTCCTAAGAACAACAAATGCACAAATGCTACGTCAGAGGAAGCCAACCTTTTGCTGACGTATAACCTGTAGCTGCGGTCACAAAATAGCTTGGCATTTCATGCACTAATGCAACATCACGAGTTAACCCGCTCTAACTCGTGTGTGTGTGTGTGTGTGTGTGTGTGTGTGTGTGTGTGTGTGTGTGTACGCACGACGGATCAGTAGCCTAGACAACGTTTCGAGGCTTCGTTTCGAAATGACGCACCGGCTACAAGGAAATGAAATGCTAAGAACTTGTTTCTGATAAACTATCGTGTCATACCTACAGATACCACAGCCACATTAACAAAACGTCTGCAGCGTGATTGTGATTGACAATTCGGATATTAAGCTAATGAAAAGCCTGTCACCGAGTCCTACTGATTTTAAAAATTACAAACATATGAAAAATGTCCCGCTTTCGTCATCCAGAGAAAGAGTAGTTTTTTTTCCTTCATTTCCCCGAAAATTTCTAGGCACCTTGATTCGATTAATTAGTGTAGGAAATACCTGTTGCAAACCAGATGAACGGATGAGGAAGTAGAAAAAGCATTCTCTGTAAGAAATGCCCACCATTTTAGCTTTATAGTTTTTCGTATAATTATCTTCAGAAAGCGATAGGACGCAAAGTTTAATCACAAATAGACAACACTGACTCAGCAGAATCTTTGATAGAGCCAGCCGTGACGTATCCATTCCACATGATGTACAAGTTATAGGTGACAGGCGAAACATCCCCAGACTTCTAGAAGAATGTAATAATTCCAAATCGAAAAAGTACAGGTAGTGACAGGTGTGAATATAGCCAATGTTAAAATTAATAAGTCATTATTGTAAAAGAGTTACACGAATTGTTTACGGAAGAATGGGAAACCTGGTAGAAGACGAAGATTAGCTTGGTTTTCAGAGAAATGTAGGAACAACCGAGGCAATAGTTACCCTAGACTTGTCTTAGAAGACTGAGTGAAAAAAGCAAATATGAGTTTGTAGCACCTGCAGACGTAGACAAATCTTTAGACGTTGTCGACTGGAACACAGTCTTCTAAATTCTGAAGGCATATAACCTGAACGCGTTTACAAAAGTCGAAGGACGTGAAAGGGAAGCAGTGTCCGTGAGAGATTGAGAGTGGATTGTAGCCCATCAACGACGTTTTTCTGTACTTGAGGAAGCAGTGAAAGCAAGTGAGGAGACATTTGGGAAGGGAATTTAAGTTCAGATAGAGGAAATAAAAAGTCTGAAGTTTGCCAACGACATAGCGATTTTCTCAGACACGACAAATGACTTGGAGGAAAAGTTAAACGGAATGGTAATGTTTCGAAAAGCGGTTATAATAATAACATCGAAAGAAGTTAAACAAGATTAATGGGATGCGGTCGAATTAAATCAGGATATGCTGAGGAAATTAGGTTAGAAAATGAGTCAAAAAGTATCCGATGAATTTTGTTACTTTTACAGAAAAACAACTGATGATAGCCGAACCACAGAGAATATTAATTGTTCCCTGGCAACAGTGAGAAAAGCCTTTCTGAAAAGAGGAATTTGCTAACATGCAACATAAATTTGAATGGCAGGAAGTTTTTCTGAAAGTATTCGCCTGGAGGTTAGGATTGTACGGAAGCCAAATGCAGTAAATAAAGCGTTCAAACAATAGAAGAATAGATATTTCTGAAATGTAGTGCTACGGAAGTATACTAAAGATTATGTGGGTAGATGAAGTGACGAGCAGGTATTGAATAGAAAATTGGGGAGAAAATAAATTTTTGCGCAACTCGATTACGTACTGGTTGATAGGACACGCCCTGCGGCGTTAAGAGATTGACAGTTTGGTAGCTTATCGAATTGTGAGGGAGAATATCGTAGAAGGAGAACAACGCAGTAAGCATGTGACACAAATTTAGGTTGCAGTGGTTATGTAGAGGTCAAAAGGATTGCAAAAAATGGCTAGAGTGTAGAATTGGAGTCTTCGGACAGAGGACCACAACAACAAGAACTCAGCAGACTGTGTAAGCGATTTTAATAGATAATTAAAACAGATTGAGAAATTTACTACTGATAACGCAACCAGATAAGGTTTGCACAAATTACACTTATAGTGATTTTTATAGGTTAATTAAATACTTCTTAGTCTAATATCTATCGACCGGGTCATGCTGTTATCTATTTCTCATTACCTTATATAAATTACCGATCTCCTAAATTTATCACTGAATATTTAGACTAATTCCATTAACGAATTATACACTGACGGGAAAAAAATCGCAGTGCCAACAAGAAGTTGTGTGACATAAGCTAAACTGGTAGGCGTGTTTCTACACCTGAAGGATTATGCCTATTCAAATTTCGTGCCAAACGCATGAGTGTCGCAAGTAGCGCCGCTATGAGGATGCGTATCAGTGTGGCTTTAAACACACGCTGTAACGGTCGTGGGCGGTAGTTGTCTTCCAGATTGGACGTGGTACGTAGATGTTAGTCAAGAATATCTTTGAGGCGACAACGACGCCATAATGCATAGCTTATTGAGTTTGAGTGAGGTCGTGTAATAGGTCTACGAAAGGTTGGATGTTTCTTCCGCGATGCTGCAGAAAGACTTGGCAGGAATGCAGCACTGTACATGATTGCTGGCAGCGATGATCACGAGAAAGTACGGTCCCAAGAAGACCGTGCTCCGGACGGCCTCGCAGCACTGCCGAGAAGGAAGACCATCGTGTTCGGCGTATGGCTCTGGGGCATCGTACTGTACCTGCAGCGGCAATTTGAGCAGCTTTTAGCACGACAGTGACACAAGGAAATCAATCGGTTACTTCAGTGACAGCTCCGAGCCAGGAGCGTGCATTCCACTCATCGCAAATTACCTTCATTTGGGACTTCAGCGGTGTCAAGCGAGAGCTAACTGAAGGACAGGGTGGGAGTCTGTTGTGTTTCCTAATGAATGCTGGTTCTGCCTTGCTGCCAGTGATGGCCGTGTGTTGGTTAGAAGGAGGCCAGTTGAGGGCTGCAACTAACCAGTCTGCGTGATGGGCACTTTGGACCGACACCTGAAGCTACGGTCTGGGTGCACTTTTGTATGACAGCAGGAACACTCTCGTAGTTATTCTACGCAGACCGCAAATTTGTACGTCAATCTGCTGATTCGCCCTGTTGTGCTGCCATTCATGAACAGTATCCCAGGGGCTGTTTTCCTACAGGATAACATTCGCCTACATGCAGCTAATGTAACCCAACAAGGTCTACAGAGTGTCGACATGTTGCCTTGGCCTGCTCAATCACCAGATTTGTCTCCAATCGAACACATATGGGACAACAACAACGTCATCCACAAACAGCATTAACCGTCCCTGTACTGACCGACCAAGTGCAACATGCAAGGAACTCCATCGCGGAAAACTGTACAACAAAATGCATGGAACATTCTGGCGGTTACACTTGTTATTAATGTACCAACATTTCACATTTGCAAAGGCGTATCTCGTGCGTACATTACTTGTGATCTTGCAATGTTAATCACTTAAATAGAATGTATTACGGAAATTTCATTGATGTACATTAATTATGTTTTGGTGTTTCGACTTTTTTCCTGTGAATGTTTATAGTGAACGCGAGTTTGAATGCCTACTCTTTGAACTGTGTGAATATCACATCCTATTCTCAAGGTTCGCTTTAGTGGTGGTGGTGGTGGTGGTGGTTAGTGTTTAACATCCCGTCATTAGAGACGGAGCGCAAGCTCGGGGTAGGGAAGGATTGGGAAGGAAATCGGCCGTGCCCTTTCAAAGGAACCATCCCGGCATGTGCCTGAAACGATTTAGGGAAATCACGGAAAACCTAAATCAGGATGGCTGGAGACGGGATTGAACCGTCGTCCTCCCGAATGCGAGTCCAGTGTGCTAACCACCCCCTGCGCCATTCGCTTTAGTGTTACCAGTTCTGTCTACCTATGTGGCATCTTAATCAGTTTCTATTTGGACTATTAGATGGGCCTTGACCACCATCTACTCAGTTTAAATGAGTTACTAAATACATACATTGGCGGTTTCCATAACCATGTATAATGCTGTATGATGACCTCCTTATTTAATATGTTTAAAAAAGAAAACAGTCACGCCTACTGCTATGTAAAATGAAATTAAACGGCAGGGCAAAGCGTAAACGCGAATTGTGAACGTCTGTAAAAGCACCGAGGAGATGACTTGATGTCGCGTGACGTTCAAATGCTCTGAAACAAGGTTCGATTTCCCGCTATGTCTGTTGATTACGTTATTTGTTTTCTGTCATTATATTTCTGGTAAGATCCTGAAGTGGATTAATAGGATACAGTGGTGGTTTGTGTTTAACGTCCCGTCGACAACGAGGTCATTAGAGACGGAGCGCAAGCTCGGGTTAGGGAAGGATTGGGAAGGAAATCGGCCGTGCCCTTTCAAAGGAACCATCCCGCCATTTGCCTGAAACGATTTAGGGAAATCACGGAAAACCTAAATCAGGATGGCTGGAGACGGGATTGAACCGTCGTCCTCCCGAATGCGAGTCCAGTGTGCTAACCACTGCGCCACCTCGCTCGGTGATTAATAGGATACAATCCCCTCAGAACAATAGCACTTACAGCATTAATTGCCTTTAACATAACGTAGTCTTTGTGTGTGACAATCACAAGTTACACAAAGGCAATAGATAATCCGCAAATCCGCCCTTTGATTCATAATTCACTGCATGGTCTCATACGCGCTAATTAATTTTCGGTCCTACGCAACTGTCGAAGCAGAATGAACACAATGCACAGTTACGTTTGCTCTAATGTTCTGTCAGTATTACTACAGTTGTCTGACACTAACTGTAGTTCCAACAAGTCGCACTGCGACGGAAATTTAGGGACGGTTAAAATTTGAGACACTGATTACGTTTTTCCGCATCCCCACAATAGACCAACATCTTCTAGCTTACCCCTTTTAATGAAATTATCATTGGAAATGTCCACTCCATTTATGTGTTTCTATCAAGGATACAGTAGATAAAAAATGGCTGTTGTCAAGGAATTATTAATGTATATTACTAGTATTAGCGACTAAACCAATAACGGTAACACTTTGTAAAATAATATTTTAAAGAAATTATTAATGCCAGTGAAAGTAAAGTGATAATTATTTCTCGGAGTTTAGAAAGTATGTTGTAACTGACATGAAATAAAGCCAGAATGCTGTTGCCTTGACCGACGGTGAAACCACAGTGACGTGCTCCCCTGCGGAGTCTTCATCTTTCTGCTCTTACTTTTACATCCCTTAATCGTAGAACCAAGATCAGGCTTTAGCAAAAGGTTATGTAATCGTTTTCTTAAATGGATGACACGTAGATGTTGTCTTTTATTATAACTACAGTTGTGACTGTAATTTCTTTATGGGACACCCCACTTTTTGTGAAGGAATACCTGTTTCTGCAGATGTTTAGCGGTTCAGAGGGGGAAGTAATTAAATGGATTGCCACACCGATATATGCTATGTCATGTGATTTATATTTGATCTTTATCTAACCGGCAGTTATAATAAAAGACAATTAAAGAGCTGCGTGTCGTGCATTTTAAAAGATGCGAAAGAGCTGCTGACAATCCCCTTCAGAATATGTTCGGTTTTGTAATTAGTCGGTTATGTGAGCCACGCCAATAAAGAATAACTTATTTCTCAAGGAACCAAAATGGTTTGAGAATGTGGTAGCAACGACTATGTGACTCGCACAGGCACAAGAAGAGGTCAAATTTTCACAAATTTTCAACGGGCTACTGCTGGATTACATAGGGAAAATCCTGTAGCCGTTAATTATCTTTTGTCCCACTGATACTGCTAGGTTTCGAATTGACGCAACTCTCCTATTTACAGTTATATACATTGTATATAGCTGACGTACACTACACAGCAGAGATTATTTAGTACTAAGATTTCCTATCCGATGCAATGGTGAAGATTTAGAAGAATGGCGGTTTTATTTGCCACTGGATGACATTTTATGGCCTAATTTTACCTTTCCAGTCTCTACGGCAGCGAAGTGTAGGGAGTTTAATTCCACTAGTAGCTTTTGGCATGGAAATCGGCGGAGGAATTTCCGAGTAGATTTCAGAAAGGTATTGGGAGTCTTTGAAGGAAGTCTGAGAGTTGACACCTATTAGTATTTTCGCTACATTCTCACGTACTAAAGAACAACTTATGATCATATGTGCTCGCTATCTTCACGTAAGCTCAGTTTCCCAACTAGTCAACGGTCCAACATTCTGGATCCCAGTACACACTGTACCAGCATTTTATAATGTTTTTACGGCACACAAAGTTCAGCACTCTTTATCTTCTTAATGGATCCCTTACTTTGCCCACTACATCTACGTCTAGCCACGTTACAGTGAGTGGCGGCGAGTAGTTCAAGTACTGCTAGGCTCCATGCTTTATTGCATGCCCTAGTTAACAGCCGGTAGGCCTCCTCATGAACTCGGATTTCACAGTCAGAAAGTCTGAAAGTAATACTTGTCTCATAGTAGGACTTATGACAGTAAACTATCCTGTGATGCACATCTCTCTTACAACCTCCAGTGTTGGAGCTGGATGAACATCTTTCGCTTCTGTACTAATCGTAAAACCAAAAGTAATTGGATGAATATCTCCGTAATGCATTTGCGATTTGTTAACGAACGGCTTGTGAAATGTGCTGCTCTTCTTTGGATATCTATTTCCACTATTAATCCTACCTGTCAGGATGTCCATAATGACGAACAATAGTCAAGAACAGGTCGAACGATTTTTGCGTGAGACACCTTCTTCGTAATTAATTCACATTTCGGTAGAATTCTCCCAGTAAATCCCAGTTCGGTATCTAATATTCCTAACCATAGTTTTAAGTACCCTTCTCATTTTAAACGCCTCTGAAAGCATACTCCTAGATATTTGACAGTCCTGTTTACAGTAATTGGAGGGCAATCATGTAATCAAACTCCAGTAAGTGCTACCGTCTAATTATGCGCAGTAAATTATGTAACATCGTCATCCGTGAAAAGTTTCAAGGATCTCCCGATGTTTTCCATCAAGTAAATTATATATCCGATGTTTTCTCACGATATTCCATTTATGCGACAGTTCCAATTTATATTCTAATACATTGGTAATAAAATGCCATATGTGACATTAAAATCCCAGCTGTCAGTTTAACGCAAAAACTTTTCATCAGTTGCACAGTTCCATATTTTTTTTGCGTTGTGGTTCAGTAGCCGATATTAACACGTGATTAGACCCTGTTAATATCTTGAGTTTCTCCAGATTGTTTGATTTGGGGTTACGTCGTAGATCAGACGACAGCTATTCCTCCCCCATCCCCATCCTCAAACTCTCATGCCCCTTCAAACACACATTCGGGAACGTACATACGCAGAAGAAATCTTTAGCCATTGTCTCGGAGTTCGAGGTGTTAACACACTGGCCTATCCACTCCAATCCAAATATTGTGGGAAATGTCACTGAGGTGTTGCCTAACCCAAAGATTTGAGCACATACAGACTTCGCAATTTTTGAAACACAGTCTTTCGTAATCCACAAGCGAGACTTTTTTTATTTTGCACTTGGTATATTGAGCAGAACATGAGATAGAAAGAGATACTCGTGTTCAACGCCAGCACAAACATTTGTTGCAAAATCTGTGCTGTTGTTGTCGCCTTAAAATCGTCGTGTGGCGATTTTCAAACTCCCACACACGGTTGTCGAGAAACACCTGCATTGTGAAATTCAGAATCGATGAAGTGGTACTATTTCAGACCTCTGCCGGAAAATGGGACTGTAAACTTGTAACCGAACTACTTCCATACCCTATATGACGTGAACATTAATAGTCCAACAATGCTTTTCTTGCAACTATTCCTGCATTTTAGTGACACCATCACCGATATCGGGCTGCGTTCCAGCTTTCACGAAGACCATCGAAAATACAGTTAGATACCTCCTACTACTAACGAGGAAGTACTGAATAGAACTGGGGAGAAGAGAAATTTGTGATAGAACCAAAGAGAAGAGATCAGTCGGTAAGACACATTCTGTGGAATCAAGGGATCACCAATTTAGTACTGGAGGGAAGCGTGGGGGATAAAAATCGTAGAGGAAGACCAAGAGATTCAGAAGGATGTAGGTTGCAGTAAGTACTGGGAGATGAAGAAGCTTGCACAGGATAGAATAGCATGGAGAGCTGCATCAAACCATTCTTTGGACTGACGACCACAACAACAACCTACTACAATTGTACGGACTTTAGTCGCTGTCGGTACAGTACTCTATGTGGTTTTCGAAGCTGAAAAGAGCTATGCATCTAATTCAGAGGAGCTACTGTATGTGCAGAAAGATTTGAACGTAAACGGTGAACAGTTACGACTTACTGTCCCGGTCTGTGTAAGCCACTGTCGCCTAATCATCAGCTGGTAGTACGTGCAGGAAAATTATTTCCTTAATCAGGCTTACGTCTTCGCTAGAATTGCTAAAATGTCCTTGACACCAGCAGGTAGTGCCAACTTTTATAGGCTTCATGATACGATTTATGAGAGCCTTCGAATAGTGTATCTTGGCTTGTGTTTTATAGACTCCACATAGCTTTTCCAGTCGACGAACCTGCTGAATTCCGCCACACTGCTACAAATTTAGCTTACACTATGATATGCACGTGACTGACGATATGTTACTGTAAATACCGATACCTGATGATCAGCATATAATGGCTTGAAATATAGGTCAAAGGGGAATATATCCAGGCCACAAGCCATTTGGGTTTCTATTTCTTCCAGTTTCCGTACCACGATCGCAGCAAAGTACAATAACGTCCAGAACTGACAAGAAAATGTATGTCGTTTCTTACATGCGAAAGAAGATGGAGGAAGTCGTGTTGGAGTCTCGACTGAGTAATAGTTTCATGCAAATGCGAAGTTTCAGCGAATACCAATTGCACATTCTCAGATCTCGTATTCTCGTTGTGACGTTACGCAAGTACAAACCTACCACCCGAGAAAAATTCGGTTTGAAATATCCAGACAAGTCTCATTCGCACAAAACAAGCGAAATACCCCTCTTACTCTAGTTTTGCGAACCGACGTCATTTCAGTAGAAGCTGACGTGTAGGAAACTCGTAGAAATTGTTAAGATGCAAAGGTTACGTCAGTGGAATCTGCAGAAAAAGCATGTTTTCCTGGGCAACACGTGAATCTGATTATGAGAACGTTCGAAAACCAACGTTACTTTTTGTGCGAGATGAAACGTTGTATTAAGGCGAAGAGTTGTTGTAGTCACATACAAGACGTAAGTAAACAGCATTATGCAAACTTATGGTTCAGCTTCATTTTCGACAAAACAAGATAAGTTGGAACGTCTAATGGAGTCATCAGCATTCGAATTATCAGTCAGTGTACGTCATGTGACCTTATGACGAGTTTCCAATTTGGACTTTCTGGAGCCATCTCGCTGTCAGCATGAGTATCTT
The DNA here is from genome assembly GCF_023864345.2 of Schistocerca serialis cubense. Classification (NCBI taxonomy): domain Eukaryota; kingdom Metazoa; phylum Arthropoda; class Insecta; order Orthoptera; family Acrididae; genus Schistocerca; species Schistocerca serialis. The sequence continues at coordinate 939,922,476 of NC_064639.1, read as the reverse complement.
CTGTCTTATGGCCATAGCGTAACCTGTAATATTATGGATGGCCATAGCGTAACCTGCAATGTTATGGATTTACGGGATTAAATGGGATCGTTGGCGTGTGATGGATAAGCAGTAACAGTTTTGTCATAAAGAAAGTATGTAAGAAAATTTGGCACTCTGTCAAAGAATTGTCATGTTATGCGTACACTGATACTGGCGCTTGCGACTTTGGGCAGTTGATGTACCAAGTAGATTTTCACGTCAATAAAACAAATAAGTATTTTATGTTAATAAAAAGTAAATATTTCTTTCCGGCTATTCATTCCTGACCAAAAAATCAGTTTGTGATCTTCCACTATGTTTAGTATTGTCCCTACATATTAGGACCGAGGAAGGTAGCTCTGTGGTAAGACATCGAACTCGTATTCTGGAGGGTGGTAGTTCAGTGCCCTGGCCGGCCATACAGATTAAAGTTCTTTGTGCTTTTCCTACAGCACTTCAGGCCAATGCCGCAATAGTTGCACTGAAAAACCATGGCCAATTTCCTTCCATAGCTTTCAATGATTCGAGCTTGTGCTGCGTCTCACGTGGTCCCACTACCCATTAGACGCTAAATAGTTCGACTTCCGTTTTTAAAGATTTGGAACACACTGTATAATATGGAAGTTATTCAGTGTGAAAACTTTAATACGGATATTTTTGGGTTGTTTTAACCTGAAGATTGAGGGTACGAAATGCTACGAAACATCACACCAGGAAGATTCCACAACTGTGAAGTGACTACTGTAATGATCTGCTGTTGTTTTCATCTAGAGATGTAGTGTAAGAAATTCGTCGGAACTTGACAGTGAGAGAACATTTCGATGCAAACTGACACATTTTTTTTGAGAAAGATGTGATGTACATGGACTGTGAAATGAGTATTTTAATGATCTGGAATCGTATTGACCTGAAGAGTAGGAAATTGGCCGAAACATCACACATGAAGAACACTTCTTTAGTGATTGACACAGTTGTTAGCAGCAAGTATACATGTATTTGCGCTCTGCAGTAACTTACAGTTCGGGATCTTTTCCACCTGAACGTTGGACCTGGTGATCTAGTGGCAAAGCGCGTGCCTGGAAACAGGAAGGTCGCGGGATCGAATCCCAGCGGGACTAGGAAACATTTGTCTGCTTTAACCTAGCCTTTATCGCTCAATGACGTGAAGATTCACCAGAGACGATTCGTGGTTTGGATTCCAGGTTAAGCTGTAAGTCTTATTTCTTCAGTAGGATTGTTTTAGTATGTTAGAGACAAATAAGACGCTGAAGTGGTGTCTAATTAAAATACTTGCAGCAGACCGTCTACCCACGCTCAAATATATTATTGCTGTTCACATGAATATGGAGGGAAATAAACTCACCGAAATATCACTCGATGAAGGACATTTAGTTAGTGCTTGACAGATTTGTTACCTACATTTTAGATAGATTTCAATAATTCTACATCCACACGGATACTCTGAAAATCACACTTAAGTGCCTAACAGAGAGTACATCGAACCACCCTAACAATAATTCTCAACTATTCCACTCTCGAACAGTACCCTGAAAAAACGAACACCTATCTCTTTCCGTGGAAGCTCTCATTTACCTTATTTTATTATGATGATCGTGTCTCCCTATGTAAGTCGACGTCAACAAAATATTTCGCATTCAGAGCAGGGAGTTTGTGATTGAAATTTCGTGAGGAGATTCCGCCGCAACGAAAAACGCCGTAGTTTTAATGATGTCCACCCCAAATCATGCGTCATGTCAGCGACACTCTCTCTCCTATTCCTCGATAATACAAACCGTTCTGCTCTTTCTAGAACTTTCTCGATGTACTCCAACAATCCTATCTGGTAAGGATACCGCAGCGCAGAGCTGTACTCCAAAAGAGGGCGGACAAGCGTAGTGTGGGTAGTCTCTTCAGTAGATATGTTACAATTTCTAAATATTTTGCCAATAAAACACAGTGTTTGGTTTGCATTCCCCACAACATTTTCTACGTGTTCTTTCCGATTTAAGTTGTTCGTAATTATAGTTGTTAGGTATTTAGTTGAATTTATGGCCTTTACATTTGACTGATTTATTATGTAACCGAAGTTTAACGGATTCCTTTTAGCACTCATGTGGATGACCTTACACTTTATATTATTTAGGGCCAACTGCACCACACAGATATCTTTCCTAAATCGTTTAGCCGTTTGTTTTGATCTTCTGATGACTTTGCTAGAAGATAAACGGCAGCATCACTTGGAAACAACCTAAGACGGCTGCTCAAGTTGTCTCCTAAATAGTTTATATAGATAAGGAGCGGCAGAGGAACTATAACAGTACCTTTGAGAACGCTTGAAATCACTTCTGTTTTACTCAATGACTTTCCGTCAATTACTAACTGTCCGAACTTGTTTTCACTTGAAGATAGAGGATAAGAAATTCGTAGAAACATTACACGAGGAATGTGTTTTCGTTAGTGATTGACACTTTTGCTTCTAACAGGTATCGAGATAACTACACTGTGCAGTGACTACTTTGATAGTCTGGATCGTTGTCACCTGATATTGAGGGTATGAATACGTAACACAAGAAAGAACAATTCACTAGTGATTGTCAAATTTGTTCGTAGCAAGGACGGTCGTATAGGTGCTGTGCAGTGACTTTTAGTTCTGGATTATTTCCAATTGAACGTCGGGATTGGTGAGCAAATGGGAAAGTCCGGGTCTGGAAACAGAAAGGTCACGGAATCGAATTCCAGTTTGGCCACGGATGATATATGTGCCTTAATGTCCCCTTCACCTCTGAGGGTTGTGAATACTCACCAGGAACGACACGTTCAAATGGTTCAAATGGCTCTGAGCACTATGGGACGTAACATCTATGGTCATCAGTCCCCTAGAACTTAGGACTACTTAAACCTAACTAACTTAAGGACCTCACACAACACCCAGTCATCACGAGGCAGAGAAAATCTCTGACCCCGCCGGGGATCGAACCCGGGAACCCGGGCGTGGGAAGCGAGGACGCTACCGCACGACCAACGACACGTTAATCTGTAAGCTATTGGGGTGAGTTAGGGACAGACAAGTTGCCGAAGTGTCATCCAAGTAAAAGTCTTGCATCAGGCCATTGAATAATGCGAAATTAAATTGTTGTTATTCACCTCTACATTAAGAGAAATCAATTCGTCGAAATGTCACTCCAGGAATGTAATTTCATTAGTGAGTAACACATTTGTTTCTAGCAGCGATTAAGATACTTGCGCTGTGTAGTGGTTACTTTAGTAGTCTGGGATCGTTATCATGAAGATCGAAGGAAAGCAATTCTTCGGAACGTCACACCACGAAGAACATTTCGTTGGTAATCGGCGTGCACTTGTTGGTGGTAAGAAGGAAGGCGCCTGCGCTCTGAATTGACTACTTTAATAGTCTGGTATTATTTTCACCTGAAGATGAAGAAATTCTCCGAAACCTCGCAGAGGAAGAATACTACTTCACTGACTGTCACACATGTTGGTATTATGAAGGGAGGTACCTACGCTGTGGACTGATGGTTGGATCAGTACTTAGCTGAAGATAAACAGGCAGAAATATGTCTAAACTTTACACCATTTGACATTCCTTTGTACCGGGATGTGAGAATTTGAATGATTAATTCATTTTCACTTGAAGATGGAGATTAAGAAATTCCCGAAACGTCACACCAGCGAGAACGTTGCGTTAGTAGGCGACACACTTGTTAGCAGCAGGACGCCGGTACCTGCGCTGTGGAGTGTCGCGGAGAGGCGGAGGGCGGCGGCTGCGGGGGCGGCGAGTACTTGTCCTTGCGGCGGCAGTGGTGCGCGCTGGCGGCGGCGGCGGCGGCAGGTGGTTGTCGCGGCGGGCAGTCGGCGGCGGCGCTGTGGCTGCGGCTGCTGCTGCTGCTTCTCCGGGCGACGGCGGCCGCGAGACTCGCTGCAGGCGCCCACACCAGGCACTGCCGGCGCGCCGACGTGGCCGGCGGAGGCGCTGGCGCTGCCGCGGCCGGGGGCGCTGGACGCGGCCGCTGACGCTGCAGCTGCGGGCGATAACAGCCGACGCTATCACCGGCCCTGACCTCGCGGCCTCCGAAGCACCGCGCAGCGCCCGGGGGACCGCGGGGTTCAACAAGTGGACCGACACACACTCCGGCGAGTCGTACAATAGTGACGCGAAGCAATCCGTAGCCACGAAAATGCAGACTCCTGTTCCCAGCAGCTACCTTATGTATTCCTTTCTTCGGGTTTCCTAAATGTACTGTATGTCCAAATTTAATCTTTTCAGAAGAATATCTCGAGATAAATACAGGGTGAAAAGTATTTAAACCGACAGACTCTGGGAAGTTGTAGAGGACATCAAAACAAATATTTTTCCCTAGTGTCATTTTTTACTATGAGGAGTATTTGAACCGGTAGAGGAAGATTTCTCTGGCGGAAAATTAACTAAACCAACAAACACTTTTCCAATTTTTTATGACCGAGAGACAACACATTAACACGACCCAATTTCAATCACAGTAGATTTTCAAAAATGCCCCCATTGACACGTAAACAAAGGTTACACCGTCGGATCATGTTCTGTCTGACACGGGCTCCAGGAGTATCCTGAATTGTTCCTGCTACTGCTACTACCCGAGTAACTAGATCCTCTTCTGATGCAACAGGAGTTGCGTAAACAAGGTTGCGTATCTCTCAAAAAAATGGTACAAATGGCTCTGAGCACTATGGGACTTAACATCTATGGTCATCAGTCCCCTAGAACTTAGAACCACTTAAACCTAACTAACCTAAGGACATCACACAACACCCAGTCATCATGAGGCAGAGAAGCGTATCTCTCCCCAAACAAAAAAAATCCAGAGGGGACATATCTGGGGATCGAGCAGTCCATGGTACAGGATCACCTATGCCAATCCACGTTTCTGGGAACCGTCGGTCCAGAAGTCGACGTAGACGACGACTGAAATGTGCCGGTGCCCCGTCATGTTGGAACCACATGCGGTGTCTTGTAGGGAGCGAGACGTCTTCCAGCAATTCTCGCAAATGCTCTGGCGAGAAAATTGTAATAGTGCTTGCCATTTAATGGCCTAGGTAGCAGATACTGCCCAATTAAACAGTCCCCAACAACACCGACCCACACATTAACTAAGAACCGCACTTGATGAGCGCTAGTAACTGTGGCATGGGGGTTATACTCACTCCAGACATGCGAAATGTGCATGTTGAAGACTCCATCAAGCCCGAACGTTGCTTCATAGGTAAGCAACACAGAGGATGGAAATGTAGGATGCATTTCACACTGTTCCAGGTACCACTGCGAAAACTGTGCTCTGGGTGGATGGATAATCAACAGGTTCCAGGTTGTGGACACGCTGTAAGTGAAATGGACGTAACAACTGCTCTCGAAGGACTGTTCTTATATTCGTCTGATTAGTCTCCATGTTAGGTGCAATTGCACAAGTGCTGATTGAAGGATCCCGTTCCACATGCTGCAAGACAGCTTCCTCAAATTCCAGCGTTCTTACCGTGCGACGGCGTCCCTGTCCAGGTAATCTGCTAAATGTCCCGGTCTCAAGCAGACGTTGGTACACAGTAGCAAAGGTCGTATGATGCGGGATACGGTGATTAGGATATTGTTGTTGATAAACCTGCTATGCAGCTCGTCCGTTGTGGTGCGCTACGTAGTACGCACCAACCATATCAGTGTACCCACTCCAGGTGTATCGCTCCATTCGTAAACAGAGACAATGCACTACTACACTGGTGGACAGCAGTTGCCTACAACAGAAGAGCGTAATACGCCCTCTAACAACTAAAGATCGTAATACGGCCTCTAACAACTGAAGAGCGTAATACGGCTTCCACCGGTTTAAATAATCCTCATAGGAAACAATGACATTGTTGTTGTTGTTGTTGTGGTCTTCAGTCCTGAGACTGGTTTGATGCAGCTCTCCATGCTACTCTAACCTGTGCAAGCTTTTTCATCTCCTAGTACCTACTGCAACCTACATCCTTCTGAATCTGCTTAGTGTATTCATCTCTTGGTCTCCCTCTACGATTTTTACCCTTCACGCTGCCCTCCAATACTAAATTGGTGATCCCTTGATGCCTCAGAACATGTCCTACCAACCGATCCCTTCTTCTGGTCAAGTTGTGCCACAAACTTCTCTTCTCCCCAATCCTATTCAATACTTCCTCATTAGTTATGTGATCTACCCATCTAATCTTCAGCATTCTTCTGTAGCACCACATTTCGAAAGCTTCTATTCTCTTCTTATCCAAACTATTTATCGTCCATGTTTCACTTCCATACATGGCTACACTCCATACAAATACTTTCAGAAATGACTTCCTGACACTTAAATCAATACTGGATGTTAACAAATTTCTCTTCTTCAGAAACGCTTTCCTTGCCATTGCCAGCCTACATTTTATATCCTCTCTACTTCGACCATCATCAGTTATTTTGCTCCCCAAATAGCAAAACTCCTTTACTACTTTAAGTGCCTCATTTCCTAATCTAATTCCCTCAGCATCACCCGACTTAATTAGACTACATTCCATTATCCTTGTTTTGCTTTTGTTGATGTTCATCTTATATCCTCCTTTCAAGACACTGTCCATTCCATTCAACTGCTCTTCCAAGTCCTTTGCTGTCTCTGATAGAATTACAATGTCATCGGCGAACCTCAAAGTTTTTATTTCTTCTCCATGAATTTTAATACCTACTCCGAATTTTTCTTTTGTTTCCTTTACTGCTTGCTCAATATACAGATTGAACAACATCGGGGAGAGGCTACAACCCTGTCTTACTCCCTTCCCAACCACTGCTTCCCTTTCATGTCCCTCGACTCTTATAACTACAATGACATTAGGGAAAAATATTTGTTTTTATGTCCCGTACAACCTCCCAGAGTTTGTCGGTTTAAATACTTTTCACCCTGTATATCAGTATCTACAGTACATAATGGTTGGAAATGTGCTCTGCAAACCAGTGGTAGTACGAGAATCAGTAATCAAAATGCGAATCTTCTCAGGTTATCAGCCGAGACGTGGTGCCGTCGTGACGTTTCGACGAATTTTCTACACGTCATTTTCAGGGGCATCAGCGGAGCAGTGAATAAACTATGTGAAGTGCGCCTCTAAAGATGACGAACAGAAAACATCATGACTCGGTTGATACCTTGGTAAGATTTCATCAGCTTAGAACTTAGTTTGTCAAATTATGGTAAGCTTACCTAAGCAGTCCACCTAATTTTCAACATCCGGCTGCAGCACCACATCTCAAATACTTCGATTCTCTCCTGTTCCGGTTCTACCACAGTCCGTGTTTCACCACCATACAATGCTGCACTCTAGACGTACTTTCTCACAATTTGTTCCTCAAACTAAGGCCTATGTTTGATACTAGCGCACTTCTCTAGCAGAGAAATGTTCTTTTTGCCATTGCTAGTCTGCTTTCGATGTCCTCCTTACTTCGTCCGTCATTGGTTATTTTACTGCCAAGGTAGCATAATTTCTTAACTTGATGTAGTTCAATCCTGATGTTAAAAGTCTCGCTATTCTCATTTCTGCTACTTCTCATTGCTTTCCCCTTTCTTCGATTTTTCGACAGTCCATATTCTGGACTCATTAGATTGTTCATTCCATTCAGCAGGCCATGTAATTCTTCTTCACTTTCACTCAGGATAGCAATGTCATCAGCGAATCATATCATTGAAATCCTTCCACCTTGAATTTTAATTCCACTCCCAAATCTTTCTTTTATTTCCATCATTGCTTCTTCGATGTACAGATTGAACAGTGGGGGCGAAAGTCTACATCCGTGTCTTACACCCATTTTAATCCGAGCACATCCTTCTTGGTCGTCCACTCTCATTATCCACTCTCATTATTCCCTCTTGGCTCTTGCACAAAATGGTTCAAATGGCTCTGAGCACTATGGGACTTAACATCTATGGTCATCAGTCCCCTAGAACTTAGAACTACTTAAACCTAACTAACCTAAGAACATCACACAACACCCAGTCATCACGAGGCAGAGAAAATCCCTGACCCCGCCAGGAATCGAACCTGGGAACCCGGGCGCGAGAACGCTACCGCACGACCACGAGCTGCGGACAAAGGGCTCTTGTACATATTGTATATTATCCGTCTCTTCCTATAGCTTACCCCTATTTCTCTCAGAATTACGAACATCTTGAACCATTTTACATTGTCGATCGGTTTTTCCAGGTCGACAAGTACTCTTAACGTGTCTTGATATTTCTGCCATATTGCTTCCGTAATCAACCGCAACGTTAGAGTTGCCTTTCTCGTGCCTTTACCTTTTCTAAAGCCAAACTGATCGTCATCTAGCACACCCTCAATTTTCTTTTCCATTCCTTTGTGTATTATTCTTATCACCAACTAGGATGCATGAGCTGTTAAGCTGATTGTGCGATGATTCTCGCACTTGTCAGCTTTCGCAGTCTTCGGAATTGTGTGGATGATATTTTTCCGGAAGTCAGACGATATGTTGTCAGACACATACATTCTACACATCAACCTGAAGAGTCGTTTTGTTGCCCTTCCCCATCTTAGAGATATCAAAGAGGCATCACAGAAGGGGTGAAATGTGGGTAAGAGGAGCTGTGGTGATCTAGTCATCATGTGTCACGTCCACGGTGACGCTGATCAGAATTCTGGTGAAATTTGGTGCCAATGTGACATCATCATCCACTTTGCAGCCCACAGGAACTTATGAGCCGTGGCCTTTTCCTCACAAGCGTCGACATCTTGCTATTTAAATCGTCGCCGAGCCCGAGGGTGATATCGCCGGGAGCCACGCTTTTGTACCAATAAAAGAGAAGGTTGTAGGCACCTTTGAGCCAAATTTCAAACTTACGCGTCGCAACTGAAGGCAGTTATGGGGTTTCGAAAAAGTTATACTTTAATTTTGTTGCGCAGTGTATTTTTGCATGAATACTCTGTTCCTATGTTTAAAAATAAAATGGTATAGTCTATTAAATAAACAACTCTATCAATATCTTTGGATGTTAAGCTCTTCACTGACACGTACGTAATAGACTAAATTAATACGCTGATTAAAACTGTCATATAATTAGGTCATTATATGATTGTCATTATCGGATGTCTTTGGCATATTCTAAGAAACCATCAGATAAACGACGTTATATGAGGAAGTAGTCGTGACCCTGAGCAATAAGAAAGAGTGTACACTAGAGATAAAGATATTATATCTTCTGTAATGCAGGTGCCCTTGATGATGAGTGTGTGCCCGATACTAATAAATAATACAATAAATACAAGGCAATAAATACAAGGAAATAAAAGTAACGTCTGTTAGGTAGCTTATTTCAATGTACATTGTGTTTCAAAGTTTTTACATCAAGCGTCTAGAGTTGACAGATCACATCATGTTGAGCAAATTTCGTTAGTGACAAAATGTTTGTTTACGCTTGCGAGCAAAACGTTGCGTCCTTTTGTGTTGGTTGTGTCCCTGAGAGTTGGCAGGGCAATAACACTCTGCGACGTGCGTATGCACTGTGTGTTGTTTGTAATCCACTCATCTGGTCTGCATGGACTGGAGAGGCCGAGCGATTCGCTTTTAAAATATCATTACCTGCTTAGAGACGCTCATGGTAATCTATCTGTTTACAGGGATATGTACTATGCAGCTCATTGGTTTAGCAGACCCTGCTAGTTCGTTGCAACCTCGTCGTCTTAGGGCTGGAAAATACTATATGGGAAGCTTATTGTCGCCGGGAAGCGTCAGATAATATTTTATATGAAGCAGAAGTTGTTCCCCATGACACGATCTATCACCCAAAGATGTTTCATGCAAAAACATTTAATCATACGCAGAGACTGTGGGCACTCAATGCATGGCATAGCCATTTATTAACTACGTACACAGAGTGTTCTACGTGCCACATTTCAAAGGACGCGCTGTGACCATTTCCATGTGGTGGACGTGCCGCTGCTGTAGTGAACTGTCGAGGCCGAGGCCAATACTATGTTAGGGGTCGTCCAAAGTTAATCATGAGCAGAGACAATATGAAATGTTCACCTGTCTTTATTTCCTCGCTGATCTAAACTTGTGCACTCCCGGAATTCTCCGTTTGTAACAAGTGCCGCCCATGTGATCTCTGCCGCGTCTATCTAAATCACTCCAACACGTATAAAGCCGATGTTACATTGTTCAGCAAGAACTTGGATCAAAACTTTTACAATGTGTATGTTAAGCGACAAGCAGACACGTGGAAGCACACGTGCGAGCAAGAAGTTAACAGTTAGTGAAAGGAAGCTAAGCTGAAGTTACCGACAAGAATTTCTTAGTGATCATATAAACCAAGGCTCAAAGAAAGATGCAGACAGTTTTGTCTTTCATCTGTAAAGCAAGAAAAGGTTGAATTATGTTTAATGTATGTAACATAACAATAAACGGTCATTTTTTCGAGCTGTTCTAGGTGCTTCAGTCCGGTACCGCGCTAGTGCTACGGTCGCAGGTTCGAATCCTGCCCGGGGATGGATGTATGTGATGTCCTTAGGTTAGGTTTCAGTAGGTCTAGGTCCAGGGGACTGATGACCTCAGATGTTAAGTCCCATAGTGCTCAGAACCATTTGAACCATTTCATAAGGCGTTTTAGCTATACTTATTCACGCCTTAGGGGGTTCAACTGCGGCTGGTCTGTTTATACCTGCACCTTGTCAGTTACGTGTACTTGCTTATCATTTTACCTAGACAGAGGCGTAAGTATTTATTACGTAGGGCAAAATGATAAATAGGTTTGGCTTTAACTACACTCCTGGAAATTGAAATAAGAACACCGTGAATTCATTGTCCCAGGAAGGGGAAACTTTATTGACACATTCCTGGGGTCAGATACATCACATGATCACACTGACAGAACCACAGGCACATAGACACAGGCAACAGAGCATGCACAATGTCGGCACTAGTACAGTGTATATCCACCTTTCGCAGCAATGCAGGCTGCTATTCTCCCATGGAGACGATCGTAGAGATGCTGGATGTAGTCCTGTGGAACGGCTTGCCATGCCATTTCCACCTGGCGCCTCAGTTGGACCAGCGTTCGTGCTGGACGTGCAGACCGCGTGAGACGCCGCTTCATCCAGTCCCAAACATGCTCAATGTGGGACAGATCCGGAGATCTTGCTGGCCAGGGTAGTTGACTTACACCTTCTAGAGCACGTTGGGTGGCACGGGATACATGCGGACATGCATTGTCCTGTTGGAACAGCAAGTTCCCTTGCCGGTCTAGGAATGGTAGAACGATGGGTTCGATGACGGTTTGGATGTACCGTGCACTATTCAGTGTCCCCTCGACGATCACCAGTGGTGTACGGCCAGTGTAGGAGATCGCTCCCCACACCATGATGCCGGGTGTTGGCCCTGTGTGCCTCGGTCGTATGCAGTCCTGATTGTGGCGCTCACCTGCACGGCGCCAAACACGCATACGACCATCATTGGCACCAAGGCAGAAGCGACTCTCATCGCTGAAGACGACACGTCTCCATTCGTCCCTCCATTCACGCCTGTCGCGACACCACTGGAGGCGGGCTGCACGATGTTGGGGCGTGAGCGGAAGACGGCCTAACGGTGTGCGGGACCGTAGCCCAGCTTCATGGAGACGGTTGCGAATGGTCCTCGCCGATACCCCAGGAGCAACAGTGTCCCTAATTTGCTGGGAAGTGGCGGTGCGGTCCCCTACGGCACTGCGTAGGATCCTACGGTCTTGGCGTGCATCCGTGCGTCGCTGCGGTCCGGTCCCAGGTCGACGGGCACGTGCACCTTCCGCCGACCACTGGCGACAACATCGATGTACTGTGGAGACCTCACGCCCCACGTGTTGAGCAATTCGGCGGTACGTCCACCCGGCCTCCCGCATGCCCACTATACGCCCTCGCTCAAAGTCCGTCAACTGCACATACGGTTCACGTCCACGCTGTCGCGGCATGCTACCAGTGTTAAAGACTGCGATGGAGCTCCGTATGCCACGGCAAACTGGCTGACACTGACGGCGGCGGTGCACAAATGCTGCGCAGCTAGCGCCATTCGACGGCCAACACCGCGGTTCCTGGTGTGTCCGCTGTGCCGTGCGTGTGATCATTGCTTGTACAGCCCTCTCGCAGTGTCCGGAGCAAGTATGGTGGGTCTGACACACCGGTGTCAATGTGTTCTTTTTTACATTTCCAGGAGTGTATTTGTTTTATCTAAGGTTAAGAGTTGTGTTTATCTTGCTAAAGCGGGTCTCATCATTTGTTAGTGTACATTCTGTTATTATTTGATGAGGGTGCTGCCTCGGGTGTGTTGTTTTACGTTCACAGTTGATTGCAAAACACGTGCGTCTACGTTGGTGTTTGCAGCCGTGACTTCTGGGCCGCTACCTTGGCGGCATCCTGCCCAAAAACCCGAGGTCTAAGTTATTGCCGCGGGAGCGCTTTGCCGCGTCGTCTGTCATACCTGGCAAAATTTGAGTAGTCGTCTTGTTCATTGGAGCTATACCTGGGTTGAGCGACTGCCGCCAGGGTTGTAGGCTGTGGAGTTTAGCGGGATTAACTCATGAATTCTTGTAAATTAACTGTTCATAAACTCAGTTGCTTTGTGTTTATTGAATACTGTTTCCTTTGCTTATATTGGTAAAATTCAGTTGTTTGTCACTTTATATTTCACTATAATTCTGATGGTTTTCATGTTGATATTAATCTAGCATTTAATTGATCAGTATGTTTTTCTTAAATAAATGGTTCAAATGGCTCTGAGCACTATGGGACTCAACTTCTGAGGTCATCAGTCCCCTATAACTTAGAACTACTTAAACCTAACTAGAACTTAGAACTACTTAAACCTAACTAACCTAACGACATCACACACATTCATGCCCGAGGCAGGATTCGAACCTGCGACCGTAGCGGTCTCGCGGTTCCAGACTGTAGCGCCTTGAAACGCACAGCCACTCCGGCCGGCTCTTAAATAAATGTTAATTTGCTGAAAACGACTAACTATCTTGTGGGTCTCCCTTCCACGTATTGATGTTTGATCCTTTCTTATCCTGAACCTGTTATCTGGGTTTCAATTTGTATTTTTGGTAAAAAGGTGAATGTTGTTAAAAGAAAAGCCCTGGGGTCCACTCCTTCCAATTGGGTCATTTCCCTGAGTTCCTTTGGGTGTGGATTTCCCGTTCCACTAATGAACTTAGATGAGTCTGTTAGTCTGTGGAAGGATGTGGATATATGTTTACGCCCACCCTTGATATGTGTGGAGGAAGGAAACCCTTTCCGGTTAGGCGGCTGAGCAATTTTTCGGACTCTCCCTGCTCGCCAATGCCGTAAGACTGTTTCTTTCTTGTGTCACAAAGTTTTCTCAGCTACGGTTAGTACTTCAACCAAACACCCGCAGTTATCTCATCGCGTGAGGCAGAAGCGCCACACGTGGTGCTATGCGCACTGTAATCTTTCTGCTGACCAGGGGGAGGAGAATATAGCGACCGCAGCAGCACGATGAGCGGTTTCTTATCGCAGCAGGAGAATGGTACCAACTGTCAATATTTACGACATATTTTGGCTTACCGTGAGGCAGCAGCGCCACACGTGCTGCTATGCACCACGTAATCTTCTGCTGGCCAGGGGAGAATGGCATCGACCGACCACGACAGGTGCCCGCAGCAGCACGGTACGCAGTTTCTTTTCACAACAAGTAGGGCGTGCGGCTGCCAAGTCCTTTTTGAGGAGAGAGAGCTTCACACAAGTTTTCCACTCACCGAAAAAATGACGGACAGCGTTACTGTGTTTACCCAATCGCTATCGTGACTAAAGAGACGTTTGATATCGCTCTGCACTATGACGGCACGAACTGTACGCTACGGGGGGTGGGCACCAAACAAGAAGACGCGAAAAACAGGTCCGTGAAATTGTGTTATACCAGCAGCTGATTGTGCGAGACTGGTGAGGGACCGACAGGAATGTAAGAGTCTTAAAACGGCGGATATGAAGTGCCAAAACTGGACGGGATTCAACAGCTGGGGCGACCTTGTAAATTACCGACATGTTGGGTATGCCTCAGTGTCAACAAATTTCTTCTTTTACATTCTTCTTGTGATTATTAGGTGGGGCGAACTGTTACTAAATAAAGTGCAAAATACTGTAGATTTTATTTTTCATTTCCATTCTCATTTATTAGTACCGAGCACAATTCTATGATTAGCTTTTTCGAATGCATGGTCACTGGTGTCTTAACACAGATCCGTGAACTAATTAATTAGAAGGAGTTTCAAATAGTTCATAAATGGAAATTATCAACAAAGTAACTATACATAACCACACCTTCATGAGGACTGAAGGCTACTCCGCGAGTGAAGAAAAATTACTAACAGAAAATTAAGTGTTGAAACATGATTGAAAGCTATTCCACAATTAGGTAAAAATTACATGTTGAAACACAATTTCTGAGTTTATTGGCGGGTCCTGACTGACACATAAAAACTATATACATTAACTATTAAACAACAAATAGCAATGGCTTTATGAAAGACGACTACTCACAAAAGCGCGTATTACAGAAATTACAAAATCGTAACGTACTGGACTATTACATTTTGGATGTTAATGCAAAACAAAGAAAAAAGTTAAAGCTACTAAGATACGATAGGCCGTGAAGCAAATTTGTTTACCAAAATGACGAAATAATAGATACTCTTTTATGAAAGGGAAGATCTAATCTGCACGGGGATTTCCAAAGTTCGCCAAGAACTTTCGAGAAATTGCAATTTTTTAATTTAAATAGATGACGAATTATCAAGTATTTAAGTAACAGTGTAGAGTTCTGGAAACAGAAGAATCTGTACTACAAAGCAGTGGCGCTGAAAATTTTGGAAATTTGTTCCTACGGCACCAAACTGCTGAGGTCAGCGGTCCCTAGGCTTACGCACTACTTGATATACCTTAAACTAACTTACGCTAAGGACAACACACACACCCATGCCCCAAGGAGGACTCGAACCTCCGACGGGTGGAGCCGCGCGAACCGTGGTAAGGCGTCCGAGACCGCGCAGCTACCCCGAAAGGTTATGGCACTGAATTTCGAAAGAATATCATTTATACAGTGTAATATTATCTAAGAATAAAATGCTCAATATTAATACTCTTTGAAGGCATAAATTTTCAGAAAAAGTAAAACGTTTGCTTGAAAGAGCAGTACAAGAGCTTTCAAATAAACTATGTCACTATCGAAACAGACAATTTTTAGCGGGCGGAGTTTTGATGTCACATGGTTTACATGTATAGTAAACTGTGAATATTTACGTATGAACTATCTACATTGTTGTTCCATAAAAACACGGGAGAACGGCCGGATGTCAGTAACGTCCTGCCACGATATTTCGGCGCAGAGTCTTCTGGCCATCTTCAGGTGAGTACCACTGCAGTAGTACTACTACGTTACTGACATCCGGCAGTTCTCCCGTGTTTTTATGGAACAATCAGTACGCCGGGAAAGCTTTAAACACCATATCTACACTGTTGTCATTAGCAGAGTGTAACGTATACTGTGAATAAGATAACTTAGTGAAATGCTGCGTGAATACGAAACTGGGAATTTCGTGTAGATATAGAAGATGCGTATGCACTGATCTGCCAGAACATTATGACCACCGACGTGCTATCGATATAAGCCTGTCCAGGAGACAGCAGCATCACTTGAAGAGAAATGACAGCTAGTCAGACACACAAATGGCGCATCTAGTATCATTGAGCGTGCTGTCCGTGTGCAGAATGGGGAAGAAGCGCGATGCGACTGAGTTCGACGGAGGGCACGAGCATTTCGGAAACTGCACAATTTTTGGGGTGGTCGGGGAGTGCTGTGGTGAGGGTCTCCAACATGTGGTGAAACCAATGTGAAACTACGTCCAGACGTCATGGGGTTGGGCTTCCACCCCTCATTACACATGTCAGACGTAGTAGGCTGTGCAGACTGGTAAAACAGGACCGATGGCGGCGAACTGCGGCGGAACTAACATCAGACTTTAATGCTGGGAGGAAAACAAGTATGTCCGAACACAGTTCACCGAACACTCCTAAGGACTGTCCTCTGCAGCCGACAACTCATGCAGGTGCCAAGGTTAACACCACGGCGCCAGCAACAACTTGTCCAGAGGAGCTCGTGCAAGGCACCATGACGGCGAAGAAGTATCTTAATCTAGTTGCAGACCACATACACCTCTTCATGACAATCAAGTTTCCCGACAGCAGTGGTAGTTTTCAACAAAATAATGCACCGTGTCACAAAGCCAGGAGTGTGATGGAGTGGTTCGAGGAAACAGTGGCCAGTTCCAGTTGATGTATTCGGTCTTCATCTCACCAGATCTGAACCTAATCGAACACATCTAGGATGTGACTGAAAGTGGCGTCAGGGCTCTTCGCCTTCCTCCCCAGAATTTACGATAATTAGGTGGCTTGTGTGCGCAGATGTGGTGCCAGCTGCCTCCAGTTTCCTACCAAGGCCTCATTACTTTCAGGCCACGGCGCGTCGCTGCTGTTATCCGTGCCGAAGGTGGACATACCAGCTATTAGGTTTGTGGTATGTTCTGGCTGATCGGTATCGTCATACGGAGGTTACCAGTCGTCTGCATTGCAGTAGAGCAGAACAAGAAGTCTGAAATAAACCATATCAATCTTGAAATGCCTATAGCGTTCCATTCATGTTGAATCACATTGTACTGCTGGGAAATAGAGACGTGATGTCCTCATATTTCAGGTACTCTTCTGCCAGGAAGAAATACCGTCTGTTCCATTGAACACATCTCCTTATGTTCCGAAAAATCTCCCAACAGTCGCAGAACGTCATTTCTAAGCACTACAGCCTATAAAAGATCCCTTTGGAGAAACATGCAGTGGCGTACTTGCTCAATGGTGGCACTCCAGACGAGAACACTGCGACATCATACTGATCCCTTTGCACAAACGGGAATTCCTAAGTGGGTAGTGGATAAATATATGTAAGAGTGACTTTCCTGGGTAAACAGCAAGTCACCCCCGTTCACTGGACACTATACAGCTACTGCCGGACCATGTACAGTGGTACGATGCTGGTCTCATATTATGGTTCCCGTCAAAACGTTTACGTTTCTCCTTGCTAATCTGCTTAACGCGAGTCATAGTTACGACGACCGCCGAAAGGTCTAGGAGAACAGAAACCACAGGCGAACTCGCAGTTACTGGTAGCAGTCTCGGAGAGTATCCAGCCCGTAGACTCAGAGCCTGATTCGATAATCCATCTTACGTCCTCGGACTATTTCCCTGCTGGATCCGAAAACCGCTCCCAGATCCCAGGGGATCTCCTCACTGACGCCATCTACTTACATTTTGAAAGGTGCCTGTTTGTTCACCACCAGTTTTACCTGTTTCAAAATCCACGAGGGGCGTTCAGTACGTAATACAAGTAATACAATTTCTTTCTCGGCAAGTTTGGGTTAAAAAATTGCGGAATTCGTTGTGAGGAATCGTGAAATATTCCCGCTTCAGTCCCCATACTCTCATGAATTTCCGACGGGTTCCAGAGATATACATAAACTCCAGACTAGCGTCTGTTATTTAGTTTGTTCGGGTGGATAACCAGAGCATCGCAGATACTCATAGGCGCTTACAGAACGTCTGTGGAGATGTGGCAGTGAGGAAAAGCACGGCAAGTCGTTGGGCGAGGCGTCTGTCATCATAGCAACAAGATCGCGCAAACCTATCCTATCTCTCACGGGTCGACCTGCCGCACAAAGCTGTTCCTCCTGCAGTGCTGGAACGTGTGGACACTCTCATTCGCTGCTCAACTGGACGTCTATGCTGACAGTGCTGATACACTCCCCCACCAGCGAAGTGTGTGCCCGTTGGGTTCCTCGCCACCTAACTGAAGACCCATAAAGACGGACGAAGGATAATCTGTCCGGAATTGCTTGCGCATTATGAGGCTGACCGTGATAATTTTTTGTCGAACGTCGTTTCAGGCGATAATACATGGCTTCATCACTTCGAACCGGAAACAAAACAGCAATCCATGGAGTGGTGCCACACCACCTCTCCTCCGAAGGAAAAATTGAAAGCCGTACCCATAGTCGATAAAGTCGTGGGGACGGTCGTCTCGGAGTCTGAAGGGGTTATTCTGTTTTGTATCTTCCCTCATGGGGTCGCGATCAACTATGAACTGTGTTGTGCAATCCTGAGGAAATTGAAGAAACGTCTTCAGCGTATTAGTCGCCACAAAAATGCAAAAGATCTTCTCCCTCTCCATGACAACTCAAGGCCTCACATAAGTCTGTGCACCCATGAGGAACTCACAAAACTTCGGTGGACTGTGTTTCCTCATCCACCCTACAGCTAGGATCTCGTACCTTCCGACCTCCATCTGTTTGGGCTAATGAAGGATGCATTCCGCGGGAAGCAGTACGTGGATGATGGAGAGGTTATTGATGCAGCATGATGTTGGCTCCGGCGTTGACCTGTAGAGTGCTATCATGCTGGCATACAGGCTCTCGCAGTAAGGTAGCGTAACGCCATCGCACTGAACAGAGATTATATTGAAAAATAGGGTTTTGTAGTCAAAAGATTGGGAAACATATTTGTGTATTGGAATCCTGAATAAAACAAACCTGCATTGAAAGCCCCTCGCATAATATTACTTTCACAACTACCTCTGAAAAACTGAGTTAATCGGCTTCAGTACATATCAATTCAGATACTTTCGTAAATTCTTTGCTCAATAAGTTCATCGAAATTCAGTTTTCAGTTAGTCGGTTGTCCATTAGCGAATAGCATGGTTTGGCGGTGGAGAATTACATGTGCTTCTTGTCCAAAGCAAGCCAGTCGTTATATTCGCCGTCCGCTTCTCGAAATGTGCCTGGATCCAGAAGTATAGCCTGAACAGTTTATTGTTCCGATGAAATTACCTTTGTCTGATGGAGAGCCACGACTGAGAACAGCTGCACGACATGGAAGATGACCGGTAAGAACATTTCAATTTATATTCGGTGCTGGAATACGTTTTATAGTATGAGGTTAATTAAGTGGTCCATTTACATCAGCTGTTGTTCCCTGACCTATAAGGATATTTTTACACATTTATGTGGCTGTTCCGAAACGTAACGAGAATCATCGACAGCAAATGTGTCAGTTGCGACTCGCCAAAACCATGGCTTCTGTCGACCGTCGACTGAAGCAGTTTAATTTTTCTGTGGCGAAATATTTAAAAACCTTGTTGATAGCATCGATGAATCCCGGGAACTCATTGTGGATCACTGTCACTGCATTCGGAACACGACTGGGATACATGAACAGCCATCGATGAAAAACGCGGAGAAACCGTAGCTTCCGGACCTAGGTTTATTCGGATTATTTGCTTCTTTCATTGACCTCTACTCACCGCTTTCGTTTGCACCTGTATAGTCAATAGTCTGTATATACGTGCCATATTAGTATCAAGAAATTAGCGGAGGACTTTTGTTATTAACCTCGGTACGTCTCAACCGGTGCAGGGACATTAGACGCCTATACAAACGTTTCCAGCGTAAAAACTGAAGCGCGTCAAGTGTGAGTATGCTTTTAGAGAGACGGAAGAAGACTGCGTACGAGGGATGGTAACACGTGTCGGTGTTGCAGCAGAATCGACGATTTCCTCTTCTGCGTTTATACGCGGGGCCGGAGAAACGTGACCGCTGACCTGTCCTAAGACAACAGACACTTTGCAAATCAACCCTTCTTCTCTCTTTACTACGTCCGCAGACACCGACATCGCGCTTTTCTCGCTCAGCGCCGCCGCGTGACCAGTTCTCTCCCATTCCTACTGGAAGCCGTGGACGGAAGCTCAATTAATCCTTTTCATGTAAGCAGTTTTAAAGCGTCTCTGGCAGAGTGCGGGATCCCAAGAATGTGCCACGGCACGCGGACCGGCTCAGCACAGTCCCTGCTAAGCCGACCGCAGACCAAAAGCATTTTTCATGAAGCGCGTGTCTGGAGCATGTTTTTTTTTTCCTCTACCCCTCTTCCCTCTCTCAGTTTAAAACCAAGTGCTGCTTTTCAGCGGCATTTAAGCCTCTTTCTGCCCCCTCCCTCTCTCGCTCTCAGTGCATTTTTGTGTCTGTAATACCTCGTCTCGTCTTCTGCCCTCTCTCCTTTTTTTCTCAGCGGCTCGCGGACAACCGCAACTGGTGTGCGAACCGGCACGCGTGCACCCACCCACCCACCCACCCACACACACACACACACACACACACACACACACACACACACACACACACACATGGATGTGGCAGTTGTTGGGAAGCACCGGCCTGTAGGACTCTGAGGATTTGCCTGCAGTGGAGCGACGCTTTGTGGTCACGCCCCCGCGGTGGCACGAAATTAACAACGCGTGCTCAGGCTGTAGAAACCTGTACTCACGTAGCGCATGCGATTGCTGGCGGTCTTAAGCTTAGAAACGTACTTACGCTTGGCACGTACAAGGTGTTTCAAA
This sequence comes from Schistocerca serialis cubense, assembly GCF_023864345.2. Classification (NCBI taxonomy): domain Eukaryota; kingdom Metazoa; phylum Arthropoda; class Insecta; order Orthoptera; family Acrididae; genus Schistocerca; species Schistocerca serialis. Next base: position 939,901,940 of record NC_064639.1, on the reverse strand, counting down.
TGGGTTGTTTTCCCCTGTAACTTCTAAAATAACTAGTGAAAGGAATATTTATGTGTGTAGGTATAAAGAAACGTGTCTCTTACTGCGGAGATAGAAACATAGTTTATTTTTCCTACATTTTATTTTAGACATTTGAGTCTCGTCTTCATCTGCTATAATGATGGAAGCTGACGAACGGAATTAAAATTTGTTCCATAGTTGGAACTTGAAAGCAGGCCTCCATGCTTATTAGGCAGGAATGCTAGTCATTTCACCATTTGGTGCTATTGCAATGCAGGAGTGCCTCGGCAACAGTTACTATGTAACAGTGGAAAAAATAATCTGAAGGTGTGAAGTGGGATTTGTCTTGGTGAGGACACCGGAATCGGGTAGTTCGCGCAGCAGTCTTAGCTATAGCACTCTGGGTCAGTACGAACTAGCATTCTTGACAAGTCGGCAGTGTCAAAATTTTTAATCGATTTCTTCAGCTTCCATCATTATCGTTGATAAAGATGAGACTCAAGTGTCTCGAGGAATGATTAATTATAAGACATATATATCACCTGAGGTAGAGAATTTCCCCATTACGACCAATAATGGGGTGCTATTCCAATGCCACAGAGCCTTGCCAGTAGTGATAATCTAAGAAAGGGAAAATTAGCTGAAGATGTGAATTAGGGTTTACGTTGGGGAGGGCACTGGATTTAAGCAAACCGTGCAGCAGTGTTGGGTACAGTGTTGTGGTGGTGTAGTGGCTAGCATTCCTGCCTGTAATGGAAAAGACCCGCGTTCAAGCCTTGGCTATGACACAAATTTTAATTCATTTCTTCACCTTTCATCGTTATCATAGTTTATTTTGTTATTTTACAGGGAGCCACAGCATCGAGTTTTAATTTTTCCCATAATTTAGCTGACGCGATTTCATGAAGCATATCTTGTTGTACACTATTAATTGCACTTCAAAAGCACATCTTTGCCAGGCCAGTATTTTGGACATACAGGCCTTCAGTGATATGCAATAAATAGGATAAATAAACAAATGAATGCATATTGATCTCGATAGCAGAAGTCCATTTTGTGAACACTAAAGAAGAAATAGAAGACTACTTACATATTAATACTATTAAAACCTACAGATTTTTCTCTTTGCTGTAAAGGAAATTAATAATCGCCTCACAAAGGCAACTGTCCTTAGAAGCCAAAACAGAAAAAGCTGCCCGGGGGAGGTGGTATCCCATACTCACCAATGGTCTCACAAATTTCAAACTTTGACAGTCGAACTTTGGACATGAAAACAAGACATGGTTTACAACAGCTTATAATTCAGAATCACACTTACATGCAGGAGAAACGTAAATGTTCATACTGTGTAGGTGTGGAGGACAGGAGGCTTGGTTAAAGCGGAGTCGAATGATGGCCAAAATCGTTGATCTGTCCAAATGTGTCCTCAAAAATCGTGGCCTTGTGGGAATTTGGCGTTGTAACCCCGCATAATATCCAAACGACGTTCTCAAGCATAAAATCTTTTATGATGGTTAAAAATAATGTACATCTGAGGAGCTCAACGATCTTCGTCTGTACACGACTGTGGATCGTTAAATGGCCACATTTCATGGTAGTATTGACACTTCTGTCACGGTTGCAGATGCGACCAGAACTCATACGGGAAGCATTAGGCCATATTATGTAATTGGGACAGTACTGCACGAATGCTGACTGCGTCACTTAGTAAAAAGTCATGAGCTGGTGAATGAATAACTTTGATATTAGGCGTTTTTGGGTAATCCATCGTCAGATACCAGATAAATCGAGTTGTACAGCTAAACTGATGTTGAGCCGTGGCGAGCTGGCGCCAGTCTTATTTTGTTCATGTATCGTTGAGATCGATTGTGGCTGAGCTAAGCTAACTTTGCTTTTCGCGTGTCTTATTTTCCGGGTTGGTGGGCGAAGGGATTGGGTTGTTAGCCTTCGACGGGTAACCCTCAAGATCTCGGTGACATTCGCTGTGAGACGAGTGTCAACGGCTGCCGAACGAGAGTGATGACCGTTATATGTTGTGGTGTGAAGTTGGCCGGGCGTTTTGGCGACATGGGCAGCTAGGAGATACAAATTCTGTGACTAAGCTGGGAACAAAATTTGAAGTGAAGCGGTGAAGCTGTGGAACCCACTCCTTCGTATTGTGTACGTGATATGAAGTAAGTGGTCGTAATTGTGTTTTGTTGACCGACGCACTTAGAGGCATTTAAATTTTATTATTATGGTGAGACTTTCATAGTCGAACTTTAAGATGGCGGGAGAGTTCAGTTGGCCTAGTTAATGGCTCTGAGCACTATGGGACTTAACATCTGAGGTCATCAGTCCCCTAGAACTTAGAACTACTTAAACCTAAATAACCTAAGGACATCACACACATCCATGCCCGAGGCAGGATTCGAACCTGCGACCGTTGCCGTCGCGCAGTTCCAGACTGAAGCCCCTAGAACCGCTCGGCCACATCGGCCGGCGGCCTAGTTAAATGGTGGCCGTTATTTGAAAGTTTTCTCAGAAGTTTCACTAGTGTTCTCTGTTTCTTGTAATCAATTGATTTTATGTTGGAGTTTTCAAAGGCTGCACTCTATTAATACAGTTGTCCATGTGTAAAATGCTTAAGGTCAAAGTTGTGAATTTGTCAGTAGTGTAACGTGTTCCTTTAGACGCTTACCCATGTATCGAGTCATAGGTTCTGCCTGGTGTTTCTATGTTTCAGAGTTATTGGAATGTCTTCGTGATTCGTGCAAAAACGTTTGATTGTGCCGGCGCCTTGGGGGGGGGGGGGGGGGGGGGGGGGAGTGAAATGTCATCCGAGGTCTAGACCTGACAGTGTTCAAGAACCTGGCCACTACCGGGAGTTGTTCACATACCGCCTACGAAAGTTTAGTATTTATCTTCCTTCCGCCAAGGCGGGTTAAGCTGGTAGATATATAAACATATACTGTCTGTAACCTGTACTTATAAGAACCTGTTTCCATAAATATTAGCGACTGGCAACTGGCTAAGCTTGAAATTGCATAGCATCTGCTGAGTTCCTTGCGCAGTTCTTTCTAGTAGTCTTTTATTAACACGTCTAGGCACGTGAACATTCATTTTTGAAGATCAGTGTTACTGCTGTAGTTTTTATGTAAGTGGTTCTATCCTGTTATGTAATTGGATCTTGGCTTGGCATTAGTTTAGAAGTGTCATTAAGTCACCCATTATTGGTAACTGTTTTAATTATATGTATTTTGAGGGAAATTCTATATGAGAGTTTGAATTTCTGAAGTTTGTCAGTAATTCTGTTTTCTTAATAAGGGAAAATAAAGCGAGGGGTATTAATGCCCGGCAAACTTAAGTTTGTAATTGACCTTTTAACAAGTGCTTCTTGAACGTATTTAAATAGTAAGTTTATATGGGGGATTTTAGTGAAGAATGTTAAGTGTGGCCATCTTAATGTAATAACTGGTTTTAAGGAGTTTGATGAAGTGACTATGTGAAGTAATTGATAATTGCTATGCTTAAAGTTTCTATAAATGCCTGCCACATTAAGTTCTTATAAATTTTTCTTAAGGGACTGTTTATTTGAGTACTGAGTACGTTGGGTTTGTAACTGTATTTATAAAGCTTTATATAGTGGCTCGTCCATAATTTGTATTTGTCAAATTCCTTAAATGTCAATAAACTTAATTATAAATGGTGACACCAACCATGATTCCATCCAGCTTCCTCTTTTATGGTATCTAAGATATGGTGGGTAAGTGTGGTACGAAAAGGGGACCAAGTACCAGATGTTATAGGTTTCATCAACAATAGTCAGAGGCAGACTCACTGTCGACTTTCCCAGTAAGAAAAGTGGTGTTGAGGGCAAAGAGTTTCATAGTTCAGGTCTCTTGTTATCTGTGAGGCTATATCTATATAGATCTGTGGCATGTGCTCACTGTGACCGTTAAAGGAAGCGTTTGAACAAATAGTATATACTGGTAGAAAATATATCGAGATAAAAGACGATGCCACCTGTTATGAACAACACTCTGAGCAAGATGGACGTAAATGTCATAAAATCTGTATCTATAATGTAACGAGGTTGCCCACGCGGAGACGGATCTAAGGACGTACTAACATATCTTGCATTTCTACTTTAGTGTATACAAAATGTTATTTTGTTATCGTCATGGATATACATACTGTTCCGGCTTAACGACAAGGGCCGGCACGAAGATAAAGAACGTAACCGCAGAGAAGGCTGTGAGACGATGCTAACACCGCACCACGACAGGAGCGGCCTCTATCCGAAGAGAATATAAGCGCCGCTCCTGCCAGCCTCGGCCGGACAGTAGAAGACGCAAACTAGCAGAGGGACTAGCAGGCCCGCTATAAAGGGTGAAAACTATTTAAACCGACAAGCTCTGGGAAGTTGTAGGGGACATCAAAACAAATATTTTTCCCTAATGCCATTCTTTCCTATGAGGAGTATTTAAACCGGCAGAGGAAGATTTCTCTGGCGACAAATTGATTAAACCAACAACTAATTTTCCATTTTTTTTATGACCAAGAGACAACACATTAACACAAAACAATTTCAATTACAGTAGATTTTTAAAAATGCCTCCATTGACTCGTAAATAAAGGGTACACCGTCGGATCATGTTCTGTCTGACACGGGCGAAAACCTCAGGAGTATCCTGAATTGTTCCTGCTACTGCTACTATCCGAGCAACCAGATCCTTTTCTGATGCAACAGGAGTTGCGTTACCAAGTTTGCGCATCTCTCCCCACACAAAAAAGTCCAGAAGGGATAGATCTGGGGATCGAGCAGGCCATGTTACAGGACGACCTCTGCCAATCCACGTTTCTGGGAACCGTCGGTCCAAGGATCGACGCACACGACTACTGAAATGTGTCGACGCCCCGTCATGTTGGGACCACATGCGTTGTCTTGTAGGGAGCAGGACGTCTTCCAGCAATTCTGGCAGTGCTCTGGCGACAAAATTGAAATAGTGCCTGCCATTTAATGGCCTAGGTATCAGATGCGGCCCAATTAAACAGTCCCCAACAACACTGACCCACACACTAACGAAGGACCGCACTTGATGAGCGCTAGTACCTCTGGCATGTGGGTTACCCTCAATCCAAACACGCGAATTGTGCATTTTGAAGACTCCATCACACCGGAACGTTGCTTCATCGGTAAACAACACAGAGGATGGAAATGTAGGATGAATTTCACACTGTTCCAGGTACCACTGCGAAAACTGTGCTCTGGGTGGATAATCAATAGGTTCCAGGTTGCGGACACGCTGTAAGTGAAATGGATGTAACAATTGCTCTCGAAAGACAGTTCTTACATTCGTCTGATTAGTCCCCATGTTACGTGCAATTGCACGAGTGATGATTCAAGGATCCCGCTCCATATGCTGCAAGACAGCTTCCTCAAATTGCAGCGTTCTTACAGTGCGACGGCGTCCTTGTCCAGGTTATCTGCTAAATGACCCGGTCTCACGCAGACGTTTGTACACAGTAGCAAAGGTCGTATGATGCGGGATACGGCGATTAGGATATTGTTGTTGATAAACCCGCTGTGCAGCTCTTCCGTTGTGGTGCGCTACGTAGTACGCACCAACCATATCAGTCTACTCACTCCAGGTGTATCGCTCCATTAGTAAACAGAGACAATGCACTGCTACACTGGTGGACAGTAGTGGCCTACAACTGAAGAGCGTAATACGCCCTCTAACAACTGAAGATCGTAACACGACCTCTAACATCTGAAGAGCGTAATACGGCCTCCACCGGTTTAAATAATACTGATAGGAAAAAATGACATTAGGGAAAAATATTTGTTTTAATATCCCCTACAACCTCCCAGAGTTTGTCGGTTTAAATACTTTTCACCCTGTAGAAACCACTCACTTGAAGAGAGGCACTAGAAGGGCCGTAACTTGGGATCCATATGAACTTGTGTGAATCACTTGTATGAACTTTGTACATAGCGAAGGGCATTGATTATTCGCATCTCGTAAATTGCTTGCGACCCAAAGTTAAGTATTGTCAATCTACTTTATTGCAATAAAAACCATTAATATGATTTGCTTGAATTGTTGTTCAGTTATCCGAGAGAGCAGCATCCTTTAGGCACCCTATAAGAGAGAGTGGGCAGCTTTATGAAATGCCATTGATGATGTGTTATATGCCCGATTGCCGGTCTGCCGAATAATTAGTTTTGAAATGCAGCTCATGATGTGCAACAACATTTTCTTTACCAAATACATACAAGCCACTGAGCACCCAACTTATTATATATATATAAGGCTCGCCGGCCTCGGTGGTCTAGCGGTTCCAGGCGCGCAGTCCGGAACCGCGCAACTGCTACGGTCGCAGGTTCGAATCCTGCCTCGGGCATGGATGTGTATGATGTCCTTAGGTTAGTTAGGTTTAAGTAGTTCTAAGTTCTAGGGGACTGATGACCACAGTAGTTAAGTCCCATAGTGCTCAGAGCCATTATTATAATGCTCACCGGCCATTTGACCGTCTTCTTCTGTGCAGATGCACAAACAATGCCCGAACTCTTGCGGGAATCGACAGTAAAGCCGCGAGTAATGAGTATAATGGGCAGGTGCACTATTAATATAGTTGCGAATGTGGGTCTCACTGGAGGCGTGCCAGAGATTAAGTCCCTGCAGTCGCACTATCCTCTGTGTCCTCGATGGCTCAAATGGACATGTAAAAATAATTAAACGAATACGTAAAGTAAAAAAGGTGAGGGAATAGTTAGGGGCAACGCCTGAAAAGGGTTAGTTCATTTCTTTTTTTACGGCAGAGTTAAAGTGGCGGTGCCAAGTAGGAGTTGATTTGATTTCGTTTCTTTTACTCTATGGAGATTAAACTTGTCTAAATGAGAAGATAGGCCCACAAAAAAAATAATAAAGTAAAAAAAAAAAAAAAAAGATGGATAGAGCGTTTGCCATGTAATCAGGAGATCTCGGGTTCGAGTCCCGGTCGGGCACACGTTTTCATCTGTTCCAGTTGACTTATATGAACGCCTGTATGCAACTAAGGGTATTCATTTCATTGTAATTTCTTATAAGATTTTCATTTTTAACTGACATATTTTAGCTAGGAAGCTAGAAATATTCAAAGACTTAGGATGAGTGCGACATGCTGTACATAACTGGCTGTGTTCAATGAAATGTTGGAAGAATATTCATTTAAGAGATATATTCAAAGAGTGCTCTTTTTTCCTGGTGAATGCAGCATGCTGTACACAAGTGGCGGTGTTCAATGAGCTGGAGGAGGAATATTCATGTAAGAGATATAATTCAAAGGAGTGCTCTTTTTCCTAAGTGTACAATTCAATGCGCCTTCTAAATGACCGACGGACGACTTGTAAAGATAGACAAGCTTCCTCGACACACTGAATTCAATTTAGGGTAGATTGTAGAATTTATGGTTCAAATGGCTCTGAGCACTATGGGACTCAACTGCTGAGGTCATTAGTCCCCTAGAACTTAGAACTAGTTAAACCTAACTAACCTAAGGACATCACAAACATCCATGCCCGAGGCAGGATTCGAACCTGCGACCGTAGCGGTCTTGCGGTTCCAGACTGCAGCGCCTTTAACCGCATGGCCACATCGGCCGGCGTAGAATTTATCCTTCGATTGTCGTGTACAAGGCAGGTCGGAAGGCACAAAAAACTCGAACCCACAACCGACGATGACTTCAAACAGCAAGTCGAGGAAGCTTTTTCTTCGGGACCACCATACTTACAATCGGCCGCAGGTCGTTTAGAAAGGGGGAGTAGGGAATTGAGTTTTACACTCTTTTGTACGTCTCATTTAAATGAACATTCCGCTAGGAGAACATCCACTTAGAGAAATAAGTACATCGTTTTGCGTCCACCCTAAAGATTCGAATATTTGTTGTTCAGTACATAGAATTGGTAGAAAATTGATTTAAATTGAGCTCTGTTGTGTGCTCGAAAATTCAAAACTGAGTGGATGCGCATTTATTAGCTTTTTTAAATCACTTCTCCTTTCCAAGATTTCATTTCTTGTTACTTCAAATAAAGCTGTTTTCTGGGAAACGTATCCATTCCTGAGTGTCTGCCAGTTGCTTCCAGGCAGACACTCAAACGCACCGCTCATGACCAGCTGAGTTCGAGGGAGGTACTGTGTTGAGACAGCGTTCCTGTCGCCGTGCAAAATGGTACAGTTTGGTATTTCTCGCGACTGATGTCATCAGACCATGTGTTGCCTGTAGGAATTGTCATCTTCCTATCTTACGTGGCTTGCTAATAAGGCTTGGCGTTACTCAGCTACGTAATGCTCTGGATGTTCGCTCTGAGCTGTTTTAGTGTCACATTTAATACACAAGGATCGCAGAGAGCAATTCTCGGCTCAGTTCACAAAAAAAGGGATGCCAGAGACTGTAGTAGCTACTGGGAAATAAGCTTATTCGAAACTACAGCTCCACAAGGCGAAAATTACCAACATTTTATGAACAGTCGGAGGGAGACTCACTGTCGACTGTCCCAGTAAGAAAACATGGAAGTGGTGGCAAGGGCAAAGAGTTTCATAGTTCAGTTCTCTTGTTATCTGTGAGGCTATATCTACACAGATCTGTGGCATGTGCTCATTGTGACCGTTAAAGGCACCGTCTGGACAAATAGTATATACTGGAAGAGAGAACAGCAGAAAGGATTCTGGAAAAGTAGATCACGCACAAAGCTACTCCAAACTGAAGAGGCAAACTGAAAAAAATATATATATATAATGGCCAGGTGCGACTAGGCCTCACTGGGGGTTCCGTACAAACGTAACCATATATGTAGACAGTTCACACATTCTGGGAATCGAGAATCTTGATAATTTTTGCCTGATATCGACATTGATGCTGGCAAGATAGCGGCCCAGGGATTCCAAGATTGTCGACAATATTTTAATTTGAATAACGTAATTGAGCCATAAAGCCTTGCAGGAGGCAGGCGACAATTGCTTTGGTAATCAGTAGTTCTCCATTCACGCTGACTCGGTCGCAATAGTAAAAGTCAAACATCAGACCCAGGATGACAAATGACAAAATAAATATTTTTTTCGTGTGATATACACACATCAAGGGAAGATTTGCATAACCTCGGTTCCGACACTTCCGGAACCTGTGCAGAACATCAACATGAACAACATTTCCGCCCTATTTATTGCTCATGAAAACCACACATTGCATGTTGTACCACCACACAGCGAGACCCACAGAGGTGGTGGTCCAGACTGCTGTACACACCTGTACCCCTAGTGCTCAGTAGCACGTCCTCTTGCACTGATTCATGCCTGTATTCGTCGTGGCATACTATCCACAAGCTCATCAGTGCGCTGTTGGTCCGCCGGCCGTAGTGGCCGAGTGGACCGCTCAGGATTGGCATCACGTTCTCTACACCGATGTCGCACGTTCCTTCAACCAGACAATCGTTGGCCCTTCAGTCCGGAACCGCGCGACTGCCACGGTCGCAGGTTCGAATCCTTCCTCGAGCAAGGATGTGTGTGATGTCCTTAGGTTAGCTATATTTAAGTAGTTCTAAGTTCTAGGGGCTGATGACCTCAGATGTTAAGTCCGTTAGTGCTCAGAGCCATTTGAACCATCTTTTAGACAATCGTTGGAGACGTGTTTGGAGGCAACCTGCTCAGGTTGAACGCCTTAGACACACTGTCCAGTGAGTGCAGCAAGTTGGAGGTCCCTAATGTTTTGGGGTGCCATTATGCGTTGCCGACGTACGCCGTGGGCACCAAACAAGAAGACACGAAAAACAGGTCCGTGAAATTGTGTTATACCAGCAGCTGATTGTGCGAGACTGGTGAGGGACCGACAGGAATGTAAGAGTCTTAAAACGGCGGATATGAAGTGCCAAAACTGGCTATAGGCTGCATGATGCGCAATGCTCTGAAAAGCTAATCATTTGCATATTACAGCATCTTCTTCCTGTCGGTTAATTTTCGCGTCTGTAGCACGTCATCTTCGTGGTGTAGCAATTTAATGGCCAGTAGTGTATTTATATCGCAGAAGATTTCGGTTCAGTTGACAGAAGAAAAATTTGGGACATCCTACCAGAAAGGAACCCCCATCACCAATCACAAAAGAAATTCAGAGTATACACATCGAAACTGCCAGTGCACTCAGAACCGGACACTAGCTGTCGGAATGGAAACATATTTATCAAGAAGTTGCCTCTCAACGCTTTCATTTAAGTCGTATATAAATGAAATCATCAGTGAATTGAGACAAAATACTCGTTACAAAATCAGTATAGACAGACAAAGAACCTACACACACTACTGTTTACAGCTGACCAGGTGCTTTTTCCGAAATCAGAGGGTGATGGGTGTCTAACCTGCACACAACAGGAAAAGGGTATGACACTGATATCTCCGTCAATAAAACGGTAATTTATGTAAGTATTTATATGTATGCTGTATGTTTTTGGGACATATCTATGTTTCTATTAAAGGCTTCAAAAACCTTAAAAGTACAATAAATAACTAAATCACGGTCACTGAAACTTTCACGTTCGCCAGATTCACTAATACTACCACACCGTACAAAGGCAGCCGTCAATCAAATTCAGTACCGCTCCTATGAAAACACACGGTCCATCCACTTCAGTGAAAGATCCAATACCTTCCAACTTCACTTTATGTTTCGTAAACGTGACTCCCGTCGTACATGCGCTACTGTATAAGAAGCTGTTGATAATGTAACCTTTACGAGGGGGACCATGGTTAAGATACATAAAATGAAGTTGGAAGGCACTGGATCTTTCGCTGCAGCGGATGGATCTCGTGTTTTCGTAAGAGCGCTGCTGAATTTTAGTATTAATAAAGCTGATACCAATGTCTTGTTAACGGTTGGATGACTGTTACCATTTTACGGTGCGGGAGTAGTAGCGAAATGGGCGAACTTGAAATTTTCAATGACCGTGGTATAATTACTTATCGTACTTTTAATGTTTCTGAACTCTTTAACACAGAACAGACACCGCAAATACAATGAAGAGCCAAAGAAACTGGTTCATCCGCCTAATATCGTGTAGGATGGCCGCGAGCACACAAAAGTGCCGTAACACGACGTGGCGTAGACTCGACTAATGTCTCGAGGGAATTGACACCATGCATCCTGCTGGGCTATCCATAAATCTGTAAGAGTACGAGAGGCTGGACATCTCTTCTGAACAGCACGTTACAAGGCACTCCATATATGCTCAATAATGTTCATGTCTAGGGAGTTTGGCACACAGCGGACGTGTTTAAACTAGAGGAGTGTTCCTGGAGCCACTCTGTAGCAATTCTGGACGTATGGGGTATCGCATTGTCCTGCTGGAATTGCCAAAGTCCGCCAGAATGCACAATGGACATGAATGGAGGCAGGTGATCAGACAGGATGCTTACGTACGTGTCACCTGTCTGAGTTGGATCTAGACGTATCAGGGGTTCCGTATCACTCCAACTGCACAAGCCCCACACCATTACAGAGCCTCCACCAGTTTGAACACACCCTTGCTGACACGCAGGGTCGATGCACTTACGAAGGTGTCTCCAGACCTGTACATGTCCATCGGCTCGATACAATTTGAAAGGAGACTCGTCCTACCAGGCAACATGTTCCCACTCATTAATAGTCCAACGTCAGTGTTTACGGGCCCAGGCGAGGCGTAAAGCTTTGTGTCGTGCAGGCATCAAGGGTACACGAGTGGGCCTTTGGCTCCGAAAGCCCAGATCTATTATGTTTCGTTGAATGGTTCACACGCTGACACTTGCTGATGGCGAGCACTGAAATCTGCAGCAATTTGCGCAAGGGTTGTAGTTCTTCCACGTTGAATGGTTCTCTTCAGTCGTCGTTGATCCCGTTTGTAAGTAGGCTGTTTAGGTTTTTTTATTGGTAACGCCACCTCTGTATGAAAATCACTGGCTGTGCTGTGTGCAGTCTGTGGCTAGTTTGCATTGTTGTCTGCCATTGTAGTGTTGGGCAGCGGCAGCTGGATGTGAACAGCGCGTAGAGTTGCGCAGTTGGAGGTGAGCCGCCAGCAGTGGTGGATGTGGGGAGAGAGATGGCGGAGTTTTGAAATTTGTCATGAACTGCTATATTTATATATGATGATATCAAGGTAAATACATTGTTTGTTCTCTATTAATATCTTTCATTTGCTAACTATCCCTATCAGTAGTTAGTGCCTTCCATAGTTTGAATCTTTTATTTAGCTGGCAGTAGTGGCGCTCGCTGTATTGCAGTAGCTTGAGCAGCGAAGATTTTTGTGAGGTAAGTGATTTGTGAAAGGTATAGTTTAATGTTAGTCAGGGCCATTCTTTTGTAGGGATTTTTGAAAGTCAGATTGCGTTGCGCTAACAAAATATTGTGTGTCATTTTAAGCACAGTCTTGTACAATTGTTCAAAGGGGACGTTTCACGTTCTTGCAGGATCTTTTTCCGGTCCCAGCGATGTCGGAGATTTTTTGCTTTATCGGATTCCTAATTTTCGCGCTACACACGTGAAACGTTCGTACAGGAATATTCCCACTCACTTCATGGGTACCTCTGAGGTGCTGTGTTCCATCGCTCGTGCGCCAACTGTAGCACCACGTTCAAAATCACTTAAATCGTGATAACCTACCACTGTAGCAGCAGTAACCACTTTAACAACTGCACCGGACACTTACTGTCTTATATAGGCGTTGCCGACCGCAGTGCCGTATTCTGCCTGTTTACGTAACTCTGTATTTCAATATGCATACCTATACCTGTTTCTTTGGCGCTTCAGAGTATAAATGAAGGGCTTATATCAATAGTGGCACAAGTCCATTTTTGTTCATATTGAGATACAGACTCCTAAAGTTAAATAAGCGGTGAAAAATCTGCAGTTGAGATACCAAAAATATTCAAGCATGTGGCTTCTTGCTAGTGATGAACCTTTCTTTCTGTTTGTTTGGCTCAGTAATTTCAGAAGCATTATAGACAGAAAAGTGGAGGTAATGGACTTGTACCACTATTGAAGTAACCACTTCAAATATGTATAAGTTACATATGAGCCTTGCCGTGAAATGATAGTTCTGTGTGCATGCATTCGTTCGCCCGAAGCCTTTGCGAGTCTCAGCTAAATAGCTGTGAGCAAAGAAAGGGCAATGGACGGAGGACACTAACTGTGTCGCCGGTGCATTTAATGCAGTGCCTGTATGCAGCTGAGATCTGAACTCTTTCATTCGAGAGTTAATGACTATCTGGAAAGGCGGTAAGAGAGCGAACTTACAATGGGTAACAGAACCCTCGAGCAGACATCAACATTGAAATAACAAAGGTAGAAGCACCCTTATATTCAATAAAACGACGTGCAAAACAAAATCACGAGCTTCATAAACATCATATGACTAACAATAAATAGCACCTTCAGGCCATCTGTTGTTAAGTAAATCACCAGAAAAACTATAAACATGCTGGTCAAAGTTGGACTTTTATGTGGCGGCGAAGCTTGGACACTCTGTAGAGATGACAAACGAAGACTAATGAACACGTAGAGGCGGTTCACGAGAAGCTAGCTACATGCTATTGGACAGGAGATATCTGGTGTCATCCATAAGGGGCTGCCAAGCGAAGGTGACCATGCAAAAAATATCCAATGACCAACGAAAGAATAACGCTCTATGAGTCATGGTGGGGAACGTCAGAACTTTGAGCATGATAGGGAAGCTAGAAAATCTGAAAAGGGATATGCTGAGTCACAGTCTAGATACACTGCGGGACAGTGCCGTGAAATGGAAAGACGACAAGGATTTCAGGTCAGATGAGTGTGAGGTAATATCAGCAGAAGCAGAAAACAGTAGAAAGGGAGTAACATTCCTTACGAATAGGAAGATAGGGCAGAGAGGGAGCTGTGTGAACAGTTCAGTGTTGACAGGAAACCAACACTAATAATCCATGTACACACGCCGGCGTTTCAAGCAGAAGATGAAGAAATAGAGAAAGTACAGCGAGGCTACTGACCAGGTATTTCTGCAAGTAAAGCGAGATGAAAATATGATAGTTATGGGGGATTGGCATACGATTGTAGGGGAAGGAGAAAGGATTACGGAAGGATAAGAGCTTGATAATAAGAATGAGAGAGGAGAAAGACTAACTGAATTTTACAATTAATTTCGGATAGTAATAGCGAATACACCATTTAAGAATCAGAAAAGGAGGAGTTATACTTGGAAAAGGACGGCAGATAGGGGAATATTTCATTTAGATTACATCGTGGTCGGGCACAGATTCGGAAATCAGATACTGGATTCTAAAGCGTACCGAGGAGCAGATGTGGAATTTATAACTATTTTGTGATGATGATGAATAGGCTGAAGCTTGAGAGACTAGGAAGGAAGAAATAACGTGTAAAGAAGCGAGAAATGGAACAACAAAGGAATGATGAGCTATGCTTCAAATTCTTTGAGGCTATAGACACCGCGGTAACTAATAGTGCAGCAGGCAACGGACACCTCTAAAAAGGGCAATGATAAAAGCTGGAAAGAAAAACCGTCGTGCAAAGAAGATAACTGGGAGAAACCACGGGACGGAGAAGAAATACTTCAGCTGATCGACGGAAGAAGGAAGTAAAAAAAAAAAAATGTACACGGAAATCTGTCGACCAAGAAAAAGCTTCCGAGAACTTAAAGTATTGCAGGGCGTTTGAAAATCCGAGATAACTAGGGATAACCTATAGGGAAAATATTTATAATATGTTCAACAACCAAGAAGGTATAATAAGAGTGGAAGACCAAGAACAAAGTGCACGAAACTTCCTGGCAGATTAAAACTGTGTGCCGGACCGACACTAGAACTTGGGAACTTTGCCTTTCGCTGCAAGTGCACTTTCCCGCGAAAGAGAAAGATCTCGCGTTCGAGTCTCGGTCGGCAGACAGTTTTAATCTGCCAGGAAGTTTCATATCAGCTCACACTCCGCTGCAGAGTGAAAATTTAATTCTGGAAAAAAAGTGATCGCATTATAAAGGGTGTAAGAAAGGGATGTAGCCTCTACCCTCTACTGTTCAATCTCTACACCGAAGAAACAAGCACGGAAAGAAATGAAAGATTCAAGGCGAGGATTAAAATTCATAATGAAAGGATATTAATGATAATATTCGCTGATGACATTGTTGCACTGAATGAAACTGAAGAAGAATTACAGATGAATCGAAAGAACAGTCTACTGGGTACAGTATTTGGATTGAGAGTAAATCGCACAAAGAAGAAAGTAAGGAAAAGTAGCAGAAATGAAAACAGCGAGAAACTGAATATCAGAGTCAGGGATCACGAAGTGGATGATGTCAAGGAATTCTGGTATCTACGCAGGAAAACAATACACGACGGACGGAGGAAGGAGGACGTAAAGCCGGCCGGAGTGGCCGAGTGGTTCTAGGCACTAGAGTCTGGAACCGGGCGACCGCTACGGTCGCAGCTTCGAATCCTGCCTCGGGCATGGATGTGTATGATGTCCTTAGGTTAGTTAGGTTTAAGTAGTTCTAAGTTCTAGGGGACTGATGACCTCAGAAGTTAGGTCCCATAGCGCTCAGAGCCATTTTTAAGGACGTAAAAGTACACTAGCACTGGCGAAAAGGGCATTCCTGGTCAAGCTGTGTCTACCAGTATGAAACATAGGCCTTAATTTGAGGAAGAAATTTCTGAGAATGTATGTCTGGAGCGCAGCATTTTTACGGCAGTGAAACATGGACTGTGGGAAAACCAGAACAGAAGAGTAGCGAAGCATTTGAGATGTGGTACTACAAACCACTGTTGAAAATGAGGTGAACTGATAAGGTGAGGAGTGACAAGGTTCTCCGCAGAACTGGCGAAGAAAGGAATATTTTGAAAATACTGACAAGAAGAAGGGACAGGACTACATATGTTAAGGCAATAGGGACTAACTTCCGTGGGACTAGAGCGTGATGTAGAGGGCAAAAACTGTAGAGGAAGACAGCAATTAATTCAGGACGTAGGGTGCAAGTGCTAGTCTCAGATGAAGAGGATGGTACAGGAGAGGGATTCGTGGCGGGCCGAGTCAAACCAGTTAGAAGAGTGATGACTCAGAAATTAATCCTTAATGATCTCAAAGTAAAATCAATTCTCTTCGCGAAGAACATGTACTACGAATGAAGACCGGCTGGATTTCCCAAAGATTTCTCAAATACTAAGCCACAGGTGGAAGTGATGGAGGAAGAACGACAATAAGATGGACTGATACCGTAATAGGCTTCTAAGTTTCATACTGGATAGGAAGAAGGAAGGAAGGAAAATTTGGGTTTAATGTCCTGTCGACATCAAGGTTGTTAGATAAAGAGCAAAAGCTTGGAATGATTCAAGAATGGGGACGCAAGTCAGCCGTATCCTTTCAAGGGAACCATACTGGCATTTGCCTGGAGAGATTTTGGAAAATCACGGAAATCTAACTCTGGATGGTGAGATGCAGAACTGAACAGTAGTCATCCCAAATGCTAGTCCACCGTGCTAATCAATGAGCCACATCGCTCGTGGGGACCAAGAGGAAGGAGCTGACTTTATACATATAATTTTGTTTTTGTTTCTGCAGATAGTATTGCAGATAAACTGTTTCCTGTGCACACAGAAGCAAATGGTACTCCGGAACATGAGAAAACGAGTCTGGCACAGATAGAAAACATAATGGCGGGTGCAACGAGCGGGTAACGAGCGGGCACAGTGTAATACCAGAGGAAATGTCAGACACTGAAGAGTACAGAGCGATATGAAGGACGTTACGGGGCGGCTAGGTTGGCGCTAATGACAGGGAGCGCTGTGGGACAGGAAGCACGCTTCAGGGTAACCACATGATGGATGTTTTGCTCGTGCTTCTACAATGACGGTCAAACGGTGACCTCGCCGACATCGAACGAGTTACGATTACTCCTCCAGTGTGGACACTGGAAGAGCTAATAGTTACCGTCGCAGTGCATCGTATTGAGCCACTATCATGACTTTCGAAAACCTGTAAGACCGAAATACTGTACTGGCGGATGTGAAGCAGTGTGGGAGGGGCGTGGGCATAGCTCATTTGGCGAAAGAAAAGTCCAGTGAGCACCTGGCCGGGAAAGGCTCAGGTTCCAGGTTCGAGTCCTGATCCGGCATACAGTTTTAATCTGCCAGGAAGTTTCAAGTCAACGGACACTCCACTGCACTGTCAAAAATGATTGTGTCAAAGAATACTGTTAACAAATCATTTAACAACTGGCTTCGCGCTCGCTCCTTTACTCCCGTAGATTATGTTTTTTTTTTCTTTGTTAGAATTTTTATTTGTTCACAAATTGCAACACCTTCTGAACTTTTAATGCTAATTAAAGCCGTAAACACATAGTCTTTTCCGAATGTAATTCTGACCAAAAAGCGGTTTTCGTAGCAGTAGTCCAAGGTTTTTGTTAATCATACCTTTTTTGTTTTCTTTTTGTGATATTTCCACAGGAACTTTCATCTCCTAACTCATCTTTCTTTATAATTAGTCGGTAAGTGAAATAACAATTTTCATAGATATACCTTTAAAACTTTTTAGTATGACGAAATATTTTCTAAAAAGTTTCATCCCCTCTATCATCCCCTTATAGTTTGAATTTCCAAAAAGAAAAACACGTATTTTTTTTTTTAGTCGTAGCCGAGAAGCCAAATATAATTTTTGACACATGTAGTTTAGAAAATACTTTCGTAACGAAATAATTTCATAAAACTTTGCAGCCCCTATATCATTCCGTTAAGGGTTGAATTTCCAAAAACGCTGAAACACGTTCTTTTTTTTTAGTTCCAAGTAAGAAGCCGAATATCAGTTTTCATACACGTAGCTTTAAAAATGCTTTAGTAGTTGTTTATCAATGATTTATCCACAAGAAAAGTTTCACCCATCTTTTCTACCACTTTGGCAGCTGAATTTCAGAAAATTCTGAGACACGAATTTTTTACTTCCGACTGCGAAACCAAATAACAATTTTTGTAGTTCTAGCTTCAAAATTATTTTAATACCTACGTACTTTTAAACAGCCTCCCATTTCCTTTCTCACCCCCTTAGTGGAATTTCGAACAATTACGTCTTAAACCACCACTACAGTATAAGATCAACACTCTCCCCAAATTTCACGTTTCTATCCGTAGCAGTTTGGGCTGGGCGATGATGTGTAACTGAATCAGTCTGGTTCTATTTAACCCTGTACGAGTTAAATTCCCATAAACAGTGAAAAACGTATATTTTTGTTTCTTACCGAGAAGCTAAACTCAAATTTATATAGATTTAGCTTTAAGTTGCTGATATATGAATCATTTTCATAAAACATTTCATACTATATTTTATTCCCTGGCAAGTTGAATTTCCAAAAACACTGAAACAAGTGTTGCTTTATTTGTAACGGAGAAGCCAAACACCAATTTTCATCGATGTAGCTTTAAAATACTTCAGTAGTTCTTTAATAACGATTTATTTTCTGAAAGAAATTTCACCCACTATTTCACCCACAGAAAGTTTAAATTTCCAAGAATGCTGAGTCACGTATCTTTATTTCTGACCGAGATCCCAAATACCAATTTTGGTAGGTCTGGCTTCAAAATTGCTTTCATGGCGACAAATTTTTGACAAATATTTCTCTCCTATTTGATCCCCTTAGAAGTTTGGGCTGGGCCATGATGAGAAAGTCAATCAGTCGGGACACTGCCTTTCATATACGTAGTTTTTCTTTACGCAAGGTCCGCAGTTAATAAAAATTTGTTATAGGTCAGCAGACTGATTCCAGCACAGATGCTGAGATCCTGTTTCGTCTTCGTGCGTCAGCCTTCCTTATGCTATCACTTCCTATGTCTTCCATAACTTCTTTATCGTGTGGCACACATTACACGGTACGTTGCGCTAATGGCGGCTCTGACATACAGTACTTCTCAAATGGTCCTCCCATTTAGGTCTGTATTCATCTATTATATCTACTTATTCAGCTTTTTATTATTTTTCTAATATCTTCATTTTTAATTTTCTCAAATTTTGTACTTTCTTTCGCACCTTTTATTAACGCAATTTCAGGTCCCTGAGTCTTATCTCTTTGCCATTAGCTATCGTTTCAAGTATCAGTGTGGACAATAATAGGACCTGCGATACTTTCATAAGATTTTTAGTATTTTTTGTCATCTTATTTATTAATGCTCCGTTTATAATTTTATAATGTGCTGAAATTTTGCCAGTATTGATCTTTTCGATATTTTGCTTATAAGATAGTTAAAAGGTTATCAGCTGTTGTGTTACCTTGTCATAAATAACGATTTTTGGTCATATACTTTCGATCCTACTAAACAGCATTATTATTGCCTTTTCAGTACAGATCGTCGTAGTACATTCTTGACAAATTGAGAATATCCAAGTGTCTACGGTTTAAAAATATTACATGAAACGCAAAAAAACACTTGCTACTTTGCCGAGCATCCTTAATTTTTGTCAAAATAAAATTTAAGAACGAAAAGAAATGTTAAGATCCATTACAGGGTTGATTTAAAAACAAAAAATTGGCAAAAGATTTGTAGCCCCTATGGAATCTGATTTTAACCACTACAATCAGACAATCGAAATTAGATACTTCACTTCTGTTAGGTGCGTATGCCCTGACAACCAAGCATATTCTAATAAGGTTGGCGACGTTGGTGCCTAGTCAACCACAACGGCTTCCAGATTTTACATGCTGTTACTCTCTGAACCTAGGTATGAGTCATTTGTTTGTATTCCAAACCAGTTGAGGTTTATTTTTCGTATATGCATTCAGATTTAAGTTTACAGTGGTTTCCGGAATTACTTAAGATGGATGAAGGTATTGTTACTTTGACAAGGCCAACGCTTATTTCTTCTGCTACACTTCCCTAAGTGTAGCTTTTGCACCACTTCCTTTCTCTGTTGTTAATCATGTGATATAACTCTTGCGTATTACAACTTGTCACACAGAACGTCCACATCATCAGCAAAAAAATGGTAACCCCAATAGTACTTCTTTACACATGATTATCAAAACACTAGCGGGAGATTCATTACACCAAAATACAGTATCTGGACAAGTATTAGTAGACATTAAGATGGGGTGTGCCCACTATTCGCCTTTGTGACGGCTTGAGCTCAGCTGAGAACACTTTGAATGTGGTGTCTGAACGTCTGTGGAGGAATTACAACCCATTCTTAAAGGGCCGAAACAAGACGCTGGGGTCTACAACAAAGTCGACGTTCTAACTCATCCCAGAGGTGTTCCGTTGGTTTCAGGTCGGGGCTCCTGGCAGGTCAGTCCATTTTATTGGCAACAAACCATTGTCTCACGGATGCTGCTTATGGGAGGGTGAAAAGTCATACTGATACAATCGACGCCTCCAAACTGTTCCTCCACTGTACGCAATGCAAAATGCTGTGAAACGTGTTCGTGTTCCCGCATTTATCGTTTCGGTAAGCACAATACAGGAACCACGCCCTATCCACGTAAATGCCACCGTACCGTAACACAACTCCCGCATACTTCACTGTTAGCGCTACATATGTTGCCATGTAACGTTCTCCTGGTGTTTGCCCTTCTATAGGATTGCCAATGGGTATAGCGTCTTTCATCACTCATTTCCAGTGCTGATAGCACTATGGAACTCAGAAGTGATTCCTTCATTCGACTTAATGCGACTTTTTACAACTCTCCACAGTGATCAACAGTCCCTACACGATGTCTGCTTGGTCTTTGTTTAGTTGTGGTTATTTCTCCGAGTTTCCACTTCACCACCACCACATCACCAACAGTCGACTTCGACAGCTTTGGAAAGGTTTATACACTGAAGCGCCAAAGAAGCTGGTATAGTCATGCGTATTCACATACAGAGATAAGTAAACAGGAAGAATACGGGGCTGCGGTCGGCAAAGCCTACATATGCCAACAAGTGTCTGGCGCAGTTGTTAGATCTGTTACTGCTGGTTATCAAGATTTTAGTGAGTTTGAACATTGTGTTACAGTCGGCACACGAGTGATGGAACACAACCTCTTCGAGGTAGCGAGAAAGATAATCGTTCAACGTGACAGAACTGCAACATTTCCGTTAACTGCTGCAGATGTTAATGCTGGGCCATCAGCAAGTGTCAGCGTGCGAACCTTTTAACGAAACATCATAGATAGGAGCATTCGGAGCCGAAGGCCCACTCGTGTACCCTTTATAACTGCACGACACAGCTCTACGCCTCACCTGCGCTCGTCAGTAGTGACACTGGACTGTTGATGACTGGAAACATGTTGCCTGGTAGGGCGAGTCTCGTTTCAAATTGTATCGAGCGGATGGTGGCGTACGGGTATGGAGACAACCTCATGAATCCATGGAACCTGCATGTCAGCAGGGGACAGTTCAAACTGGTGGACGTTCTATAATTGTGTCTGGCGTGTGCAAGTGGAGTGATAGGGGACCCCTGATACGTCTAGATATGATTCTAACAGTTGACACGTACGTAAGCATCCTGGTCTGACCACCTGCCTCCGTTCATGTCCATTGTGCGTTCCGATGGACTTGGGCAATGCCGCCGGCCGGAGTGGCCGAGCGGTTCTAGGCGCTACAGTCTGGAACCGCGCTACCACTACGGTCGCAGGTTCGAATCCTGCCTCGGGCATGGATGTGTGTGATATCCTTAGGTTAGTTAGGTTTAAGTAGTTCTAAGTTCTAGGGGACTGATGACCTCAGCAGTTAAGTCCCATAGTGCTCAGAGCCATTTGAACCATTTGAACCATTTGGGCATTGCCAGCAGGACAATGCGACACCCCACACGTCCAGAATTACTGCAGAGTGACTTCAGGAACACTCTTCTGAGTTTAAACACTTCCGCTGGCCACCAAACTCACCAGACATGAACATTATTAAGTGTATGTTGGATGCCTTGTAACATTCTGTTCAAAAGAGATCTGCAACCCCCTCGTACTCTTACAGATTTGTGGACAGCCCTGCAGGATTCATGGTGTCAATTTCCTCTAGCATTACTTTAGACATTAGTTGAGTTCATGCCACGTCGTGTTGCGGGACTTCTGCGGGCTCGCGGGAGCCCTACATGATACTAGGCAGGTGTACCAGCTTCTTTGGCTCTTGAGCGTATATTCTCCATAGAGCTGATAGATAACTTCCAATGATTACTTCAGGATCGAAGTTACTGAATTCTCCTGACCTATCCAATCTGCTATTACCGTTTCTTTGTTGGCAATGCTGCCCGCCTCCTTTCTCACTGGCGGGTGCATCTCCCGTAACATCTAGTGGTCATTTCTGTACTATATATGTGTGTCGTGTAGAGTAAGAAAAAAGTCAGTTTAAATAGAAATATACAAATTTTCGAGTTAATGAAACAAGCCGTTACGATGGTCTCAAGTGAGAAGCTCATAACAAATATTGTAAATGTCATCTGTTTATGTTATACTCACGCAGATATTTGTGGGCTGACGAAAATCTCTACGATACAATTCAGGTTAGACAAACAGTTAACATTTTTAGTTTTGTATGTGCCTTCTACGACTGTTTCAGATTTGCTACTTGACTCGTCCGTGGAAACAAGAGAAAAGATTAGGCTTATACAAGATGAGAATCCTGTGCATTCCACATAAAAGGTGAGCCGCCAGAAGAACATGTAGGGTACACGATCTCCTGAACATAGTGCTTTAGATTGTTATCTACGGGGTCGACTAAAACGATCGATATATATAGCATACATTTATTTATTTTATTTATTTATTTATTTATGCATTTATTTTACCTGGCAAGATTAGGGCCTTCAGGCCCTCTCTTACACCTAACCAGGCATACTCAGATTCAACAAATTTCAGTGTCTACAGAAAATTAGGACATATAACATGTTATACAGTATTAACGTTAAAGAAAAAAATAGAGATTATAAAAGTAGTACAATGATAATTATAACAATCAAAAAATAATTATAACAATCAAGAATAATAAAAATAATAATAATAATGATAATAATAATAATAATAATAATGACTATGTATATGAAAGTAAACATATTTTTCTTATATGAGTGTCAGTCCTATTGCTAGTTGGGAATTTTCTCGTTATATTCTTGCAGCTTGTGAGTTATTCTCATCAAGCAGAGACATAAGACGATGGAATGGGGTGAAAGAGATATAGAAGAGGTAGATAGGTTAGAGGAAGAGAAATAGAATGGTAAAATTCGAAGCTATGATGGAGAGGAGAAAGAAAAAGATGAGGGGGGGGGGGGCACAACAATGGTGGCTATACCGTCCCTAGTATGTAAGTCTTAAGTTCCCTCTTGAATGTTGAGTGGTTTTGGATAAGACGCAGATCACAGGGGAGCGCGTTCCATAGTTGTATGGCTGAGATGGAGAATGACACGGAGAAAGATTTTGTGTTATGTAAAGGTACAGCCAAGATGCTAGACGTATCCGATCTGGTATTGCGGTTGTGGAATGATGATAGGTGTTTAATGTGAGAAGATAAGTATTGGGGGCACCAGTGGCTAAGAAATCGATGAAGTAAGCACATCGTGTGGAGATCGCGTGCCTTATGTGGGCGTATCCAACCTAGCTGGGAGTATGAAGGACTGATATGATCATACAATGTTGCATACGTATCTAACACAAGCATTCATCACTAGCTCGAGGCATCTCGAATTTTCATTATTTGTGCCATGTTGAACTACATCACAGTAGTAAAGATTAGGCAAGACTAGTGTTTGGACTAATTTTTGTTTAACATGGGTTGGAAATATTTTTCTAAATTTTTGAATGGCATGTAGGGAGGAGAGCGATTTCCGGCAAGCTGTGACTGTTTGTTCTTCCCAGTTTAGGTGTTCATCCAAGATTATTCCAAGGTCTTTTACTGTTTTTTGGTATGGTAGTTGGGTACCATTGAGGAGTATTTGAGGGACTGTTTCGCGAAAGTACCGACTGATTAACTTTGGATGAGATATAAGTATGACCTGGGATTTCTTGGGGTTTAGTTTCAGACCTAGGTTCTGTGCCCATCGAGAAACAGAGCAAAGATCTGCGTTCATACTCGCTACTGCGTCAGCAATGTTCTTGGGGCTTGCACTTATGTACAGTTGGATGTCGTCGGCATATAGATGGTAGTTGCAGGAGTGAATCACTGAAGAAATATCATTAATGTACAGTGAGAAGAGTAATGGACCAAGGACGGAGCCTTGGGGAACTCCAGAGCGCACGTTTTTCCATGATGACTTTTCCGACCCACAAATGACTTGTTGACTTCTGTTTTTGAGGTAGCTGTCGAACCAGTGTATTGCGCTGTTTGAGAAATTCAGCTGCTTCATTTTAATTAGTAATATATCAAAGTCAACTGTATCAAAAGCCTTGCTAAAGTCAAGCAGTGTTAGGATGGTAGCTTCACGTCTGTCCATAGCACGTTTAATGTCATCAGTTACTTTGATTAATGCAGTTGCTGTACTATGGTGCTTTCGAAAACCTGACTGATATTTGTCGTGGATGTTATGAGTTTTGAGGTAATCCGTCAGCTGTTCATGGACGATGTGTTCTAGGGCTTTAGATATTGCAGGAAGTATGCTGATCGGCCTGTAGTCACCTGGCGACTTAGGGTTGTCAGTCTTGGGTATAGGTTGAATTAAGCTTTGCTTCCACTCAGTAGGATATGTACTACTGACAAGAGACAGGTTGAAGATGTCTGTGATAACTGGAGTAATAGTGTTTACGACGTTCTTAATCATGCCAATGCTCACTCCATCATTTCCTACTGCCTCGGAAGAGATTCTCATAATTGCCTTGTGTACTGTGCCGGTAGTGACATGTTTTAGGAAAAACTTGTCTCTCGAGAGATTGATATCTTGGGGCTGGTAATTTGTCGCTGCGTGGCAGTTTACGGCTGTTGAGAAGAAATCGTTTAATTCTTCTGCAGACGCTTGATAAACAGCGTCAGATCTTCGCTTCCCTATACCGAAACTGCGCAGCTTTTTCCACAGTGCAGCAGGTTTTGATATGCCGCATACGACAGAGCGGGCATGTCTGATTTTGGTATTCCTCACGCTTTGCTTGGTTCTATTTCGGAGTTTCCTATAAGCTTCGTACGCCTCGGGAGTTGGGTTACGCTTGAAGGCCCTATGTGCAGCATCACGTTCATTCATTAACTGGCGTAATGCAGTGGTGATCCACGGAGCGGGAGCTCTCTTTACCTTGACAGTGCGTTGAGGAGCATGTTTATCATACAGTGCAATAATTTTGCGACATAATTCCCGAATTTTTCCGTCTAAAGTCGGTTCATTGCTTATATCATTCCAAGGGATGTCTGAGCAATCCTTTTGAAGAGCGTCATAGTTAACATTTTTTAGGTTTCTGTAGGTTACCAGGTGAGATTTTTCTTTGGTAGTATGTACTGAGTAATTTAAGAAAATCACGTCATGAGCAGAGAGTCCTGGAGCGGATGTCTGATTGGCGCGAATTATTTTATCTGGTCGCTTTGTTGCTATTATATCTATGAGTGTATGGCTGTGTGGCGTGTGATGAGTTGGGTCCAGCGGTGCTAAACTCATATCATTGGAGTGGAACAGTCTCCTAAGTTTTTCTGCAGAGGGAGATTTTAACTGTAAGTCGATGTTTGTGTCGCCCATAATGATTATGTGTTCATACAGTGTCACGAGCGAGGACAGGGCAGACTGAAAGGAGGACATAGCACCGACGTTTGGAGGTTTATAGATTACTCCAATTAGCAGTTTCTGATTTGATGTATTTATTTCGAAAAACAAGAACTCTGCTTCTCCTTCGCCCTTTGCATCCGATGTGCATAGTATAGTAGGTCTCAGATCAGAGCGAATATAGGCACCCACACCACCCCCGCGCCGTGTTTCACGATCTGCCCTTAGGAGAGAGTAACCAGTGATTCGGATAGCGTCGGAAGAAATGTTTGGTTTCAACCAAGTTTCAGAGACGAGGATAATATGGAACAGCGATTGGCAGAACAGGTCACAGAACTCGTCGAAGTGAGCCGTTAGCGACTGAGCGTTCGCGTGGGCCACAAAGAGCCCGCCGCCGGAACCGGTCCGTCCCATTTTGGCCGCCTGTAGGACCGAGCGCGTTCCGTCTACCTGCTGGCCGGAAGAGGGACAAAGGCTGGATTTCGCGGGGGAAGACATGTTTACAGGTGTGTCCAAGGTCGTGACTGACTCAAGCGTCTGTGGGCTAAAGGTGAAAGACAGGCTGGCGGTATCGGAGAAGGGAGCGAAAAGAAAGATCGAAAGTGGCAGTAGTGGTTACGATAAAGATAATAGTAGTAGTAGTGGTAGTGACGAGGATGAAAATAACAGATATAGAAAGGCGGTTTTAAGGAGATTCCTGTTAATGGAGAATGTTGATTCCCGTTTGACTGACAATATGAATATAAATGAGCACTTATGATAGGCAACTAAAGAAGCAATATTTATGTGAAACAATTGACTGATTTTAAATAGAGTACTTATGGTACATATAGAAATAACGAAGCAATATTTACGTAAAAAAATGAAAAGAAAGAATAAAAATTAACTTATATTAGACAGAGTAAAATATGAGACTTTGTGTCTCGCGAGATTTCGCTCAGTCTTTCAGTTCGGACATGTTCGTCACCGTTTTCCTCCCTCCTTCCGTCTTGACTACGATCCTGCCATCCTGGGTCCATACATTTTGTAGGCCGAACTGTGTGATCGCAGTGTTCAAAACTTTTAGTCTTTCGCGCGTCAGATCTTCCCTCAGGGTAACCCCACTCTTGGCGAGTTTTCTTTTCTGAGCAAACACTTCAGCTCTTTTCCGGTATGACACAAATTTAATTATTATGGGCCTGGGTTTCATCGCACCTGGTATCCTGCGCCCAACACGGTGGCTTCTGTCAATATCGGCGACGTCGATCTGCACGCCAAGTTTCTCACGCATGAGGCCAATGGCCAGGTCGTCGGTGTTTTCTCGATCGTTTTCAGCTACCCCGAACAAGCGCAAGCTGTTCCTTCGCTGATACTGCTCAATTTCATCGGTGGCCGCAGACAGTTTAGCTTCTAGGTCGGCGGCTTTTTTCTCTTGTGCGGCCAGGGAGTTTTTAAGAGACTGGATTTCGGTGCTGTTGCGCCCGACAGACTCTTGCAGTTTGTCCATGACCGCGGCCGTCACAGAGTCCGTGATGGATTGCACTATTACGTCTAGCGTGTCTTTACTGTGCAGCGCCGCACTCACCTGGGACCGGACGAGCTCCCCGATGTCGGGAAGCGAGGCCTCACCTGCCGCCGGAGACCGGGCGCCCGCGCTGGCTGCGCCCCTGTAGCCTCGCCTGCTGCCGCTTACTCGTGCTCTTCCCATTTTCACTCACTTATCACTTATCACTTGTGGTAATCAACGGAGAACAACACACCACGGCAAGTAACACTTGTTTAGTCGGATGTACACGTTGTGGACTGCCGCACTTCTCTGTAACACCTTCAATGAGCGGAAAAACTCGCGAGCCAAAGAAACGCGCGTCACTCAGTGGCCGCCATCTTCAACGTTTATGATGTACAGATGCTTGATCTGTTTGTCATGGAAGTCTGCGAAACCGTTCGACAGCATCTACATTTCTCCGATTTTTGAACTTTTGACGTAAAAACTTCGTAGTAAGTTCTTTCGTAAGTGACTCATAAATCAAGGATTTTTTGGACATCGGTTGATTTCTTTTCCCGGTTTTGATGTGTGAAACTGTTTAACAATACGTATTTTGTTATGTGCATAATTCCTTGGGGGCGTGTTTAGGTTATCTTAGTACTTTAAGTACATTGCTCACAATTACGGGATTGTTATTTAGCAGCTACATTTATTCCACCCATTCTTCCCTTGTGCCCCCTAGCTCTTGTGTAAGCATTGGATGAACCCCCAGTAAATTCTGTAGGTACCAACTAGTCATTTTAATGGATCTCAGCATGCATATATCGAGCTTAATGGTACGTCCAGTGAAATGCCTAATTAAGACGCACAGTTAACTGAAAACTTATATTCTGTTCGTCTATTAATTACACGACAGCTAATGGGCACACGAAAAAAATAGGAGACAAAAATGTAAGTCCTAAAGCAGAATTCTATAACTGTAAATAGCGTAAATAGTAACATAATTTAAGTGTGCTGGCAGGAAACACTACATACCTAAACAAATATGTTATTAAACAATTATGTTTTGCATAGGCCTCTGCTGACATCTTATACGAGTAGGTGAAACATGGATCGTTGAAAACAATAACAAATACTCAATTGCATGAGACGGATAAAATTTCTTTTTATCTAACCGTATTTGTAGCGACTTAATTATTACTGGTTTCTCAGTCGTAAGCGTAGTGCAGTCAAAGATTGTATTTCACCAAACACGTTTTGCTCTTTTCTACAGAGCATCTTTTCTGGCCATTACGGAAATAGTCTGATGTCCTTTATCTTTCTTGGTAGCAGAGACTAAGGTTGGAAACTGTGGCCAACGTACACTTATCCCAATTTTTCGAACCGCTTTTTTATTTCACCTCTCTTTTTTAAACTTCATAAAAGGAACAGTACTGTAGTTTCACATGTTCCACACTCAGCGCAGTGTCCATTTTTATTCATTTGTTTCATTTGTAGCTTTCCAGTGTTGCCAATCAGTGAATGTTCAGCAAAGTTCTTTTATACCTTAACCTCCGCTAACAACGAAGAAAAAGCCGGTAAAAAAGGGGCAATTAACGCAAATAAATTATAAGCCATTTTTATAAAGAAATACTGTTTTTAACCTCTAAATACTAAAATTTAGAGACGTATTATGTACAAACATCAAAATAAGTTTTGCATCACCTCGCTTCCGAGAGTTCTGGAACACCCACAGAAAACTGGAATAGAGTACAAAATAAACATAATTACCGCCCTTTTTACTGCTCTTGAAAACTACACATTGCTTTATTCGTCGTGGCATACTATCCACAAGCTCATCAAGGAACTGTTGGTCCAGATTGTCCCACTCCTCAACGAGGACTCGGCGTAGATCCCTCAGACTGGTTGGTGGGTCACGTCGTCCATAAACAGCCCTTTTCAATCTATCCCAGGCATGTTCGACAGGCTTCATGTCTGGAGAACATGCTGGTCACTCTAGTCGAGCGATATCGTTATCCCGAAGGAAGTCATTCACAAGATGTGCACGATGGTGGCGCGAACTGTCGTCCATGAAGAAAGCCTCACCAAAATGCACCCGATATGGTTGCACTATCGGTCGGAGGATGGCATTCACGTTTCGAACAGCCGTTACGGCTCCTTCCATGACCACCAGCGGCGTACGTCGGCTCCACATAATGCTACCTCAAAGCAGCAGCGAACCTCCACCTTGATGCGCTCACTGGACAGTGTTTCTATGGCGGTCAGCCTGACTGGGTTGCCTCCAGATACGTACCGGACGATTGTCTGGTTTAAGGCATATGCGACATTCATCGGCGAAGAAAACGTGATGTCAATCCCGAGCTGTCCATTCGACATGTTGTTGGGCCCATCTGTACTGTTCTGCATGGTGTCATGGTTGCAAAGATGGACCCCGCCATGGACAGCGTGAGTGAAGTTGCGCATCATGCAGCCTATTGCGCACAGTTTGAGTTGTAATACGACGTCCTGTGGCTGCACGAAAAGCATTATTCAACATGGTGGCGTTGCTGTCATGGTACCTCCGAGCCATAATCCGTAGGTAGCTATCATCCACTGCAGTAGTAACCCTTGGGCGGCCTGAGCGAGGCATGTCATCTACATTTCCTGTCTCTCTGTGTCTCCTCCATGTCCGAACAACATCGCTTTGATTCACTTCAAGACTCCTGGTCAGTTCCATTGTTGAGAGCCCTTCCTGGCACATAGTAACAATGCGGTATTGACCGTCTAGGCATGGTTGAACTACAGACAACACGAGCCGTGTGCCTCCTTCCTGGTGGAATCACTGGAACTGATCGGCTGTCGACCCCCTCCGTCTAATATGCGCTGCTCATGCATGGTTGTTTACATCTTTGGGCGGGTTTAGTGACACCTCTGAACAGTCAAACGGACTGTGTCTGTGATACAATATCCACAGTCAACGTCTGTCTTCAAGAGTTCTGGGAACCGGGGTGATGCAAAACTTTTATTGATTTACGTGTATCATATTTCCAGAATGATCAAAGAAGATGCTTTATAAACAAAGGTGGAACGCATCTGATGAGTAACACTTTTTAATTACCATTAGCTCAAGATGAAAAAAAGAAATTAATTCATAATAGCTAAAGTTTAAGCTGGTCATGAACAGAAACAAATAACTGCAGTGCTTTGATTGCTTCTTTTCCCTTTCCTAATGACATCGGATAGCACCCATCTTACAGTGAAGACGTCGCAGTGTCCACAATAACGTTGCGAGACTGTGATGATGGAGTAACAACATTTTGCAACACCATTCTTTACACGTTTTGTGCTCTTCAGCCCGCATCTCGTGGTCGTGCGGTAGCGTTCTCGCTTCCCACGCCCGGGTTCCCGGGTTCGATTTCCGGCGGGGTCAGGGATTTTCTCTGCCTCGTGATGGCTGGGTGTTGTGTGCTGTCCTTAGGTTAGTTAGGTTTAAGTAGTTCTAAGTTCTAGGGGACTTATGACCACAGCAGTTGAGTCCCATAGTGCTCAGAGCCATTTGAACCATTTTGTGCTCTTCAGCTCGGAGTAGTCTGCGAAGCCCCGATTTGTTAAATATTCTTCTTACCTGTAGAATAACTTTATTTTTACTAAAAATCAGGACTTGTTAACTCCGATATTTAAGACTTTTGTTGCGCCTTTAAACGTCACACATACTAGATAAGTATCTTCTTACAGGAGACCTTCTGGGAAACGCATAACAAGAGTTTTTTTCAGTACATACATATATAAATTATCGATGTAAACTTCTGGTTATTGGTTTTCCTTGACTGGTTGGCTCACGCAGAAGACTTTCTGCCGCCTTTGGCTACTTTGCCCGTCAAGGCTCCAAGTACGTCTTCGACACTCTTGTAACGGCACGGAGACCAGGCGGAATATCTCATGCAAATTGTAAAATGCACAAAACAGGATTCGTCCCCTAATAAATCTTCTCAGGCAGTAATTAAAACTTTATATTCTGAACGATTATTCGGGATAACAGGAAAATGCACATAGCATGCTTGTTCATTTATATCCAAAATTAGTAGGAGATTTCACTTCCACTTTGACTACAATGTATCTCGAAAATGTCGTATCCTGATAACATATATCGATTATTCCCTTGTAAGAGAGCGACTGAACTTGAGTAATGATGAGTTCTTCTTCCTTCGTCCTTCCCAAATTCTCTTCATACGTTCGCTCTACACTCTCCTGCGGTCCTCCGACCATTTATTTCCTGTTCTTTTCTCCGTGTCTTTTTTTTAAGTGGGTGTTTCTTTATGATGTTCCTGAACTACTCTCGATTGTTTATGCTGTCTTGTGTGATTCCCAGTTCCATAATGTCTTATTCTGTTTCAGTGATCCAAAAAATGTTCAAATGTGTGTGAATTCCGAAGGGAACAAACTGCATAGGTCATCGGTCCCTAGACTTACACATTACTTAAACTAAGTTAAACTAACGTATGATAAGAACAACAAAGACCCATGCCCGAGGGAGTACTCGAACCTCTGGGTGAAGTTCAGTGATCCACTTTGCCTTGTTTTGGGTAGTGTTTGCTATGCCAAAGATTTGCCTTGTGAGCCTGTTCTTGTTGATCCTACTGATACGACCCTAAAATTTCATCCTTCTCTTTCTAAACGTGTCCGTTATTGTTTCTATATCTTGTTGATCTCTCTTGTTGGCCTCTTTATCCAAATTCCTTTACGAAACGCTGATCCATATATTTTCTTCAGAATTTTTCTTTCTTGCTTCTCAGTTTCTCTGATTTTGGTATGACCATGAATCACTGTAGTTTATGCAGCGTATAGTGCTTCTGTTAGAACCACTATGTTCTAATGCCTTACTTAGGCATCGACACAAATAGATATTTTATTGTAGTGATTGCAAGTGAGCTTACATGCTTTCTGTAACTAAGATAATTTTTTTGATTGGTTCTGGAGTTCAGTACTGATGGTTGGATTATTTGTCCTAGATATTTGAAGTGCGCAACTCACGCCACTTTCCCGTACTTAGTTGTAATGGAGAGATTGGTTGGTTGGTTGGTTGGTTTGGGGAAGGAGACCAGACAGCGAGGTCATCGGTCTCATCGAATTAGGGAAGGATGGGGAAGGAAGTCGGCCGTGCCCTTTCAGAGGAACCATCCCGGCATTTGCCTGGAGTGATTTAGGGAAATCACGGAAAACCTAAATCAGGATGGCCGGACGCGGGATTGAACCGTCGTTATCCCGAATGCGAGTCCAGTGTCTAACCACTGCGCCACCTCGCTCGGTAATGGAGAGATTATCTGTAAGCTTGCTTTCCATGTATTTAGTCTCCTCGTAGGAGATTTGTAGGCCAGTTTTCCATGAGATTTCGTGAAGGCCTCTCCAGTGCGAGTTTGACTTCTTCTCCACTGTTGGTTAGAATGGCAAGATCGTCTGCAAAAGTCAGGCACTTCACACTGATTCCTGTTCCACCCACTCACTCACCCACACACACACACACACACACACACACACACACACACACACACACACACACACACATATATATGTATATATATATATATATATATATATATATATATATATATATATATATATATATATATATCAGGTTACCCTCCATTCAGAGGCTGTTTCACGCAACGACTGTTATTGACTTGTATATAATAAATTCCAGCTATCAGTCGTCCTTTTGATCTTTTTTATTGGCAGATTTAGATTTCAACTTGAAACTAGCCATTCTCAATGCACTATCATTTCTGATCAATGTGGACGAGGCCCGACCAACAGGCATTACCACGCATTACATGCGTTGATCAAAAATTATAGTGCATTGAGAATGGCTAGTTTCTAGCTGAAATCTAGATATCTAGATCTGCGAATAAAAAAGATCAAAAGGACGACTGGTAGCTGGAAAAAATATATATAAATGTGTGTGTGTGGGGTAGGGGGTGGTGGGAGGGGTGAGTGGGTGAATGGGTAGGTGTGGGTCGGTGGAAAAGGAAAGAGTTGGAGGGGGGGGGGGGGGGGAGCGATCGTGAGGGAGAGGGGAAAAGGGGGACTGCATCAGGTTTTAGTACGGTGTTATCACGCCGCTACAGGAGGGCAATACGGCTCGGGAACAGGGTGCACTTCGCACGCCCGGTTTTTTATGTGCCTGAGTTTCGCAAGGGCGGTAGGCAGACGTTTGGATCCCGCGACAGGCTGTCGTAAAATGACGGAAAAGGCGGTCGTGCTGTCAGTTTTATCTGCCGCCGAAGATAAATCGCCGCGTTTGTTTATGCAAATTCATTGCCTCGGGCATCATCCTGCGCTGCGCGACACTAATCCTGTTTACGAGCGGCCGCTAAATTGGTTCGCCGAAAGTGAAATTCGCGTTTCCGTCACGCGGCGGAATTTATACGAACAGGCAGGCCGGCGGTGAGCGACACCGCTGCGCTGACAATACGTACGACCGTTCAGCGCGCCGAAACGCAAATTCAATTGCAGCTGCGGGGGCAGTAGCTGCAGTCGCACCGGGCATAAGCTGGGTGACTTGGGTTTCCGTCCACGTCCCCCTCATCCTCTGGTAACATGATTTGCCCTCCTCATGAATCAGATTTACTGCCTGCAGTGCGGCGGAGATCTATGCTAGAATAATGGACCGGCCCGTCTGCGTCATTCTGCAATATGTACCATGCCACATCAACACAGGGCTTCATCCGTCCTCAGGAACAAGCACTGGTTTACAACGCAATAAATCTCGTGATGGGATTTTCCGATTCGTGAAAACAGAAATGCTTACCCTGTATAGTTTTCTCCCCGGTATGCGCAGAAATAGTATTCGTAATGTCATTTATACAGTGTGAAAATTATTTGCACGGTACCCCGAAAACAATAATGTCATATTTTCCTGTGAGGATTTTTTAAACCGGCAGACGGAGTTTTCTCTGGATGAAAATTAATTACGCTGTCGAACTCTAAGAGGTTACATGGGACAATGAAACCTTTTTCTAACGTGTTGTCCTGTGAGGATAGAAAATAGCACAAACTAGTTTTAATTTTTCACACACAACACAGTTACTTCAGTTACAGGGGAGGTTCATAAATGCCTCTATTGACTTGTAAACATTGCTTACAGCGTCGCGTCGTGTTCTGTCTAACACGGTCAAAGGTTGCGGAAGCGCCCTAATTTCTTACTGCTGCTGGTACTATCTGGGTAACCAGATCCTCTTCTAATTGAACAGACGTTTTTCTGTAAACAACGTTGCACATCTCTCGTCACACAAAAGAGTCCAGAGGGGTGAAATCAGGGAATCAAGTAGTCGTGGTATATGACCACATCTGCCAGTCCACTTTTCTGGAAACTGTCGCCTCAAGAATTGACGCACAGTATGACCGAAATGCGCCGGTGCCCAGTCATACTGGAACAACATGCGCTGTCTTGTAGTGAGTGGTACGTCACCCAGTAACCCTGGCAATGCTCTGGCGAGGAAACTGTAATAATGCTTGTTATTCAGTGGCCTTAGTAGCAGTCAGCTACAACATTTGCCCACACATTCAGGTAGACCCGCAACTGACGAGCGCGAGGGAATGTGACATAAGGATTAACTTCACTCAAAACATACAGATGGTGGATGCTAAAAATCCCATCACGTCCGAACGTTGCTTCATGTGCAAACAGCACAGAGGACAGAAATGTAGGATGCAGTTGACACTTTTCCACATATCACTACGAACACTGAGTGCTGAGTGGATAATTATTCGGTTCCAGGTTGTGAACACGCTGTAAGTGAAATGGATTATCGATTGCTCATGAAGATCGTTCCTTACCTTTGGCTGATTCGCCTCCATCTTATGCCCAACTGCACGAGTGCTGAGAGCGATTACGCCCTCTATCGGATAATACAATGCTCAGAAGTAATCATGACATTAAGGAGAAACGTTTGTTTTAGTGTCCCGTCCCAACTCACTGAGTTTATCGATTTAAATCATTTTGACCCTGTATACGACAAGTGACCCAGGATGGCTCTGGGAGTATCTACGGCGAAACGGTCTGTCTGGCATAATGATAATAAATTATATACATAAACTTACCCCGTGAACCAGTCAGTCTACTAGAGAAAGCCTTACAAAACCCCTACAGCAGTTCCTGAGATTAATACCCGCCAGGGCAGAAGAGCTAATGCGCTGCTTTCTGGAGTCGGGTAAGCTCGTCGGTCGCGGATCGAATCTGCCCAGCGGATTACCGGCGGGGGCCGGTATGACGGCCAGCCTGGATGTGGTTTTTCGGCGGTTTTCCACACCCTGCTAGGTGAATACCTGGCAGATCCCCACGATCCGCCTCAGTTACACGACTCACAGACATTTGAAGACGTTCGCACTATTTCATGGCTTTCACTAGATGCAGGCAGTTGGACTACACTACTTACATTCCACCCCCTGCAAGTAACACTGCAAAATCTGTACTAACACGGTCAACCCCGCGCGATGCGGGACAAAGCCCAAAGAAAGAAAGAAATTTAATTTTTTCCATATCTTGCAGCTTCAAACGTGACTGTACTCAATACACTCGAGGTACGGACTAAAAAACGCCTTCAGTCACATTTTTTCGTGTTTTATTCAGTACACGATGCATTTCGGACCACCTGAAACTAGTAATCACCTGACAGTAATGTATTTTTTGTAATCCTTTCCTATTCCTCTTGCAAATGGTGTGAGCAGAAAAACGACTATCTATACGCCTCCATAGTGTCCTAATTTCTCTTATGTTATCTTCGTGACGCTTACACGAAATGTACGCTGACCGCATTACAATCGTTCTACACCTGTAAATACGTGTTCTCTAAACTTAAGAACGTTTCGCGGAAAGAACGTTGTCTTCATTCCATGGATTCCAAGTTGACTTCACGAAGCATCTCCTTAATACTCAACTGTTGATCTAAGCTACTGGTAACGAGTCTAGCAGCTTCGGGATGGCTTCGATGTCTTCCTTTAATCTGACATGGTGAGGAGCCCAGACAATCGCGCAGTACACAAGAATGGATCGCAGAGACGTTCTATACACGATCTTCTTCGTAGATGAGCATCACTTTCCTAAAACTTTCCGAATGAACCGAAGTGACCATTCGCTTTCCCTATGACTGTTCCTAAGAACCCATACCATTTCATATCGCTTTGAAACGTTACGCCTAGATATTTAATCGACGTGGCTGTGTCAAGCAGAACACCACTAATACCGTATACGAATGTATCCCTGTTCACCAGCGTTAACTTACATATTTCTACTTTTGTAGTAAGCTACCATTCGTCAAAACAATTAGCAGTTCCGTCTAAGTCATCTTGTCTCCACCTACAACCACTCAACGATGACACTTCCCCGCAAACTGCAGCGACATCAGCTAACAGTCGCGGATTGCTGCCTAACCGATCTGTGAGATCGTTTATGTATACGTATAGAGCAAGAGAGGTATCCTTATCTGATGAACACTCGCTCTCGAGGTCAACGTGCTGGTTTCTATTGAGGATTGCCCAGAAAGTAATGCACTGCATTTTTTTTTCTCAGCCGAAAACAATGCTACGAATGCGAAACGTTACGTATGTATTATCTGAAGTCTCCTGAGTGAGCGCGTCAAGTTTCCGTCACTTCTGACACATAGTTTAAATGGTTCAAATGGCTCTGAGCACTATGGGAGTTAACATCTGTGGTCATCAGTCCCCTAGAACTTAGAACTACTTAAACCTAACTAACCTAAGGACATCACACACATCCATGCCCGAGGCAGGATTCGAACCTGCGACCGTAGCAGTCGCGCGGTTCCAGACTGCAGCGCCTAGAACCGACACGTACACTCCTGGAAATGGAAAAAAGAACACATTGACACCGGTGTGTCAGACCCACCATACTTGCTCCGGACACTGCGAGAGGGCTGTACAAGCAATGATCACACGCACGGCACAGCGGACACACCAGGAACCGCGGTGTTGGCCGTCGAATGGCGCTAGCTGCGCAGCATTTGTGCACCGCCGCCGTCAGTGTCAGCCAGTTTGCCGTGGCATACGGAGCTCCATCGCAGTCTTTAACACTGGTAGCATGCCGCGACAGCGTGGACGTGAACCGTATGTGCAGTTGACGGACTTTGAGCGAGGGCGTATAGTGGGCATGCGGGAGGCCGGGTGGACGTACCGCCGAATTGCTCAACACGTGGGGCGTGAGGTCTCCACAGTACATCGATGTTGTCGCCAGTGGTCGGCGGAAGGTGCACGTGCCCGTCGACCTGGGACCGGACCGCAGCGACGCACGGATGCACGCCAAGACCGTAGGATCCTACGCAGTGCCGTAGGGGACCGCACCGCCACTTCCCAGCAAATTAGGGACACTGTTGCTCCTGGGGTATCGGCGAGGACCATTCGCAACCGTCTCCATGAAACTGGGCTACGGTCCCGCACACCGTTAGGCCGTCTTCCGCTCACGCCCCAACATCGTGCAGCCCGCCTCCAGTGGTGCCGCGACAGGCGTGAATGGAGGGACGAATGGAGACGTGTCGTCTTCAGCGATGAGAGTCGCTTCTGCCTTGGTGCCAATGATGGTCGTATGCGTGTTTGGCGCCGTGCAGGTGAGCGCCACAATCAGGACTGCATACGACCGAGGCACACAGGGCCAACACCCGGCATCATGGTGTGGGGAGCGATCTCCTACACTGGCCGTACACCACTGGTGATCGTCGAGGGGACACTGAATAGTGCACGGTACATCCAAACCGTCATCGAACCCATCGTTCTACCATTCCTAGACCGGCAAGGGAACTTGCTGTTCCAACAGGACAATGCACGTCCGCATGTATCCCGTGCCATCCAACGTGCTCTAGAAGGTGTAAGTCAACTACCCTGGCCAGCAAGATCTCCGGATCTGTCCCCCATTGAGCATGTTTGGGACTGGATGAAGCGTCGTGTCACGCGGTCTGCACGTCCAGCACGAACGCTGGTCCAACTGAGGCGCCAGGTGGAAATGGCATGGCAAGCCGTTCCACAGGACTACA
Organism: Schistocerca serialis cubense; assembly: GCF_023864345.2. NCBI lineage: Eukaryota > Metazoa > Arthropoda > Insecta > Orthoptera > Acrididae > Schistocerca > Schistocerca serialis. The sequence goes on along the minus strand of NC_064639.1, from coordinate 939,863,804 downwards.
TCCAGCATCTCTACGATCGTCTCCATGGGAGAATAGCAGCCGGCATTGCTGCGAAAGGTGGATATACACTGTACTAGTGCCGACATTGTGCATGCTCTGTTGCCTGTGTCTATGTGCCTGTGGTTCTGTCAGTGTGATCATGTGATGTATCTGACCCCAGGAATGTGTCAATAAAGTTTCCCCTTCCTGGGACAATGAATTCACGGTGTTCTTATTTCAATTTCCAGGAGTGTAGTTTATCTGCTGGACTGTTTCAAAATGGCGTCTGCACATGATGCACGTTATAAGCAACGTGACGTCATAGAATTTCTCACTGCAGAGAAAGAAATTGTGGAGAATATTCACAACCGTTGTGCAAAGTGTATGGAGCATCTGCTGTCGACAGAAGTACAGTTAGTCTCTGGGCACGGAGAGTGAGGTCATCAGAAGGTTCGGCGTATCTCCAGACTTGCAGCGGTCGGAGAGCCCTGACCTATCCCCCTCGGACTTCCCCTCTTTGGGCCATAAAGGATGCCATTCGTGGAGGATATTTTGAGGACGACGAGGTGATTCACACAGTGCAGTACTGGCCCCGCCACCAGGACAATGATTGGTCCCGACAGGCCATAAACGCCCTTGTTTCGCGTTGGAGGAAGGCCACAGAGCGGGATGGAGATTACGTGGAAAAATAGGGTGTGTAGATGAAACATCTTTCTGTCGTGTGTGTATTGTCATAACGTTCAATAAATAGAAAAAAAATACGGTGCATTACTTTGTGGACAAGCATCGTACTTCAGAAGCCTTCGAGCGACTCACGTATCAGGGAGCTCATCGCGTATGCTCGGATCATCCTTAACTACGAGGTGCATTCAAGTTCTAAGGCCTCCGATTTTTTTTCTCCGGACTGGAAAGAGATAGAAACATGAGCATTGTTTTAAAATGAGGCCGCATTCATTGTCAATACGTCCCAGAGACGGCAGCACCGTACGGCAGATGGAATTTTACCGCCAGCGGCGAGAATGAGAACTGTTTTAAATACTTAAAATGGCGACGTTTTCCTTACTTGAACAGCGTGCAATCATTCGTTTTCTGAATTTGCGTGGTGTGAAACCAATTGAAATTCATCGACAGTTGAAGGAGACATGTGGTGATGGAGTTATGGATGTGTTGGAAGTGCGTTCGTGGGTATGACAGTTTAATGAAGGAAGAACATCGTGTGACAACAAACCGAAACAACCTCGGGCTGGCACAAGCCGGTCTGACGACATGATCGAGAAAGTGGAGAGAATTGTTTTGGGGGATCGCCGAAGGACTGTTGAACAGATCGCCTCCAGAGTTGGCATTTCTGTGGGTTCTGTGCACACAATCCTGCATGACGACCTGAAAATGCGAAAAGTGTCATCCAGGTGGGTGCCACGAATGCTGACGGACGACCACATGGCTGCCCGTGTGACTTGTTGCCAGGCAATGTTGACGCGCAACGACAGCATCAATGGGACTTTCTTTTCGTCGGTTGTGACAATGGATGAGACGTGGATGCCATTTTTCAATCCAGAAACAAAGTGCCAGTCAGCTCAATGGAACCACACAGATTACAGCCACCAAATAATTTCGGGTAACCGCGAGTGCTGAAAAAATGATGGTGTCCATGTTCTGGGACAGCGAGGGCGTAATCCTTACCCATTGCGTTCCAAAGGGCACTACGGTAACAGGTGCATCCTATGAAAATGTTTTGAAGAACAAATTCCTTCCTGCACTGCAACAAAAATGTCCGGGAAGGGCTGTGCGTGTGCTGTTTCACCAAGACAACGCACCCGCACATCGAGCTAACGTTACGCAACAGTTTCTTCGTGATAACAACTTTGAAGTGATTCCTCATGCTCCCTACTCACCTGACCTGGCTCCTAGTGACTTTTGGCTTTTTCCAACAATGAAAGACACTCTCCTTGGCCGCACATTCACCAGCCGTGCTGCTATTGCCTCAGTGATTTTCCAGTGGTCAAAACAGACTGCTAAAGAAGCCTTCGCCGCTGCCATGGAATCATGGCGTCAGCGTTGTGAAAAACGTGTACGTCTGCAGGGCGATTACGTCGAGAAGTAACGCCAGTTTCATCGATTTCGGGTGAGTAGTTAATTAGAAAAAAAATCGGGGGCCTTAGAACTTGAATGCACCTCGTATCTGCAGTGGGCCACCGTTTCAAACGCTTTCCAAGAATTAAAGATTGTGGGATCTGCTTAATGCCCTTCATCCATGGTTCCCAGGATATCGTGCGAGTAAGCGGAAAAATGAGTTTCTCACTAGCGAGCATTTATCTTTCGTAAGCACTTTTCAGAAACTCATGCGTCGCTAATGCAGATCTTAGAGTTACGCAGCAGCAGAGATGGTGGCATCGTAGATTATTCCTTTCTTCATAAAAGCTTTCCATTTTCAGGTTACTACGTGATGTAGGCAATACGTGACAAAAACATTTTTCCCGCACAAATTCAACCTACAAAGCCCAATTTCAACACCTTCTGAGGCAGTATAGAATGAGGTTTTGCAGTTAATATTCTAGTTAAAAACTCCATTGTGTTACTTCACATTAAGCCGCCACTTTCCATTTGTCGCTCTTTTCTTAAGCTTTGGTATCTCCGATTGCGTTGTTAATGGGTTATATTCAGCGTTTGAGGGTGTATTTCAAGGCAGAAATCGGGTTTATAAGCTTGTATCAAAACTAAGGTACAGTTTCAAAAGGAGTTACAGGGCTACATATTGGCTAAAACAGTCAAAGTGTATACATAATGTCATTTTAGATTTGAATACAATACAATTGCATAACTGCTTAGGCTTCCGCCGACGGAGTCAGTTGACATAAACGTTTTCTCATACCGTGCCGCATCATAATGTAAAAAACTATAGTGGAGAAACCAACATTTCGGCCATGGTTACAGTAGACCCAGAAGAAGGCCACCGTAACCGAGGCCAAAACATTGGTGTCTTCAAATCAGTGTTTTTCATTTCTTTTTTTTTTACATTATGACGCGGTAAGAGGCTCAGAAAACTTTTATGCAATAAAATTGTAAGTAATCAACATTATTTAGCGTATGGCTAATACAGACATATCATAAAATTAAATTACATATACATATGCACATATTGACACACAAGAAACTTAAGTTTGTCCTTACAACTGAATATCCAGTCCTTCAATCCAGCGCACTGCATCTGGAGTTGCTAGCAGGAAGTCCTCTTCAGCAGCGTGATGGGCTCGAATCCTGCATTCACTGACAATGTGGCGAACAGTCTGGTATGGAGCCCCGCAGTCACTGGATGGATTAGTCAGCTTCTTCCACTTAAAGAGAGCGTCTCTGCATCGACCATGGTCAGTACGGATTCTGTTAAGAGTAGTCCAGGAAGGTCGAATCCACGTGGAAGTTTAGCACCTGAGAAGATGTAATGCAGGATCTGTCACTGCTTCCCACCGACCTTTCCATTCTTCAAGAAGTTTTCAATCCTTAGCAACCATGTCAGCAGCATCGCACAGAGTTGGTTGGCGTGATTTAAAAGTGGCAGGTCGCTATGCACGGGTAGGTTAGAATTTCCGGAGATCTTGTGGAATTCTCTCATAAGGGCAGTACATCTGCGTAGATCAGGAGGCATTATACCGGTTAACCGTGGAAGCCAATAAACTGGCCTAGATCTGATTGCGCCAGATATTGCGAGCATTGTCTTATTCCACTGGGTGTCAACAAGCCTTGTATGACGACTGTTCATCCAAACAGGTGCACAATACTCAGCACTTGAGTACACCAAGTAATCAAAAATTTGATTAAAGCACGATTATAGAAAGGCGGTAAAAGCTTGTGAGAATGAAAATAAATATTGTAAAAAGTTGCTACTGTGATTGACTGCCTTTGCACCAACATTGTAATGTGTTGCTGTTCCGCAAACAGTGGCCAACTGTTGACACACAAAGTGAGGGGTCAGGAGTACGTGATGTGTGATGTAGAGAAAGATCACCAGTGGAAAAAGATATCCAGTATTCTGTATCATGCATGTGGACATGAACAAGAACAAAAAAATAAATGCATCAATATGAAAATACATTCGAAGGCAGCTAAATTTTATTTGCAACGTCGCAACCATAAAACGATTGTTGCTATTCAGCACAATGGATCCTAGAGAAGGCCACTGGGATTTGGAAAATAAAGTTTACTTTCGACGCATGCACAACATAACTATCACTGATGTAATAATGTTTCACAGACGCGGATTCTGCGTGGTGTCTGTTCTTTCGGACATATCTGAAAAACCAGATACCACGCATTCATATCATATTACTGTTGTGCTTCCAAATATCTGTATTAACTTTTTTTACATAACACAGATAATATCCGTCAAAATTTGGGATTATGCATTATTTTTGCTAATTGAGCTTTGTGTTATAAATTCGCAATTTAAAACTTATACAGCAATTTTACAGACAAACGCACGACTATTTGGCGACCAAAACATCGACGCTAAACAGCATCTCTATCTGAGCGCTACCGATTTCGATTTAGCCGCACGTAATTTACACATCAGTTTCTGTCACAAAAAACACTCTTGCCTTGCCCGATCTAGACAACTGAATTTCACAAAAAAATTAAAATTTTTAAATAATATTTTATTTCAAATTTTAACTAGTCTCACCCACTCTAGGTAAATAGCTAAGCCATTTTGACATCTTCGATAATTTTGACATCATGTCATTTATTTGCTTCCTGTCTGATGCCAATATCGTGAGAAATAAACGTGAGTTACAAACCGCCCAAGTTGATATTGGGCTTCTGTCCAAGATCGAATGATTTCGTCGACATCTTGTTTCCGAGTTGTTTGAGCGTAGATTGAAAAAAAAATTGCTCTTGCGCGTCCTGTGATTGTCGATGCCAACTCCCGTCGACTGTGATGGTGCAAGGCATCCGGTTTGTATGGGGCTCCTTTCAAAACCCGCGCAACTGCGCTAGGTGTAAGTCACTTGCTGATTCACAGACACTCACGATCTTCAGCTTACTGAAAGTAGCTAACCGCTCACTGGCATTAGCGTTGCGTTCCTAAGCTGAAGCAAGCACTTGCAGGACAAAGCTGTTGATGTAGACCTAATACAGAAAACTAGTCAGCTGTGTTATTTAAGAAAGACTTGATTACTCAGTAAAGATTGTGAAGTAGACATCATTTTATTGTGTACGTTGGTTTCCTTTCGTTGTCTCTCATACCTTCCAGATCGCTAGGCCAGTTTTCACATTCGTCCCTGCAAATGGCGGCTTCATTTCAATAACTGTCGATTCACTTCTCCGCCTGGGCTTGGACACAATTTGTCTCTGGCCGTGAGAGGAATCATCTTTGCCAAATCAGTGAAGTGCAGGCATATGTTACTGCGCGACGAGGGCTTTGACTGTAGCTGGCCAGTCAGAGGTATAGGTGCGCATAGTTCTGTTGTTTCCATCATTCTGATTGAAACACAGCCGTGGTCAGCACGCTGCACTTGCCGTATTCAAACAACTTTAAGTATAATATCTAGGTTACAGCAGGCATTCCAGTCCATTCGTAAGACTGGGTATCATGAAAACATTGATGTTAGGGAACACTGCGTGCCGGCCGGAGTGGCCGAGCGGTTTAGGCGCTACAGTTTGGAACCGCGCAACTGCTACGGTCGCAGGTTCGAATCCTGCCTCGGGCATGGATGTGTGTGATGTCCTTAGGTTAGTTAGGTTTAAGTTGTTATAAGTTCTAGGGCCTCCCCCCATGAACCATGGACCTTGCCGTTGGTGGGGAGGCTTGCGTGCCTCAACGATACAGATAACCGTACCGTAGGTGCAACGACAACGGAGGGGTATCTGTTGAGAGGCCAGACAAACGTGTGGTTCCTGAAGAGGGGCAGCAGTCTTTTCAGTAGTTGCAGAGGCAGCAGTACAGATGATTGACTGATCTGGCCTTGTAACACTAACCAAAATGGCCTTGCTGTTCTGGTACTGCGAACGGCTGAAAGCAAGGGGAAACTACAGCCGTAATTTTTCCCGAGGGCATGCAGCTTTACTGTATGATTAAATGATGATGGTGTCCTCTTGGGTAAAATATTCCGGAGGTAAAATAGTCCCCCATTCGGATTTCCGGGTGGGAACTACTCAAGAGGACGTCGTTATCAGGAGAAAGAAAACTGGCGTTCTATGGATCGGAGATCCCTTAATAGAGCACGTAGGTTGGAAAATTTAAAAAGGGAAATGGATAGGCTAAAGTTAGATATTGTAGGAATTAGTGAAGTTCGGTGGCAGGAGGAATAAGACTTTTGTTCAGGTGAATACAGGGTTATAAATACAAAATCAAATAGGGGTAACGCAGGAGTAGGTTTAATAATGAATAAAAAAATAGGAGTACGGGTAAGCTACTACAAACAGCATAGTGAACGCATTATTGTGGCCAAAATAGACACGAAGCCCATCCCTACTTCAGTAGTACAAGTTTATATGCCAACTAGCTCTGCAGATGACGAAGAAATTGATGAAATGTATGATGAGATAAAAGAAATTAGTCAGGTAGTGAAGGGAGACGAAAATTTAATAGTCATGGGTAGCTGGAAGTCAAGAGTAGGAAAAGGGAGAGAAGAAACATAGTAGGTGAATATGGATTGGGGCTAAGAAATGAAAGAGGAAGCCGCCTGGTAGAGCATAACTTAATCATAGCAATAACTTGGTTTAAGAATCATGAAAGAAAGTTATATACATGGAAGGACCCTGGAGATACTAAAAGGTATCAGATAGATTATATAATGGTAAGACAAAGATTTAGGAACCAGGTTTTAAATTGTAAGACATTTCCAGGGGCAGATGCGGACTCTGACCACAATCTAATGGTTATGAACTATAGATTAAAACTGAAGAAACTGCAAAAAGGTGCGAATTTATGGAGATGGGTCCTGTATAAACTGAAAGAACCAGAGGTTGTACAGAGTTTCAGGGAGAGCATAAGGGAACAATTGACAGGAATGTGGGAAAGAAATACAGTAGAAGAAGAATGGGTAGCTTTGAGGGATGAGATAGTGAAGGCAGCAGAGGATCAAATAGGTAAGAAGACATGGGCTAGTAGAAACCCTTGGGTAACAGAAGAAATATTGAATTTAATTGAGGAAAGGAGAAAATATAAAAATGCAGTAAATGAAGCAGGCAAAAATAAATACAAACGTCTCAAAAATGATATCGACAGGAAGTGCAAAATGGCTAAGCAGGGATGGCTAGAGGACAAAAGTAAGGATGTAGAGGCTTATCTCACTAGGGGTAAGATAGATACTGCCTACAGGAAAATTAAAGAGACCTTTGGAGAAAGGAGAACCTCTTGCATGAATATCAAGAGCTTTGATGGAAACCCAGTTCTAAGCAAAGAAGGGAAAGCAGAAATGTTGAAGGAGTATATAGAAGGTCTATACAAGGGCGATGTACTTGAGGACAACATTATGGAAATGGAAGAGGATGTAGATGAAGATGAAATGGGAGACATGATACTGCGTGAAAAGTTTGACAGAGCACTGAAAGACCTGAGTCGAAACAAGGCTCCCGGAGTAGACAACATTCCATTAGAACTACTGGCAGCCTTGGGAGAGCCAGTCCTGACAAAACTATACCATATGGTGAGCAAGATGTGTGAGACAGGCGAAATACCCTCAGTCTTCAAGAAGAATATAATAATTCCAATTCCAAAGAAAGCAGGTGTTGACAGATGTTAAAATTACCGAACTATCAGTTTAATAAGTCACAGCTGCAAAATACTAACGCGAATTCTTTACAGACGAATGGAAAAACTGATAGAAGCCGTCCTCGGGGAAGATCAGTTTGGGTTCCGCAGAAATGTTGGAACATGTGAGGCAATACAGACCCTACGACTTATCTTAGAAGAAAGATTAAGGAAAGGCAAACCTACGTTTCTAGTATTTGTAGACTTGGGGAAAGCTTTTGACAATGTTGATTGGAATACTCTCTTTCAAATTGTGAAGGTGGCAGGGGTAAAATAGAGGGAACGAAAGGCTATCTACAAATTGTACAGAAAGCAGGTGGTAGTTATAAGGGTCGTTGGGTATGAAAGGGAAGCAGTGGTTGGGAAGGGAGTGAGACAGGGTTGTAGCCTATCCCCGATGTTATTCAATCTGTATATTGAGCAAGCAATAAATGAAACAAAGAAAAATTTGGAGTAGGTATTAAAATCCATGGAGAAGAAATAAAAACTTTGAGGTTCGCCGATGACATTGTAATTCTGTCAGAGACAGCAAAGGACTTGGAAGAGCAGTTGAACGGAATGGGCTGTGTCTTTAAAGGAGGGTATAAGATGAACATCAACAAAAGCAAAATGAGGATAATGCAATGTAGTCGAATGAAGTCGGCTGATGCTGAGGGATTTAGATTAGGAAATGAGACACTTAAAGTAGTAAAGGAGTTTTGCTATTTGGGGAGCAATATAACTGATGATGGTCGAAGTAGAGAGGATATAAAACGTAGACTGGCAATGGCAAGGAAAGCGTTTCTGAAGAAGAGAAATTTGTTATATCGAGTATAGATTTAAATGTCAGGAAGTCGTTTCTGAAAGTATTTGTATGGAGTGTAGCCATGTATGGAAGTGAAACGTGGACGATAAATAGTTTAGACAAGAAGAGAAGCTTTCAGAATGTGGTGCTACTGAAGAAAGCTGAAGATTAGATGGATAGATCACATAACTAATAAGGAGGTATTGAATAGAATTGGGGAGAAGAGGAGCTTGTGGCACAACTTGACTAGAAGAAGGGACCGGTTGGTAGGACATGTTCTGAGACATCGAGGAATCACCAATTTAGTATTGGCGGGCAGTGTAGAGGGTAAAAATCGTAGAGTGAGACCAAGAGATGAATACACTAAGCAGATTCAGAAGGATGTAAGCTGCAGTCGGTACTGGGAGATGAAGCAGCTTGCACAGGATAGAGTAGCATGGAGAGCTGCATCAAACCAGTCTAAGGACTGAAGACAACAACAACAACAACAACAACAACAACAACAAGTTCTAGGGGACTGATGACCTCAGATGTTAAGTCCCATAGTGCTCAGAGCAATTTGAACCATTTAAGATTTTGTCATTTTTGCTTTATCTTTTGCACGTGGACTTGTCATGCGGAGTGGTGGGTTTTTGTTTTCATTTTTAATAGTTCAAGAATCCTCGCCGTGCCGGACAGCTTCGACACAGGCCCAGAGAGTTTCCATAAGCGGTCGGCAACCAAATACACGTCGTCCGATGAGACGACCGAGCGAACGGCCAACCAAGGTCGTCCCCACTCAAGTTATGAGTGTCGGAAACGGTCAGGCGAGTCTTGGCTGTCCGGATCTCACTGCAGCTCCAACCCGACGCAACTCTATGTCCGTTCGGAACTCGGAGACACGGCGACCCGGGCACAGTGGCTCGTACCCACCCATGCAGAGGTAACTCTTGCCCATCGGCGACGACATCTCTGCACTGGGATGGAACCGACCCACGTCCGGCAAGATGAACAACGGACGAGGCCCAGAAACGGTCAAAAGACCAAATATACGTCGCCCAATGAAACGACCAACTGAACGACCAACCGGCGTTCGTTTCGCTCCAGTGTCCTTCCGTCGGACAGTGCATGTGTGTCGCAAGCGGTCGGCGAGTATTGGCTGTCTGGACCTCACTGTCGCTCCGTGCCCGACTAAACTCCGACACACGACTAGCCGGAAATACTAGCGGTCGCTTCAAAGATAATACGACAGTGCTCTTATCGATACGCGCTGCTGCTGCTACTCACGGGAAGGCAAACCAGCAACTTAGTTACGGCAGTAAATCGAATAATAAAGGAGACGACAGTTCCGTAAAGACAAGCTGTCAAGCAAGAAACGGCATGATTTTTTTTTAAATTTTTATTTTATTCTGTGGCATAATGTTTGGAGCGGATGTAAAATATTCTCATTTGACGTTTGTTCATAACCATAACACCTAATTTGTACATCTGATCTGGTTACCTATTACATTTGATTTTCATAGATTTCTACTTCGCGAATTCGTTATCTTAAATCTTTTCTTTGATTTTCCTATTATACCACATGTATTTTGCTCCCATGTTTCAATTGGTTTAATGCAAACTGTGTTCCACGTACTTATGTTGCACTTTGCTCAATGCCTACATTTCACATGTGTGCATGCTTGAAGTTACATTTCGTAAGAAATTTCTACAGTAGAAGTATGTAGACGTCGATAAAGTTCTTTGAGATAGCCGGTGGCGGAGTCGACGTTGTTGTAAAATACCGCTTTCACCACATATTTCTTTTTAGCGTATTAGTGTAGCGAGCATATAAGGCGCAGTTTTTCACTTTGAGGCCGTAGAGCACGACGACCGTAGTTCAAGTTCAATTTCAATATTCGTCGAGTAAAACAGAAGTGATTTCTGGCGTTCGCCAAGGTAGTGTTATAGGCCTTCTGCTGTTTCTTATCTATATAAACGATTCTGGTCTTGTGTAAAGTACGCTAGTAGCAAGACGCAATCAATGCGTTCTCTGCCCCATAGCAATGGAAATACTATCGAAGACAGTGCTGCCAAAGCTACTAAACACAGCCTTCAGAAATTCCTGCAACAACGAAGACGAAGCAGACATTCCAGAATTCGAATCAAGAATAGCTGACAACATGAGTAACTTAGAAGCGGATATCCCCGGAGTAGCATCTTAAATCACCTTAAAATAAAAGCAAGTTTTCCGGTCTATAATTTATACCAGTTAGGTTCCTTTCAGAGTGTGTTGATGCAATAGCTCCATACTTAACAGTCATTTACAACCACCTGCTTGACGAAAGGTCCGTACCCAAGGACTGGAAAGTTGCACAGGTCACACCAATATTCAAGAAATGTAATAGGAGTAATCCACTAGATTGTAGGCCATATCATTAACATCGCATTACGCAGCGAACATATTTTGGAACTTATACTGTTCGAAAACATTATGAATTATTTCGAAGAGAACGGTTATCGACAGACAGCACGGATTTAGAAAACATCATTCTTGTGAAACATAACTAGCTCTTTACTCACTAAGTATTGAGTGCTACTGACAAGGGATTTCAAATTGATTCATTATTTCTGGATTTCCGGAAGGCTTTTGACACGGTACCACACAAGCGGCTTGTAGTGAAACTGCGTGCTTATGGAATATTGTCTAACTTATGTGACAGAATTAGTAACTTGCTGTCAGAGGGGTCACAGTTCGCAGTAACTGACGGACAGTGGTATAGTAAAACAGAAGTGATCTCTGGCGTTCCCCAGGGTAGCGTTATAGGCCCTCTGCTGTTCGTTATCCATATAAACGATTTGGGAGACAATCTGAGCAACCGTCTTAGGTTTTTTGCAGATGATGCTGTCTTTTATCGTCTAGTAAAGTCATCTGAAGATCAAAACAAATCGCAAAATACTTTAGAAAAGGTATCGGTATGGTGCGAAAATTGGTAACTTGCCATAGGTAATGAAAAGTGTGTGGTCATCCTTTTGTGTGATAAAAGGAATCCGTTAAATTTCGGTTACACGATAAATCACTCAAATCTAAAGCCGTAAAATCAACTATATACCTAGGAATTACAATTACGAACTACTTAAATTGGAAGGAACACGTAGAAGATGCTGTGGAGGAGGCGAACCAAAGACTTCTGCCTGATTTACAGGCAGAACTCTTTAGAAGGTGCAACAGATCTACTGAGGAGACTGCCAAGTCTAGCTCCGTTTTTGGAGTACTGCTGCCCGGTGTGGGATCCTTTCCAGATAGGATTAACTGAGTACATCGAGAAGTTCAAAGAAGAGCAGCAGGTTTTGTATTATCATGAAACAGGGGAGGATGTGTTACGGACATGATATAAGATTTGGGATGGACATAATTAAAACTACGTGGTTCCCCGTTTCTGTGGAAACTTCCCGGCAAATTTTAATCACCAACTTTCTCCTCTGAATGCGATAATATTTTGTTGACGCCGACCTACATAGAGAGAAAAGATCGTCATAATAAAATAAGAGAAATTAGAGCTCCCACGGAAAGATATAGGTGTTCGTTTTTTCCCCGTACTGATCGAGAGTGAACAAAAAAATAGAGAATTATCCTGAAGGTGATTCGATGAGCCCTTCGATAGGCACTTAAGTGTGATTTGATGAGTATCCATGTAGAGGTTGATGCGGATGTAGATGAATTCTGCACTGACGAGTAACCCACATCAACATCTACATCATACTCCGCAAGCCGCCTAATGGTGGGTGGTGGAGGGTAGTTTCGGTACCACTATTTGATCCCTCCAACCCTGTTCCCCTCGCGAATAGTGCGTGGGAAGAACGATTGTCAGTAAGCCTCTGTCTTGGCTCTAACTTCTCGAATTTTCTCCTGGTGGTCAATACGCGAGATGTATGTGCGGGGGGGAGGGGGAGGGGGGAGGGGGGAGGGGGAGGGGGGAGGGGGGGGAAGGAATATGTTGTTCAACTCCTTCTGAAATGTGCTGTCATGAAATTTCAATAGTAAATCTTCCCGTGATGCACAACTCCTATCTTGTAACGTCTGCCAGTGGAGTTTGTTTAGCATATCCGTAACGTATTTTTCGCATTTATATGTGTGGCACGCACGCTTTTAGCTTCAATGATCCACTGATGCAACGTACCATTCGCTATGTGCCCGAAACAGCTATCTTTCGTCCATTCATTACTGCCTCACCGTACATTTCCTTTTGTGGGCAGTAGGTTACCGCACGGTTTCAACTGCCTAAAGTATTTGTATGGAGTGTAGCCATGTATAGCAGTGAATCATGGACAATAAATAGCTTGGACAAGAAGAGAATAGAAGCTTTCGAAATGTGATGCTACAGAAGAATGCTGAAGATTAGATGGGTAGATCACATAACTAATGAGGAGGTATTGAATAGGATTGGGGAGAAGAGAAGTTTGTGGCACAACTTGACTAGAAGAAGGGATCGGTTGGTAGGACATGTTATGAGGCATCAAGGGATCACAAATTTAGTATTGGAGGGCAGCGTGGAGGGTAAAAATCGTAGAGGGAGACCAAGAGATGAATACACTAAGCAGATTCAAAGGGATGTAGGTTGCAGTAGGTACTGGGAGATGAAAAAGCTTGCACAGGATAGAGTAGCATGGAGAGCTGCATCAAACCAGACTCAGGACTGAAGACAACAGCAACAACATCCGTAACGTTCTCTCGCCAGCTAAACGACCCCGTGACGAAACGTGCCGCTCTTCGTTGGACCTTCTTATCTCCTCTTTGAGTCCTACCTGATAGGGATCCGATGAACAATTCTCAAGAATCTGGCGAACAAGCGCTTTATAAGCCACTTCTTTCGTGGATGAGTTACATTTCCTTAGTATTCTTCTGATGAATCTGAGTCTTGTGTCTGCTTTTCCACTATCTGTTTTAGGTGGTTATCTCCTTGCGGTTTGCCTCAGACTTGCCATCTCGTATTGCTATGCCAAAGCCACATCGCTTTATATATACATCGCTCATATTCACTGTCGTGGGGTATATCTCACATCACGAACAGTGTTCACAACTACACATGGTCCTTGGAGTGCAGTTTCGAAAGGAATGGCAGCTTACAAAGTCGCTGGTGTTATCCGACTTTGAAATGGTAGGCAGTTGAAACCGCGCGGTAACCTACTGCCCACAAAAGGAAATGTACGGTGAGGCAGTAATGAATGGACGAAAGATAGCTGTTTCGGGAACATAGCGAATGGCACGTTGCGTCAGTGGATCATTGAAGCTAAAAGCGTGCGTGCCACGCATATAAATGCGAAAAACAGCGTTACGGGCTACAGAATTAAAGTGCCCCGGACTACTAATTAAACGTCAATATACAACTCGGGAAGCGATGTAGTTAAACGAATTGCTATTTTTGCGCGGGGGCGGATGCAGCGATAAAAAAGGTGATAATGATGAATTAATGAATGCATTATGGTAGCTGAAGATGGGTGAAAGCCCGAAACGCGACTTAGCACAATTAAAGCTACACAAAAAGTAGGTGCATGATGTGTTCATTCAAGTTATTTAATCCACAGTCACGGACCTCAACCAAAATCATAATATGTAAATCAATGTCATGCCAGTTAGATGCCTGAAACTAACACTCGAGGGTGTCCCAGCCGACAATGTCACAAAGCTTTTCTTTATTATTTTACTAATTTTATTTTGACTATGTTATCTCATTAAGTGTCATGAAAATTCAACCCTAAGATGGATGGCAATTGTCAGTATTCCGTACTACTCCGATGTCTCTATCATCCACTTCATCAGTCCGCAGCCGCTTTCCACAATTTAATAGTGATTTTACATGCAGGAGAAAAGCGACATGTGTGATATCCATTTCTCATATCATTTGCCTGGATGAAATAAGATGGTATCACTGAAAATCTCCGACCTGCCACAGACAATACTAAGGTACAAAACTTAACGTACTAGATGCACTAGATGTACATAGGATACAGGTTTTTTGGTCCACTAACATTCGGAATGAACAGACAGAAAATATAATAGACTACTCTCCACACTGAGTAATGACTATCTCTTAGCACCTTAACGTCACAAGAATGACTAAAACCAATGCCCTTCTTCCTTACACAGACAGAAATAAACGCTCTCGTCTCCTCACTTCCACCCTTCCCTTCACCTTTATCTCGCTCTCATCCACCGTGTCATGTTGCACCTTATCTTATACCAAACTATCTCTCACTTCTTCATAGTAGGCTATTACATTTCAATTCATTTATTTTTCATAAACTAAAAATAACAGGATAAAATTTCTGCGTAAGATATTCTAATGTGTGATTATCAACAGAAGTAACAAAAATGTAATGGGCAATTTGAGTCACATAGTGTGTTGTTGTTGTGGTCTTCAGTCCTGAGACTGGTTTGATGCAGCTCTCCATGCTACTCTATCCTGTGCAAGCTTCTTCATCTCCCAGTACCTACTGCAACCTACATCCTTCTGAATCTGCTTAGTGTATTCATCTCTTGGTCTCCCTCTACGATTTTTACCCTCCACGCTGCCCTCCAATACTAAATTGGTGATCCCTTGATGCCTCAGAACATGTCCTACCAACCGATCCCTTCTTCTGGTCAAGCTGTGCCACAAACTTCTCTTCTCCCCAATGCTATTCAATACTTCCTCATTAGTTATGTGATCTACCCATCTAATCTTCAGCATTCTTCTGTAGCACCACATTTCGAAACCTTCTATTCTCTTCTTGTCCAAACTAGTTATCGTCCATGTTTCACTTGCATACATGGCTACACTCCATACAAATACTTTCAGAAATGACTTCCTGACACTTAAATCTATACTTTATGTTAACAAATTTCTCTTTTTCAGAAACGCTTTCCTTGCCATTGCCAGTCTACATTTTATATCCTCTCTACTTCGACCATCATCAGTTACTTTGCTCCCCAAATAGCAAAACTCCTTTACTACTTTAAGTGTCTCATTTCCTAATCTAATTCCCTCAGCATCACCCGACTTAATTCGACTACATTCCATTATCCTCGTTTTGCTTTTGTTGATGTTCATCTTATATCTTCCTTTCAAGACGCTATCCATTCCATTCAACTGCTCTTCCAAGTCCTTTGCTGTCTCTGACAGAATTACAATGTCATCGGCGAACCTTAAAGTTTTTATTTCTTCTCCATGGATTTTAATACCTACTCCGAATTTCTCTTTTGTTTCCTTTACTGCTTGCTCAATATACAGATTGAATAACATCGGGGAAAGGCTAAAACCCTGTCTTACTCCCTTCCGAACAACTGCTTCCCTTTCATGTCCCTCGACTCTTATAAACATAGTATAAACGTGCCTAATCATGTATAATGGAAGTACAAAAGTATAAAGTTCTCCTTATTTGCGGTTACCTGAATATGTTTTTATTTCACGTGTTATATAAACGATAGTCAGATGACCTTGGCTGCTTCAACCCTCTGAGTCACAAAAATATGAAAAAAATATTAATAAGCACCGAATACAAGAAGAATATGGCAAAAAATAAACAATCAATTGTTTTAACGAGGTGGTTGCACTTTGAAATACAATTGTGAAATTTTTCACGAAGTTAATCATTACGATCATAGTAAGCAACGAATATAAGATGAAACTGGAAAAAAATTAAACACTCAGTCGTATTATGGAGGTGGTTTCACTTCGGAACCACTGGAAAATATGGTTTTCAACCACCGCTAATGTCATGTGATATATTTGAAGGCAAATTCTCATTTTTCCTCGATAAAATCCTGCATCTCGAAACTCGCATAAACTCATTAAGCCTAAAGCAAATCATGGTCCTAAATAACAAGCGAAAATCAGACTAAAATTTTATAAATTTTGCATCACAAGTATATTCAGCGCCAGGGGTTTCATTTCTATAATAGTCATAAAAGCGGTAGTACAAACTTAAATTTACCTTAAAATAACTCAGTTACACTTATTTTCAACGTCAATGAACACCTCAATAAATATATATCACGTAGCACCATCTCCGCGCCGACTGTTGCTTTGAACGCTTTAAGTGACTCCTACAACGCACTACATTGGTAGAAGTACCTCAGTGTACCACCAGAAGTCTGTCTTGCAATAGCATCGGTTGTTTCATGCGAACGGCACAAGTACTTAAAAAACAAAAAACGAATAAAACGATGGTCTGGTTTTATGCAGAAAGCATTGGGACTCAGAGGGTTAATACGTCGCAGAATCACGAATTACAGAGAGTAATTCGAACAATTTAGTACGATCATAAGCATGGTGTATTATTTGAAGTGTGAGATGAGTATCTCCAGTCCAAATTAAGGTCACAGTTAATAACATTTTATTTCACTATCACGATATACTCATCTTGTGAGGATCAGGAACTGTATTGATACTTCAGAGAATTGTCATTTATTGTTATGTCTCACCTGCACATTTTTAAATGGAGAAAATGTTTCGATCACTGAGGATCATCTTCAGATCCAAGCAGTTGCGCCAGCAAAACCGTCTCATCTATTCAGAACCACATATCAGAGTACAGTGCTCTCTGAAACACGTAATTTGTTTAAAAATGTGCTACTGAGATGGAACAATAAATGATAGTTATTTTAAATATTTTATTTAGTTTACCTAGTGCGATATGTGTCACTGACAATTTTTTTGTTTTTCTTTTAAAAGTTCAGATGTGTGTGAAATCTTATGGGACTTAACAGCTAAGGCCATCAGTCCCTAAGCTTACACACTACTTAAACTAAATTATCCTAAGGACAAACACACATACACCCATGCCCGAGGGAGGACTCGAACCTCCACCGGGACCAGCGGCACAGTATTGTAACTGAAGAAATTATTTCTAACCTAGAAGTTTCAGTCACGCACAGCTTATGACGAAGTGTCTACTAGTATCGTACAAGGTGAATTGTTGGTTTGTGTATGCTACAGGATTACTTTTCTGTTCGTGTGTGTGTGTGTGTGTGTGTGTGTGTGTGTGTAGAGAAAGAGAGAGACTGCAGTAAACGCAAAGAAGGATAGGCAAGAGCGACAGAGAAAGAGAGGGAAGTAAGGGCGAATGAATGTTGGTCCACACCGTAGGTTGGTGTTCATCAGTTCGCGCTTTATATGTTTGTTTTTCTGCCAGCCAGAAGTTGGGAGCTGCGGCCCCGTTCCCCTACACGCTACAACTGTGCCGGACGCCAGAAATTTCCGCTTTATCTCACTCAACGGCACTCCAGTTCTTCGTTCCCCTTCTTCGAGCCAGTAACGTCTTATTTACCGCTACTGGGGAATAACTTTCTGTCTATCGAGTTCCATTCCATTCTGTAACTCGGATCGTGAGCAATCCATTCATTTTCTGCAACATATGGCTCGAGATTTCGTGCTAGCTTTCCTTCCCTCAAGCGTTTTCTTTTCTGCAGAGCAGCGTCTCGTTTCTACGTTTCCTGATTTAGTATTTCATTCCCTTTTTCTCACCCGGTCACTGACCAATATTTTCGATCTTGGCATTCTCTCACCCGTCGAGGTGGTGCAGTGCTTAAAACGCTGGACTTCCCTTTGGGATAACGTCGGTTCTTTTTTTTTTTTGCGAATTCCCTTAAATCAATTAAGGCAAACAGTCGGGCTGAATCCAGCGTAACGACACGGCTTGCGCTCCTCCCAATGCTTTTCCGTACGAATTGACATGGATTCCGAAAAACGTGGATCTTGTGTAGTATAGCTCGCTCTGTTCGTCTAAGAGACTAAAAAGCCCGTACTGATGGGGTCCAAGTTGGTAATGTGTTCCTTGTCTTCCGCAAGATATCTGCCACGGTTTCGCACTGTCATCTAGTAACAAAAGTAGCGAGTGGAAGATCATCTCTGTGAATCTGACGTACCGGTACCACAGGAGATAGTAGTAGGACGATTACTGCCCATAAAATACAGGTTCCATCACGCTGTTCACCGATGACGCTGTATAACGGGAACGCGCAACGCTATAAAAAAACACTTTTTATGCGTCGCTTAAACGGACCAAATCTTCAAGAAGGTGATATGATAATAATAATAATAATAATAACAACACTGTAGAAGCAATTATGGAACAACAGAAACAAAAATGATGTAATAACATTGCAGCATGGGTTTCGAAAAAGACGATCATGTGAAACCCAGCTCGCACTATTCGTCCACGAGACTCAGAGGTTCACAGACACGGGTTCCCAGGAAGGTGCCGTGTTTCTTGACTTCCGCAAGGCGTTTGATACAGTTCCCCACAGTCTGTGTGAATGAACAAACAGCGCCCGAACTCTTACGGGAATCGGCAACGCGCCGCGAGCAATGAGTATAATGGGCGGGGGCACTACGAATGTAGTGCAGGACAATAACTTGAGAATGTGGGTTTCGCGGGAGGCGTGCCAGAGATAAATCCCTGCAGTCGCGCTATCCTCTGCGTCCTCGGTGGCTCAGATGGGTCAGTCTGCTTTCGGCCGGTGAGCGGCGAGGACGTCTTGTTTACGTCCCCTCCGCAGAGTCGCGAGCGCGCGTAGTTTGTTTACTTCGTCGCCGTAGCTAATACTCGCGTCCGTTAACGCTGAGTCGCCATGGCTCATTCGTACAGGAAATCTACCATCAAGATCAGCTTCCCGCCCGACTACGCACGACCACGAGCCTTTGAAGTCGAACGATTCATCCGCGACGATGTTCAAATACCAACAGAGCACATCATCGGTATCCACCTATCCATCACAACTAGCGTCGTCTACGTCAAGATGGTCGATGACGAGTTATGTCACGCAGCTGTGAACAGATGCGCGAACACTCTCAAGTTCAAAGACTCCGATGGTCACATCGGAGAGGTTACTGTTGACCATGCTGGACTAGGATTACGCACACTAAGAGTCTTCGAACTCCCTTTCGAAGTACCGCCGGACGTCGTTACCTCAGCTTTCCGCCCTTATGGGAAGGTAATTGGCCACGTGGCCGAAAAATGGAACACCTTCGAGACGTACCAGGTCCTCAGCGGCGTCCGACAAGTGAAAATTGAATTAAAGAAACATGTGCCGTCCTACTTAGTCATAGGTGGCTGTCGAGCAATAGTAATGTACGACGGACAACCTCGTACTTGTTCTGGTTGCGGCCAGGAGGGTCATGTGCGCTCGGCGTGTATTCAACGTCGGGTTACACAACTTCCATTACGTGACACGACAGCACCTCCTACGCTCACGGCCCTCCCTCCCAATTACGAAGAGGTGACACGATCGACCGTCATGACAGACGACAACCACCACGGAAGACAGGAAGCGTTGGAATACTCACCTGACGCCGCTCTTGGGTTGACCAACACCATTACGGTGTCTGCAGAGGTTGAAGAACGCCGCCCATCGACTCCACATGGAGCTTCGGACGAGAGAATGGAACTCGACGCTAGGATTGTACCGACCTCTGCCTTTCTACCTGAGGGGGATGCTATACGGGAACCACAAACTTTCGGACACAGAAACCCACGTCCGCAAACAAAGGTCACCTGGAAAACATAAAAAGCGACGTCGCAAATCCTCAGACGATTGCCTACAGCGGACGTCTACTCCAGTTGACGACCGGACGGCCGACGAAACACGATGAAAATGGATGACATGAGATCGCCCTCATCTGTCACTTTGTCTGATTTTGACAAACCCGGTTCCGCTCTCTCGGGCAAACGGATGGCCAGCACAGTGCCCGCCGTTGGTATACAACCGGAAACAACTGCGGATTCACCCTTAGTCACTCAGCCCACA
Organism: Schistocerca serialis cubense; assembly: GCF_023864345.2. Lineage (NCBI taxonomy): Eukaryota > Metazoa > Arthropoda > Insecta > Orthoptera > Acrididae > Schistocerca > Schistocerca serialis. The sequence goes on along the minus strand of NC_064639.1, from coordinate 939,843,551 downwards.
AGTGTTTTACCGCAGCCACCGTTAACTTGCGGCCCTTGGGCGGATGACATTAAAGACGATTCTACGGCCGCTGTGGTGGATGAGGAGAGGGGTCTCTCCTCCCACACCTCGGCCCCTCCCGAGTAGCAACAGATGACGACGCGGACGCGGTCAGCAGATCACAGGCCCCACGTTTTACGGCGACACTGACGGCGGCCTCCACCGCAGGAGACGATCTACAAGCCTATCGCTTAACGACCGTCAACATTAACACCATTCGGACACGTACGAAGTTGTCGCTGCTCCAAGACATGCTCAATGCAGCAGACGTTGACATTATCTTTCTCCAAGAATTCTTCGTCGTCGATTTCCCGGGTATGTATGGTTATACGGCTCATGTGTCCCATGCCTCGCCAACTAACAGTGGAGTCGCAATTCTCCTCAGAGAGGGCCTCGAGGCGGACGAAGTCCGATATCTCCCCGACGCTAGAGGAATGGCCGTAAGGGTGCAAGGCGTCCGGTTTATCAATGTGTACGCCCCTTCCACGTGAGGCAATACTGACCTTACGACTTATCTTAGAAGAAAGATTAAGGAAAGGCAGACCTACGTTTCTAGCATTTGTAGACTTAGAGAAAGCTTTTGACAATGTTGACTGGAATACTCTCTTTCAAATTCTAAAGGTGGCGGGGGTAAAATACAGGGAGCGAAGGGCTATTACAATTTGTACAGAAACCAGATGGCAGTTATAAGAGTGGAGTGACATGAAAGGGAAGCAGTGGTTGGGAAGGGAGTAAGACAGGGTTGTAGCCTCTCCCCGATGTTGTTCAATCTGTATATTGAGCAAGCAGTAAAGGAAACAAAAGAAAAATTCGGAGTAGGTATTAAAATACATGGAGAAGAAATAAAAACTTTGAGGTTCGCCGATGACATTGTAATTCTGTCAGAGACAGCAAAGGACTTGGAAGAGCAGTTGAACGGAATGGACAGTGTCTTGAAAGGAGGATATAAGATGAACATCAACAAAAGCAAAACAAGGATAATGGAATGTAGTCTAATTAAGTCGGGTGATGCTGAGGGAATTAGATTAGGAAATGAGGCACTTAAAGTAGTAAAGGAGTTTTGCTATTTGGGGAGCAAAATAACTGATGATGGTCGAAGTAGAGAGGATATAAAACGTAGGCTGGCAATGGCAAGGAAAGCGTTTCTGAAGAAGAGAAATTTGTTAACATCCAGTATTGATTTAAGTGTCAGGAAGTCATTTCTGAAAGTATTCGTATGGAGTGTAGCCATGTATGGAAGTGAAACATGGACGATAAATAGTTTGGACAAGAAGAGAATAGAAGCTTTCGAAATGTGGTGCTACAGAAGAATGCTGAAGATTAGATGGGTAGATCACATAACTAATGAGGAAGTATTGAATAGGATTGGGGAGAAGAGAAGTTTGTGGCACAATTTGACCAGAAGAAGGGATCGGTTGGTAGGACATGTTCTGAGGCATCAAGGGATCACCAATTTAGTATTGGAGGGCAGCGTGGAGGGTAAAAATCGTAGAGGGAGACCAAGAGATGAATACACTAAGCAGATTCAGAAGGATGTAGGTTGCAGTAGGTACTGGGAGATGAGAAAGCTTGCACAGGATAGAGTAGCATGGAGAGCGGCATCAAACCAGTCTCAGGACTGAAGACCACAACAACAACAACGCCCCTTCCGGAACGAATCGTCGTCGTGACCAATCGCTCTTCTTCGCAGAAGGAATAGCACCGCTTTTTCAGGGCAGGCACGATGACTTGATATTAGGGGGCGATTTCAATTGCACCCAAGCACCTAAAGATCAGCTGCCACGCCATTCACCGTGCCCCGAACTTGGGACACTCATCGGCGATCTCCAGCTGGTAGATACATGGGAACATATCCGAGGAAATAGACCGGGATACACCCATTTCACGAGTCACTCGTCTAGTCGCATCGGTAGGATTTACGTCTCCCGTTCTCTCGGGGCAACGGTGAGTGACGCGGAGGTGTGGCCAGTAGCCTTTTCTGATCACGAGGCCTGTATATGTGCCGTCACACTTCGTCGCCAACGGGTGTGGCGCAGCCGACATCCCTGGAAATTAAACCTTGCTCATCTCGCTTCTCCGGATTGTCGACGCGCCATCGAAGACACGTGGAGTTTGTGCGTCCGCCGTCTCCCAAGGTATCCTACGTCGATTACTTGGTGGTTAACCTGCGCCAATCCGGCACTACGGCGAACCTTTATTACGCACGGTCGTGAGACTGCTGCTTGGAGGCGGCAGACCCTCGATTTTTATTTCACCGTCCTTCGCGAATGCGCCTTCTTGCCACCCACACCGGAACGACAGTTGACAGTTCAGCGTGCGAAAGCACAGATCGTAGCCCATATACGCCGACACCTCGAAGGGACGATCGTCCGAGCGCGAACACAAGACAGACTCGCAACGGAACGACCCACCATGTACCACGTCATCCGAGAACATTTACTGCGAAGACGGGCGCTGATACATGCCATCACCACTGCGGACGGCCGTCATCACACCACACAACGCGATATTGCTGCAGTCTTCTTCGACCATTACGCACGACTTTATTCTGCTCAATGTTCCGACCCGACGACGGTGACAGAAGTCTCACAACTGATTTACGGCATTGTCCCACAGGATTTACAAACTGAATTTTTGAACGACATTACGGAAGACGAAGTTATCGACGCCATCGGTAAAGGAGCGACGAATAAGTCTCCTGGCCCCGACGGGCTCGCTGTGGAGTTTTATAGAACTTTCCAGTATTTACTGGCTCCCAAGTTAACAGACATCTGTCGGTAGCTTATGTCCCCCTCGGTGCCGCTCGCTGCGACCTTCGTAGAAGGAGTAATTATACCGGTTCACAAACCTAAAGGTGGGGCTCGAATACAAGATTACTGCCCGCTAACACTCGTCACCTGCGACATGAAGATATTCACCAGACTATTAGCAAACCGTCTACGACCGACCCTACCTTACGTCATCTCGCCAGATCAGACTTCCCTAGGGGGTATCAACAACATCCACACAGCACTGTGTCGATACCGTGACTTAATAGCCCTAGCCAGGGCACTCCGCATCCCGGGAGCGCTGGCATCACTAGATTTTATCCAAGCTTTTGATCGAGTGGATCATGCGTACCTAACGTCCGTTCTCCAGCACATGCAGTACCCACAACAATTCACAGCCGTCGTGATGCGCCTCCTCCGAGGGGTGACTTCCAAAGTGCTCGTTAACGGGCGACTCTCGCAGTCCCTCCCGATTTTCCGCTCCGTGCGTCAAGGCTGCCCCTTGTCGACGTTACTATATGATCTGGCACTGGAACCGCTCCTCTGTGGCCTCCGTCAACGCCTCACCGGTCTTACCCTACGTGACGTCACATTTCGCTGTACAGCATATGCAGACGACCTGGTTCTCGTGTTCCGCAATCGCGACGATGTCAACAGAGCACTAGAATGGATTACCACGTACGGTGTGGCTTCCGGCAGCTGTCTCAACGTCGCCAAATCGGTCGCCATGGCCATAGGAGACGGGTTGACCCCAGCGTGTGTCGAACCCCTACAGCTTCGTGGCACTATCAAATGTCTCGGAATAGAGTTTCACGACGACATACGGCGCACTGCGGCTCTTAACTACCGCCGCTTATTACAACAAATTCGGGTCCAGATCTTCAACCCTCGTCTGCGGACCCTCGACATTCTCCAAAGGACACACTTCGTCAATGTTTACCTCACATCACGCCTTCCACACATAGTGCGTGTTCTTACAATACCGTTACTGATGGCTCGACGTCTATTAGCGGCATTCGGAGCCTACGTCAGTACAGGCATGCTCTTCAAAGTCAGTTATGAGTCACTGACCCTTCCCCCAGAATGGGGAGGTCTTGGTCTAGCCCATGTCCACGACAAAGCTGTGGCCCTGTATGTCAGCTCACACATCAAGCTGTGGCGCCACCACCCGGAAAGTTTGACAGGTTTGCTGTTGGAGTCCTTAGCTCCGCCCTCCCTTATGCCCCCACTGACGACGCAAGACATACCCCCACCCTTCTACTACTTCGGGAACTTTTACATTGAACACAGCTATGTCCGTATCGCAGTACCACCGACGAAAGAGGCGTCGGCGCGGGATATATATCATGTCCTACAGCAGAGACGCCCACCAAACATCGTCCAGACCAAAAGCCCTCAGGTTAATTGGAAGGTGGTGTGGAAGACGATTCACGCGGTTACACTGGACACAGCCGTTCCATCCACATGATACATCACAGTCAATGGTAAACAGATCACTCGATCACGCCTCCACAAGATAAACATGGCGGAATCGCCTCTCTGCGTAGACTGCGGGATACCAGACACGGACGAGGACCGTCTCACATGTGGCGCGGCAGAAGACGTATGGCGCTTGGTGCGACAAATTTTGTCGTATTTTCTACGAGTGACTCCGGAACACATTACACCTCGGTTTCTACTATTTCCGGATCAACAGTATTTCCCGCGCGCCAAGACCAACGCTGTCACGTGGATCCGTGCGCACGCGGTACACTACTTATTTCACGATGGACCTAAGGATGTATTCGACTTTTGGAAGTACCTACAAGAACGTCATTGCAAGATCGCACGGAACCCAAAATACAGACAGTATTTTTCTAATTACTTAGGGAGTGCCCTACGCGACCCTCCACGCAGCTGGATCATCAACAGGTAGGAGAAGACACTCATTGAGTGAGCTGACAAGACTAAGTTCGATTCTCGGTGGAATAACATGATATACGTGAAGACGTACCTGGATGATGAAGGGTAAGGAGAGTAGCGACACACCCTTCTGCATACTGAATGAAGCACTTTTTTTCCCCCATATACATTACCTCGGTGTAGGAACGTGCCGAGATATTGTTTTCTTTTTCTCAGAGCACGATGCGGTGCTGGATACATTTATTTTTGTTGTGGTATAAAGTAAAACCACATTAAAATGTATAAAAACAGTAAATAAAAATAAATAAATAAACAATAATTCCCACAAAAGATTTCCCCTTGCCATCCCTGATTCCTTGATTCCTTGACGGACGAGGGGGACACTATGGCCAGGCCTCGGGTTACGACCCCTGCCTTCCCCGACCCCCCCCCCCCCCCCCAAACAAAAGATGGATAGAGCGTCTGCCATGTAAGCAGGAAATCCCGGGTTCGAGTCCCGGTCGGGGCACACATTTTCATCTGTTCCCGTTGACGTGTGTCAACGCCTGTAAGCAGCTAAGGGTGTTCATTTCATTGCAATTTCATTCTAACGAGCTGCATGGTCACCGATGGTATCTGTTCTTTCGGACATGTCAGCAAGAACAGATACCATCTTAGTATATATAAAGCCCGTTAATGAATATACACATTTTTTGAACAATCAGTTGAAATACACACTCCATTCAAATTATTGTGGCCGCCGCTTTTTTCGTCGTCAATGTGCAATAACTACTCTCACACGGCAGGTGGCATCACTGGCTGTGGAGGGTATATAAAGCATCTCGATGGGGATGCCGAAGACAGCTCGGTAGTCATAATGCGGAAACGGAGCGATTTATCTGACGTCCTCAAAGAGCACGATCATCAGCTTTCGTGACAAGGGTGGCAGCTACTCCGAAACGACTCAGTTTCGCGTGCCGCCGCGGTTAAAGCAAACGTGCATGGCAAACTGGAGATATCCAAAACTGGCGCTGAGGCTACTGTTGTGCACCTACCACAAGTCATAGTCGGCAGGGGTGGAACAATGGCTACAGAGATGTGCACGGGCGAACAGACACCCAACTGTTGAGCAGCTGACCACCAAAATGAGCCAAGGGGCTACCAACAGTGTACCCTCAGTGACTGTTCAGCAGATCCGCACGGGCCTCCGCAGCAATTGACCATTCAAATAAACACTGCAGTTCACCGATGACGAAGGCTGCGATTTGCACGCCAGACCGTAACTGGACGTTCACTGAGTAGTGACAAGTGGTCTATTCAGATAAATGGCGTTTTATGCTCCCTCGGACTGATAGTAACAATCGTCCGAAGTTTCCAGGCCGGAGGAGTGGATGTTATGGTCTGGGGAATGTTTTCCTAGAATTCCCTGTGTGATTTCGTTATTCCGGAAGGTACAACAGATGAGCATAAGTATGCATCTATCCCTAGCGACCACGTACACCACTCTATGCAGTTTCTTTTTCATCGACACGATGGCGTCTACCAGTGGGATAATGCAATGTATCGTACGGCTCGGAGTGTACGTGCCTCGTTCGAAGACTACGAGGATGAGTTTACGCACACACCAGGCCACCAACCCTCCAGATTTAACACTCTCAGTACCTGCCCAATACATGTCCATGTCCACAGAATCCAGGCAATTCTCGCTGTGTTCACAAATTCATGTCTTGGAAAGTATCAGATATATAAATATAAAACTAACACTATTTTAAGCTCATTATATCTTCTGTAATATGCAGTCATGAACAACATTATTATTATACATGACATTGTTTTCGTAAAATTAAAAAAATCTTACTTTCATATAGGCAGAGTAAACGAGATCTTAAATATGTATTGATCAGTGCTGGATGTCGTATTTAAACACAACAGCAGTTTCTACATGGATTTATACTGAATTTTCGTATGAAATATTTTACAATATGGTTCCATACATAACGCAGCACAACACTGTTCGCGCTGATAACGCGTCTCCTTGCGAGATGCTTTCCTACTTCGTTTCTTTGATTTTGGAGAACAAACATAACATACACGAGAGGCATATTTTTTGCTTGTGGGTGGTAAAAGTTGCAGGAAATATCACTGTGTCAGTCAGCCTACAGGTCCATTTGCGTTATTTGGAGCTGTTGGTAAAATTGGTAATGAAATCAGTTATTGTCATTTTCTTGGTCTGAAATCAACGGTGTACTCAAAATGCATTCGACACTCCTAGTAAGAGTAAATGAAAAAGCAGCTTCCGCCACCATTTTATAATTCTGGACCTGAACACAAAGTACTTCAGTCGCCGTAATCACCCATAGTATGGTGCCCACATGACTTGATTCTTACCACCTGAATCTGAAGCATAGTGGAAATTAATGTGATTCATTTAGGAAAGAGCCCAGAAGCCCTGTGTACACGAACCGATCGGGTATGGTTTTGCTGATTCATATACTCGAAGCATAGGTATCCAGCATTTACAGATAAACTGTAATTAACGATTATCGACGTGTATCACTTTTTTAAGTTCCACAAGATATGCATCAGTCACTTCATGAGATAAAGCGGAAGGATCTGAAACTGAATCTAAAGGAAAACGAGAGAACTTACACCAGAAACTCAAAAATCGTACATTGTTTAATGTTATATCACTTCAGGTTTGATGTCCATTTTATTACCCTGAGGTATTTGTGTGACAAAATATTTTCAGGTTGTCAGAGAAAGTAAGAGCTTAGTTCGTAGAAAAAGTACCTGCATAAGATCAAGCCCAGGATCTGAGAATGTGGGAAGATTGCGCCAGTCAAATTTTCCATGAATACGTGCATGCGCTTCTCTCTAGCTCCATATATTCCTCATAAATCGTGCTGGAAACTTTTACATTTACGGCCAAAGCCATTTCATTCTTATATTGCTCTGCATATTGTGCTTCGGCCTCGTGGCCTCCAGTGAATACGTTTCCTTCCGGGCGGAACGATAATGTGTCAAATGGTTATTCGCGCCTGATTACTGTACACATCGTTGTAAGTGTGTATATAATAAGAGAGAAAGAGGGACAGATAGAGAGAGAGAGAGAGAGGGAGAGAGAGATAGAACCAGGTCGTTTGGATAAAAACGTAACAGTGACCTCAGAGATAAAGACAACTGTAAATGGTGCGGAAAGAAGCAAGACAGAAATACGAATCTCGACGAGAGAAGTAATGTGTCACAGATGGAAAATATAACAGCCGAAAAAGAGACACTAACGGCAGAGGAAAAGCAGAAAGTGAGATACTGGACGTCTCTTCGCTTCCCCCTCTTATGAGACGCCCCTTTTTCATTTTTTTCGATTTCCCGTGCCCTGCATCTAAAAGACCTGGTCCCGAAGCCGAGAAGATTACTCTCCGCGTCGGTCATTAAACTAGAACATATAGAAACTGTAAAACGTTACCTATGTCTCTCTCTCCCCCCCCCCGCCCCCCCCCTCTCTCTCTCTCTCCCTCTCTCTCTCTCTCTCACACTCTCTCTCACACACACACACTCACAGACACACACACACACACACACACACACACACACACACACACACACACACACACACACACAAACATACACGCACACACACACACACACACACACACAGTAAATAAAATAGACACCAGACACGGGGCATTCAAAGTTAATTTCAATCAAGCTGGTAAATATTTTAGCTATACAAATGAATGCATCAGAATAGTGAAATTCTGTGACACTGCGTAGTTCATCATCGAAACAGGATACGACAGGGACGGAACTTCTGGACTCACCTTTAGTGTCTACTTTCTGTTAGTCCACCGAATACTGACGATTAATCAGAGGCAGCTGAATTTTCGTAACTGTGGAAGTAAGCATGCCGATTGGTATTTGTGATAGTAAAATGACCGATAGCTCACTAGCCCCAACAAGGATATTCCATTATTTGCTCGAATGAAATTTAATTATTGCAGCTGAAGCGTTGTCTAAAATTCTAAACAGCGGGAGTAGTATTACGAGGTGCGGGGTGATAAACAGACTAATTTGCAACAAGGAACCAATTTTCTGATATGAATGTTTCAGGTAGGGCCAGGTCCTACCGCATTGAAGTTAGTAGTGTGGCTACAATGGCTCTGAGCACTATGGGACTTAGCATCTGAGGTCATCAGTCCCCTAGAACTTAGAACTACTTAAACCTAACTAACCTAAAGACAGCACACACATCCATGCCCGAGGCAGGATTCGAACCTGCGACCGTAGCAGCAGTGCGGTTCCGGACTGAAGCGCCTCGAACCGCTCGGCTACAACGGCCGGCCTAGGAGTGTTTAATTGACCATTGTTAAGGGTTTTCGGCTGGTAGTCGAAGGTGGAGCATATATCACGAGCAGAGGCTAATCAAGTTGTGTGGCTAAGGATTGGCGTCTTAGTTGTGCGGCTGGATTCGTGATTGTAATAACCTGGTACTCTCGATACCTCTGCAGTCGTCTCTCACCAGCGAAGCACGCGGGAATTTCCTCTCCAATCATGTTAACTCATTCGTAAGCCTACAGCACCCTGCAGTTGATATATAACTTGATCAAGACGGTTCACGATTCTATCCACCCAGAAATGCATGAGAATTGTTTAAGCGATGCAGTACAGTATCATCACCATCATTATAATCAATCATTTGTCATTCGCTGTTGGGTATAGGTCTCTTTCAGGCTTTTCCATACATTGTGACCTTCACATTTGTCTTGTTTGTTTACCTACACAATATTTCAGATAAGATATTCTTTTACGTAGCCCACAAGATTATCAGTGAAAGGAATATTTATTTAAATAGCTAAACGCGCGCTACAATATTCTTTCCGTGGAGTTATGAAGATAGTTTTTTTAGACATACTACACACTGTTTCAACAACAAATTATAATTTTTTATATAGAGTATTATTTAGGAATACTGAAACGTTCAAAATTTAGGGGGGGGGGGGGGGGTGGATGCAACATGCTGTACACCTTTGTCTGTGTTCAGATGGATGTTATGGGAGGGGAGTATGTGCTCATTAAGTGAGGTGTTCAAACAACTACCCACTCAGTATGGCTTCTAAACGACCTGCGGACGAGAAGTAAAGTTAGCGACACATTCCCTCGATGCGTACGCGATGGAAAGAAAAATATATAACTCGTTGCTTTAACTCTCTGGAGAGAAAATAAATGGACCATGTTAATAACTCCAACGGGAAGAGTAATATTTCATATGTTGACCTATCTAAATAATTGCCGGCCGGGGTGGCCGAGCGGTTCTAGGCACTACAGTTTGAAACCGCGCGACCGCTACGGTCGCAGGTTCGAGTCCTGCCTCGGGCATGGATGTGTGTGATGTACTTAGGTTCGTTAGGTTTAAGTAGTTCTAAGTTCTAGGGGACTGATGACCTCAGAAGTTAAGTCCCATAGTGCTCAGAGCCATTTGAACCATTTTTTATCTAAAGAATTCTTACTGTCAGTCATTACTTTGTAAGTTACACGTCGTCAGCCCATCTTCCATTAGACAGACCTTGTCTTATCACGAGTATTCCAACAGAGGACCTCCATAGTCTGTTTCCTATAATTTCTTCCGCTATAAGCCGAGCATGTCTCCATTTCAGTTTGTCGTCTTCAATTCCTATCTTTCGTGTATTCTTTTTGCTGTGCTATCCAATAGGTAGCAGAACTACTGGTAGCCTTGGGAGAACCGGCAGTGACAGAACTCTTCCGTCTGGTGTGCAACATATATAAGACAGACGAAATACCCTCAGACTTCAAGAAGAATACAATAATTCGAATTTCAAGGAAAGTAGGTGCTGATAGGTGTGTATATTACCGAACTATCAGTTTAATAAGCCATGGATGGAAAATGCTGACACGAATTCTTTACAGAAGAATGGAAAAACTGGTCGAATCAGACTTCGGGGAAGATTAGTTTGGATTCCGGAGAAATTTAGGAACATACTAGGCGGAATTTCCCTACGACTTCTGTTAGAAGATAGGTTAAGGAAAGTCAAAATCTACGTTAATAACATTTGTAGACTTAGAAAAAGATTTTTGACGATGTTGACAGGAATACTCTCTTAGAAATTGTGAAGGTATCAGGCGTAAAACACAGGGAACAAATGGCTATTTACAACTTGTACAGAAACCAGACGACAGTTATAGGAGTCGAGGGGCATAGAAGGAAAGCAGTGGTTGAGATGGGAGCGAGACCCGGTTATAGCCTATCCCCAATGCTACACAATCTTCACAATGAGCAAACAGTAAAGGAAACCAAAGAATAAATTTCGAATAGGAATTAAAGTTCAAGGAGAAGAAATAAAAACTTTGAGGCTTACCTATGACACTGTAATTCTGTCAGAGATGGCAAAGGACTTCCAAAAGCAGTTGAGCGGAACGGACAGTGTCTTGAAAGGAGGATAAAAGATGAACATCAACAGAAGCAAAACAGGGACAATGGAATGTAGTCGAATCAAATCAGATGATGGTGAGGGAATTAGATTAAGAAACGACACTTTTAAGGTAGTAGAGAAGTTTTGTTGTTTGGGGAGCAAAATAAGTGATGATGGCCGAAGTAGAGAGCATACAAAACGTAGACTGGGAATGGTAGAAAAATGCGTTTCTGAATAAGAGGAATTTGTTAACATCGAAAATAGATTTAACTGTTAGGAAGTCTTTTCTGAAAGTATTTGTATGGAGTTTGCCCAAGTATGAAGTAAAACATCGATGACAAACAGTTTAAACAAATGTGGTGCTACAGTAGAAAATTGAAGATTGGATGGGTAGATCATGTAACTCATGAGGAGGTACTGAATAGAATTGGAGAGAAAAGAAATTTGTGACATAACTTGACTAAAAGAAGGGATCAGCTGATAGGACACATTCTGAGACATCAAGGGATCATCAGTTTAGCAATGGAGTTTAGTGTGGAGGAGGGGAGTGTGTACAAATCGTAGAGGAAGACGAAGAGAGGAATACAGTAAGCATCTTCAGAAGAATCTAGGTTGTAGTAGTTATTCAGAGATTATGAAGCTTGCAGAGGTTAGAGCTGCATGGAGACAGCAGACTTTGGACTGAAGAACACAGTAAAAACAAGCTTTTGAGACTGAGCCACGTTGGGAATTTACTTCTGAATGCAACATTAAGTTCCTCAAATGAAATCCAAGACAGTTTTACCTTCTTTAAGTGTCCATCCTCTTTTCAGTTGTCCTAACTTTACAGATTCATTCGACTGATTCTGCATCTAAGCACCATTCTTTACTATTGTGCTGTCGTCAATCTGATTGTAGTTGACTTTCGTTTTGCTACGTATATCTTTCGAGGCTACTAGCATCCATTTTCAGTTCGCATGCTCTGTCCTTTGTTAAAGTTGTTCTGTATCTGAAGCAAACAAAAAAGTGCCACCTGCAAATAGAAGGTGATTCAGAAAATATCCATACCCGTATTCTTTCTTAATCACAGTCAAGTGATTTTAAAACCTTTCCGAGACGGCTGAAAACATTTTCGTGAAATGGAGTACTATTGGCTAATTCCTACGCACAGCGCATAAATATGGTGAAAGATCCAGTGTTGTACGATTTCACAATTGCAAAATAATCACTGGCGGCAATGACATCCATTATATATCTGGGAATACCTGTACGGATTGACTTTAAGTGGAACGACCAAATACAGCTAATAACATGTAATGGAGATGGCACACTGAGATTCATCGGAGGGATTCCTTAGGAAGTGCAGCCCACCAACAAAAGAAATAGCTTACAAAACCCTCATACGACCAATATTTGAATATTGCTCGACAGTCTGGGATCAGTACCGAGTCGAACTGATAGAGAAAATCCAAAGAATAGCAGCGCGTTTTTGTCACAGGTTTGTTTAGTAAGCGCGAATGCGTCACAGAGTGTTGAGCCAACTTCTGTGGCAGACACTGCAAGAGCGGCGTTCTCCATCACGATGTGTTAAAATTGCAAGAGCGTATGTTCCTAGAAGAGTCAACCAATTTACTGCCTGTTCCTAAATGTATCGCACGAGGAGGGACTATGAAGGTAAGATGAAAAAGGTTCTTCTCAATTGAAGACATGAAGTCTCAAAACGAGTTCATGATAAAGTAATTCTAGCTGACATGGAGGCTTGCCAGAAATCATTCTTCCTGCAGACCATTCTCGTATGCAGCAGCAAATGGGAGAGGAGTATGTGAATGTGAAACAGAAAGTAGCCTCCGCCACCAGCCATAAGGTACTTTGCGTTGTGTAGATGTAGATGTAGTCTCAGTATCTTCGCTCTCTGTGAGTTATGGGCAGCAGTTGAGCACTTATGAATCAGCATGACAGGCCACAATTTCGCTGTCTAGGGGATTACAAGCCAATGACCATCTCTCACACATTGTGAGGTGTAAGAGACACTACAAGTGTGTCTAATAACAGATTCTGACGAGTATGGAGACTAGTTTACACTATGAAGTCAGTCAGTGACTCGTCCTGATATTAACTAGAAAGTGTTCAGCCGAAACATCGGAAGATGTTGCACTCCATAATACTGGTGGAACACATCCTGATGGTTGAAATGTTCTGCAGCGGAGCGTAGAGTGGTGCAGGAACGCACAAGTTCACTGGACTCTACACTGTAAATCACAGAAACAGCTTTATCGTGAGTGTAGCTTGCATCACGTATCACATTCAGGCACGTTGTACGCGAAAGTGGAGAAGGGATAGACAGCCTCTTGTGCGCTTGGAAGGGCGAGACTGGAAGAACGGCTGCCTTGAAAGAGGAGGTCGTAAACCAGAAACCGGTGACGTCTGAGAAACACAACAGGCTGACACGGAAGCGGCCGAATTCTCGACATTCCTGCTTCCTGTGCCGACAGCCGGCGTCAAGGCAGGCTCGCTCGCCTCGGAGATCCACAGGGAGAGCCGTCGCTGTTTTCTCTCTCCATAATACGACACAAACAGAGTACGGTGTGAAATTCGTTGACTACATTCTCGCCTTCAGTACCTAGCAGACGGATCAATATACTTCGTAATCATAACTGTAATTCTAATGTAATCGATAATACCGAGAGCCTTTAATTAAACTCACGGTGAAATGATGCGGTTGTAGGGACGTTGCCGGTCTCATACAGATGTGATTTTATGTATACAGACTGAACGACGAGTTAAAATTTGTAGTGAGGACGGGTATCGAACCCGAGTCTCCTGCTTACTAGGCACATTCGTTGGCCACTAAGTCATATTGGTACAGCGTGCTCGTCTGTAAGCGGGAATGTAAAAAAGACTGGGGAGGCGGTGAGACTTTGGATCAAGCAGGGAGGCGCGCCAGTGTAATACGTGCAGCTGTGGGAACAGCAGTGCCGAAGTCACTCAGTGGCTAACGCACCTGCCTCGTAAGGAGGAGACCTGGGTTCGATTCCCGCCTTCTACAAATTTCCACTCGCCGCTTCAGTCTGTATACATAAAATCGTATCTGTATGAGAGTAGCAAAGTCTCTGAAATTACGTCGTTTCATTTGTATAACTGCCTGCACTTGCGTATCAGGCTCGATCCCTCATTTACGTTGGATGGTGAGGTGCTACTCCAGAGCCGGCCGGGGTGGCCGAGCGGTTCTAGGCGCTACAGTCTGGAACGGCGCTACACCTACGGTCGCAGGTTCGAATCCTTCCTGGGGCATGGATGTGTGTGATGTCCTTAGGTTAGTTAGGTTTAAGTAGTTCTAAGTTCTAGGGGACTGATGACCTCAGAAGTTAAGTTCCATCGTGCTCAGAGTCATTTTTTGCAATTCCAGGAAATGGAAAGCTCGGCTTTTACGCTCAAGTGTAAAGGGCATTTGGAGGGAGGAGGAAGACTTACCAGGGTAACCCGTGCAGTTGTGTGAACCACTGTAACAAAGTGACTCAGTGGCTAATGCTCCTGCCTAGTAAGCAAGAGATCTGGGTTCGACTGACGGCTTTGGTACAAATTTTCATTCTCTGCTTCAGTCTATATACATAAAACTGACGCTGTTACGAGTGCTGCGTTATTGGCTGTGCACATCGCAGGACCCTGAAGCGTTGTAGATATGTTCGATGAACGGTGCTCTAGCGAAGCATGCTGAAAACAGTAATAGTTCCACTTTCTGCCTCAGTGCGAAAATATGGCGCTATAAGCTGTCTTAATGCGCAAGGCGTCAGAATGCCGTTTTATCGCTTGGATGATTTTTTTGGGAAGTGACTGATGCTGTGAGGGGGCACGAAGGTTGAGGTTTTCTGTAAGAAACGGAATGGCTATTGAGAAGAAAGATCGCTCATTGCTGTTGAAATAGCAGTGTAACATTGCGGAAATATCGCCGACAGAAGCAGATGCGAAGAGGTCTCACCTCGATAAGTGGGCTAAAGAAATTTAAAGGCATGTGTGAATTAGGTGGTGAATCAGGGAGAGAGAGGTGGCCCATTCCCATGGCAGTTAGTTATGGAGTTGCTGTAGCTGTAGCCGAGCGTGCAGCATGTACCTCAAATTCTGCAGCCAGTGCTCGAGTCCTGTCACGGAAATTCTCTCTCCTCTCAACAGTTCAAAAGATTTCGCAGCGCCTGGTATCGCTACAGTATTCAGAATATGCACCAAATGAAACCCGAAGATAAGATACGACGCCGTGACTTTGCCCTTCGTTTTTCGGCACTCGTGTAAATAGATGATATGGGGCCGGGGGATACTCTTTGGACGGACGAGGCACATTTCACTTTGCACGGCGCCGTGAATGCAAAGAACTATCGCATGTGCTGTTCTTCTCCGCCAGGTGTTGTGCAGGAACATCCTCTGCATGTGTCTACGTGGTGTGGTTTTACAAGCTCCTTCATTCTCGGTCCGATTTTCTTTGAGGACATTACACCTTGCAAGTCTGTTAGGCATACAGTCATACCTGCAGGTTGTAAGTAGTTCGTTGTGCAACATGTGATTTCACCTTTGCAAGAACGCAACTGTGTCGACACCAGTATTTTCATGTAAGATTGAGTGGCATCGTGTATTGCTTGCCTGCTGGAAGACCTGTTTCGAGAAACCTTCGGTAACGACCACATCATCTCTAGGCAGTTTCTAGACGTGTGGCCTTCAAATACCCCGACCTAAATCCATGTGACTACTGGTTTTGGGGATATTTGAAAGATTGTGTCTATCAGGGATGTATCTGGAGTCTTATTGATCTGAAGGATAACATACAATGACACATTGCTCTGATTACACAGGTTATACTACAAGCAGTTGGCGACCATGCTGTGTTACGGATGCAGCATGCTGCTGAGTAGGGAGACCAGTATGAACTTTTGACCATATCATAATAAACGTGCCACATCCACCATTATCATGTGCTTCATCGTTCCTCCCGTTTCTTGCACCACAACACATTCTGACCGCTTACTGTGCCACACTTTTACGTGGTGGCAGAAAGTGGAACATTCTTTTTTTTTTTTTTCACTGTAGTCTGCGAGTGCATAGATCAGTGAACATACACACATCAAAAACAGTTTTGCATCACCCCGGTTCTCAGAACTCCTGAAGACAGACGTTGACTGTGGATATTGTATCACAGACACAGTCCGTTTGACTGTTCAGAGATGTCACTAAACCCGCCCGAAGATGTAAACAACCATGCATGAGCAGCGCCTATTAGACGGAGGGGGTCCGACAACCGATCAATTCCAGTGATTCCACCAGGAAGTAGGTACACGGCTTATGTTATCTCTGTAGTTCAACCATGCCTAGACGGTCAATATCGCGGTTCGACCGCGTCCGCATTGTTATTTTGTGTCAGGAAGAGCTCTCAATAGGGAAGTGCCCAGGTGTCGCGGAGTGAACCAAAGCTATGTTGTTCGGACATGGAAGAGATACAGAGAGACAGGAACTGTCGATGACATGCCTCGCTCAAGCCGCCCAAGGGCTACTCTGCAGTGGATGACCGCTACCTACGGATTATGATTCTGAGGAACCCTGACAGCAACGCCACCATGTTGAATAATGCTTTTCGTGCAGCCACTGGACCCCGTGTTACGACTCAAAATGTGCGCAGTAGGTTGCATGATGCGCAACTTCACTCCCGACGCCCATGGCGAGGTCCGTCTTTGCAAGCACGACACCATGCAGCGCGGTTACAGATGGGCCCAACAACATGCCAAATGGACCGCTCAGGATTGGCGTCACATTCTCTTCACCGATGAGTGTCGCATATCGCTTCAACCAGACAATCGCCGGAGACGTATTTGGGTGCAACCCGGTCAGGCAGAATGCCTTAGAGACACTGTCCAGCGAGTGCAGCAAGGTCGACGTTCCCTGCTGTTTTGGGGTGGTATTATGTGCGGCCGACGTACGTCGCTGGCGGTCATGGAAGGCGGCGTCACGACTGTACGATACGTGAATGTCATCCTCCGACCGATACTGCATCCATATCGGCAGCATATTGGCGAGGCATTCGTCTTCATGGACGAATATTCTCGCCCCCATCGTCGGAATCTCGTGAATGATTTTATTCAGGATAACGACATCGCTCTCCTAGAGTGGCCAGCAGGTTCTCCAGACGTGAACCCTATCGAACATGCCTGGGAAAGATTGAAAAGGGCTGTTCATGAACGACGTGACCCATCAACCACTCTGAGGGATCCACACCGAATTGCTGTTTAGGAGTGGGACAATCTGGACCAACAGTGCCTTGATGAACTTGTGGGCAGTATGCCACGAAGAATAAAGGCATGCACCAATGCAAGAGGACATGCTACTGGGTATTAAAGCTACCGGAGTATACAGCAAACTGGACCACCAGTTCTGAAGGTCTCGCTGTATGGAGGTACAACAAGCAATGTGTGGTTCTCATAAGCAATAAAAAGGGTGGAAATGAAGTTTGTGTTGACCTCTATTCCAAATTTCTGTACAGGTTCAGGAGTTCTCGGAACCAGGATGATGCAAAACTTTTTTTCATGTGTGTACCTACGATGTTTCAGAGTCCTGCAACGTATACAGCCCGCAGTGCAGCACTCGGAACACCGTCATTTAATTACAATCATCCGGTAGACTACAGGAAATGAAATGCTATCTGCAACTTATACGAATTGTTGACTGCTGCTGTAAGAGTGGAAGAGTATGAAACATCGTTGGTAACTGGGAAGGCAACTTTTTTGTGAAGGTTCTGGCGGAACATTGTTCACACTAAACAACACTGTGATACGTAGCTTGCTGCAATTACAAAACTCAGTATTCTCATAACAATATATGTGATTCTTTTCTCCCGTCGTATTTGATAATCAAAATATCCACGGGTGTACTGCCGGTCTACAGTGTCCAACGGGCTCAATATTTCGGCGATCCGTACTCCGTGCCGGCACGTTCACAGGAGCTCAGTCCGTCAGTTCACCTGATGATGGTGACATGTATGATCACCGAAATATTGTGCCCGTTGGACACTGTAGACCGCCAGTACACCCATGGATATTTTGATACTCATAAAAATATATGTTCAATGAATTTCTTAAATATTTTTGCCACACCTTGCAATTTGGTGTTTATAATTTGGAGGACTGTATTGGACATGAAATTACAACATGTAAAACAGAAACTTTTGTTAGAGTTTTAATTGCAGGGTAAATGGTTATAAATATTAATCTACAGTGCATACAAGTTATACAAAGTTTTGAACGTGGCTGCTTGGTTCAGTGACCGTTGCAACCTGTGACTGTACAGGTATGAGCAGCCCTTTGAGGCTCGCATTCGCACATTCCTTTTAAATATTTTGTAACTAAAGCCCTTCTGGCCTGTTATTTATTTTATATGTCACATGTATGTGCTGTCTCTGTCTTATATTGTTAGTCAGTACTGACAATTTTTTATATAAATTTTTTTCTTCCTACAAATTTGTAATTATGTTATAAACCACTTTAAATGTCTAAATTCTGAGGAAGGCACTCTTAGAAGTGTTGAAACCTGGTTAGTAAGACTAAGAAATTGTGACCGAGGGCTCATTTGTTTCAGTTTTACAAGTTATACATCTTAGTACTAAGTTTCCACATCGGAAGGGAATTGTCTCAAATAAGCAAAAAATTATGTAATTAGAGTTTGAGGAGTTCTGCATTTACTCCATCGGGCCTTGCAGCTCTCATGCTTTGCTTTGTAAGTGACAAAATAACTGACGACGTCTTAGGTAAAGAGAATATAAAATGGAGCTGGCAACAGTAACAAAAGCGTTTCGGAAAGATACAAATTTGTTTAAATCGAATATAAATTTCTCTGAAAATTGTTTTCGAAGTAGTTGCCTAAAGTGCACTTAGATAGGTCGACCGATAGTATGAGTGTATCTTTCCTGAACTGGCGAGAACGTGTTTAGTTTCCGCCTCCCCAGGCGGCAGCAGGCGCTACGCTGACTTAAGTGGATCGTCCGAGTTCGCCGAATGAGTAGTGTGCTGGTGTGAGTTGCGGCATTGTCTCCGCTGATGGGCTATGATGATGTTCGGTTCGTGGGGCGCTCAGCTGCTCGGTCATCAGCCCCCGTACAAAGTCCCAATTTTTACACAGTCCAATCTAGCCACTGTTACGAACAATGATGCTGAAATGATGAGGACAACACCCAGTCCCCGGGCAGAGAAAAATCCCCAACCCGGCCGGGAATCGAACCCGGGACCCCGTGATCCAGAGGCAGCAACGCTCATGACATGCTAGGTTGACATTGTCACATTACTTTATGGTGTAGCCGAATGAGGAAGCCCATGTTAGCGGCCTTTGTGCTTCCGGTGCGTTTCCTGCAGTCCAGGCCTGGCTGTTAACTTGGTGGAGCACCTTGAGGGGAACTTAGTCTGAGCAGATAAAGTCTGGAATACGATATCGAAGGCTACGAATCCTTTACTCCAGGACGATCACAGAGCAAAGTTATTCGGTGATAACTTCATGTTGAACTTGTTGCTGTCTTCGCTTCCGATCTCACCCGAAAATTGCCAGTAAAAGTTTACCATTCTTGCTCGCCATGATTAATGTCTTACCTGTGCGTTTATGAAAATGTTATGTGAATTATAACATTTTATCGATATTTCCTCTAGACAACTTATCTTCTTCTGGGCTGGTTGATACCGTTTAAGTACCGTGTTTCATGTTTTTAACGTGTTATCTCATCTGGGAATCTTTAATAACCATTATCTTTTCTTTTCTTAAGTTACTGTCATAAGTCAGGAAGAGCTAAAGTAGAATTACTTTAGTGGCACTTAAAGACATCTACCTCTCATTCATATTCTGCTGTAAGCTTTTAAATGTTTTCGGAGTATATCGTCATTTTAAGTTTTATGTTGCTTATCTATGTTATGTTGTAACAGGCATTTCCCATGTATACGCAGCCAAATGTTACTAGTTATTTAAACCGGTGTTTTAACGATTTAAATGATCTTTAATTGTGTTTCTATCTCTGCTATAGTTCTGCATCATTTTTAACATCCAAAGCTTCAGTTGTCTTGTTAACAAGTAACTTACTGTCATGTTGCCTGGTTCAGCAGTTACGACAACGGCCATAAAACTAATTATTTCAGACGCCCGTCTGCTTTACTCAATTATTAACTGATTTATGTTTTTTCAATTGTGCTCCAGTAAGAGCTATTTAATTAATTCAACTAGCCTTTCAAAGGCCTTCATTGCTTATTAATTTTGCAAATATGTCATCGGTCGAGCCATGTATTACTGTAACCATCGTTACTCTGAATGTAAGCTACCGTCAGTCATGAATGTCGCTCTCCCGCTAATGTATACATTATTTGTTACACATAAGTAGTTATGTTATCACAGGTTATATTTGTAATGGTGTACTGCCTGGCAGAGTGTATTTCTAAATTTTTTTACGTCCAAAATCTCGCCGCGCGGGGTAGCCGCGCGGTCTTCGGCGTCTTGTCACGTTGGTGGTTGAAGTCCTCCCTCGGGCATGGCTGTGTGTGTCGTCCTTAGCGTAAATTAGTTTGAGTTAGATTAAGTTTAGGGACCGATGACCTCAGCAGTTTGGTTCCATAAGGCCTTATAAAAAATTTCCAAATTTTTTTCCAAAATCTCATAAAGACTTTCTTTCCCCCCTTTCCCGAATTTCACAGCACTCTGCAGTCGCATTTGCTGCCTTGCAAACTGTTAGGTCTAGATTTGTTTTAACAATTTAGACCTTTTAATATACGCTTATAATAGCAAACAGTACGTCTCTGACATATGTATCGCTCTACGGACACACTGATTCAAAGTGCTGTACCTCTGCTGTAACTGTTTCCCGTATGGACAAAAGTGACAGGTAAATGGAAATGAGCGTTTGGCGTCATTGGCCGGGAGGCCCCTTACGGGACAGGTCCGGCCCCCTTTTTGCAGGTCTTATTACATTCGACGCCACGTTGGGCGACCTGCGCGCCGGATGAGGATGGAATGATGATGAAGACTCCCTGAGTGGAGAAAATCCCCGACCCAGCCGGGAATCGAACCCGGGCCTTTTAGGGCGGCAGTCCGTCACGCTGACCATACAGCTATCGGGGCGGACAAAAGTGACACCTGATATTCGACAACGTAAGCGAGAACGTGTAACGTGGCATTAGTTATAAACATGACTATTACTGCACATAGCAAGCGTTCTAGTTTTCATTCCGACGCTTACACGTAATGCCCTCACTTTCAGATAATTCTACAATACATCGACACACATAAGTACCATTTTAGGCTGTGTGTTGTTAAATATTATTTTTATATGTCAGTAAACCATACTTATATGAACACGTGGTGTTTGTCCTTTCGGACATGTCAACTGGACCGGGGCTTTGCCGAAATCAACGGCGACTAGTGAAAATGTGATTCGAACCCAGGTTCTCCTGCTTCCTGGGTAGTTGCGTTATCCACTGCACCACCCTCACACGGTGGATATCGCAACTTCGAAGACTTTCTCGGCACGCCACCCGGCCGACCCACATTCCCATCCATATGGATGCGTGGTTTCTGTTCTTTCGTGAAGTTCCGAAGCAGCTGAAATCAATAGTTGCTTCCCTTTCCTTACCTTCTCCCTCCTCTATCTTTATTTAACATAAAACATGTGCTTGTTGTATCTTTTCTCTGTTTCTTTGTAGACTGCGCTTGAAAATATCCCGTAAGGCCGAAATTGACCAATCGTGCAAGGTATAATAAACTGAATTCTTGCGAAAAACAGCCGAGGTGGAAAACATCAAAACATCCTTTCGCAAATATTGTCTAACAGCTGGATTGAGTACATGCTCAATAATGCGATTACCATTTTCTAGGAAAGCACTGTTTTAACGAATTCTATGTCGAGTAGCTTTATTATTTTGCAGAATCCAAGCTGATTCCGGTTAGTAAAACTGTCTGCTTCAATATCTGGTTAGTAATTGTGCCTATTCATGACCTGGCACCATACCACTCTAAGCTACCTGCCTGCTCACTAAGAATATGAGAGCGGAACTTGGGGGATCTGGTAACTGATGAAATTGGATGGGAAAGGGTGGAGGGTGGGGCGAGGAGATGAAATTGGAGCTGTAATTATAGCAACAAGGTTCAAGTGGATCCTCGTAACAGTAGCTATACAGAAATGAAGATCCTTCCATAGCACAGACTAGAATGCAGAGATATGTTGAACCCGCCTTTAGACTGCAGACAGCGGCAACATATTTGTACGTAATCTTATGTTCCTTATCTTACGACAATCTTGAACGATGAGTCAGATCTTGTGTGTACGCTGGGTTCAGGACCGTTCTTCTGCCACGTCAGTCACCATGAGCGTGTGTCATAATGGAGTTTCTCACTCTAGTTAAGGCAAGAGGGAAGCTGAATTACCATTTCAGTCCCAGAAATACAACTTAGAAACACGTAAACGATTTAAGGTGTTTCGCCGATAGATGTATTTTTCTACCCATTCTACTTAAGATGTTTATATGATGGAAAGTATATCTGGCTACAGAAGTAAAATAATCTCTAGACTATAAAGTGTCCATAACGTTAACGCATCGGCGAAAATCAAACGGACAGAATAGAATTTATGGGTAGTAATGGCCTATTAACACGCGTTTTCGAAGATATTCTGTTGTTCTGTTCTTCAGTGCGAGGTATATCCAGTGAAGGCTCTTCATTCTTTTCGCAACTACTACATCCTGCATCAATTTGAACTTGCTTACTAAGTAGGTTTTTCTCTACAATTTTTACCCTCCAAATTAACTTCTCATTTATGCCCGAATGTCTGTCCTACCTATCTGTTGCTGCCAATAGACGAATCATAAAACTTTTTTCTGCCCATTACGATCCAGTACTTTTTCATAACATTAACTGAATTTTCCGTCGGTGCTTGGCAGAACATGATAATAATATTAAAAAGGAAAACCACATCCCAATGCTCTGCAAAATTAGACAGAGATGACGAAACTCATGGGATACCACAGAATATCGTGCTCGATCTCCTTTTGCCCGGCGCAGTGCGACAACTCGACGTGACATGGACTCAACAACTCGGAAGTCCCCTGCAGAAATACTGAGCCATGCTGTCTCTACAGCCATTCATAAATGCGAAAGTGTTTCCGGTACAGGATTTTGTGTATGAGGTGACCTCAAAATTATGTTCCACATATGTTCAATTAGATTCATGCCGGGCGATCTGGGTGGCCAAATCATTCGCTCGAAATGTCCAGAATGTTCTCCAGACTAATCGCGAACAATTTTGGTCCGGTGATGTGGCGCTTTGTCATCCATAAGAAATCCATATTTTTTGGAACCTGAAGTCCACGAATATCTGTAAATGGTGTGCCGGCCCTTGTGGCCGAGTAGTTCTAGCGCTTCAGTCCGGAACCGCGCTGCTGCTACAGTCGCAGGTTCGAATCCTGCCTCGGGTATGGATGTGTGTGATGTCCTTAGGTTAGTTAGGTTTAAGTTGTTCTAAGTCGTGGTCTGCTGCACGGGAAAGCGGTCTAGTGGCGCCACCTGGGGAAGGTGTGTTGCCTTCCGAAACTGGGTTAAAACCGCCAGGAGACTCTCTGATTCCCGGAAATCTTCAGAATGTCTGAAGTGCTCAGAGGAACCTGTGTGGGGCAGGGACCGTAATGTCCTATCCCGTGGCCTTGACGTGGCCCCGGCGCTCAGTAACCCCCTTAGATGGGGTGAAGCTAACACGGGAAGGGCCGTCCATGCATGACGTTAAAAGGCTAGCCCTTAACTGGGTGTAATCCTCACTGAACCGCACTGGCCCACCGTGAATTATCAAAAGCGGTGGGTGAGACATGGTCGGCCATGATCCCCCAGTACGTGTGGAGGCCCTACGGGGAACGTAACTCGGGTTTCAGTGCCGCACCGTCTCGATAATGTCAAACTCCACAACATAAGACCCGGGCCATACTATAATTTTCACCACATCATCATTTTCATAACACCTCCGGGCTGTGGAGCGGTGACGGTTGTCGTTGTGTCAAGGAAGGACGTTAAACTCCCATCAAGGTAGGACGTTAAACGCCCCCAACCCAAGGCGAAAGCGAAGGGTGCGTGGCACAGGGGGAGCTGTGTCTGAGGGACTGACCATCTGTCCCTCCCTCAATTCGCAGGGCACAGACCAGCAGGTGCTCTGCATGCCGGCGACCTCGTTTGTCGGCGCGGGACCTTGGCGTGAGTCGGCAAGTGCGCTTCGCCGCGCCCGTGGGTAACCAGGGCGTGTTCTGCAAACCCAGGGGGTGGTGACATCGGCTGGGCCGGGTTAGCTGGGTCCAGACCGTAGAACGACTGGGTGACCGGCCCGCCACCTGAGTAGGAGCGGGTCCTTGGCCTGTAGGTGGGAGTTCGGGCAAGTAGGCGGCGAAGGACGAGAAGAGCATCCGCTTCTCCGGAGTGCGGGGTGCACTTGCCGGTGAACACTGGGAGAAATCGTCGGTGACGAGGCTACTGAATGGGACCAGTACACTGGCAACGGTGTGCTGAACTCGATGGCTCAGGGTTGCCCTTGACCTAGGGACGAGGTTGGTGGGCGAGCTGCATCTTAGTCCCCCCTCCCCCCCCCCAAGCCAGAGGAGTCGGTCTGGCGTTAGAGACGGGCTCCCAACCCCCTTTTTTATCGCTTGTCAAATCATGGCTGAACCAGAGACGAGACAAGCGATTCGTGTGCTTCCGCGAGAGCTTCGATGCTTTCTGCTCCCATCCCATTGGGGCAAATGGAGGACATAGACGAGAGTGTTAGCGAGAGGCACAACAGGATCACGCAACTGTTGGAGTCCAACTTAAAAAATGGAAAAATTAGCCAGACTGCTATACTAGCAATAAAAAATGAGCTTGCCTCCTGGGCGATTGCTCATGCTAGGCTTGAGGGGCGAGTCGTTGAACTACAACGAGAGAATTTCACTCTTAGGAGACAACCGGCTAAGACATGGGTAGGTGTAGTAGCTCAGGCTGCCCCCAAAACTCGGACAACCAGAGATACAATAGCGAAGGTGACACAAAAACCGGACACGGCGGTCTTTTTAAGACCCCTGCCCGGCCAAGACACAAAGAAGGTCCAGGAAATTTTGACCACCATGGTAAATCCAGTTAAGGACAAAATTA
Source organism: Schistocerca serialis cubense (assembly GCF_023864345.2). Taxonomy (NCBI): domain Eukaryota; kingdom Metazoa; phylum Arthropoda; class Insecta; order Orthoptera; family Acrididae; genus Schistocerca; species Schistocerca serialis. The sequence goes on along the minus strand of NC_064639.1, from coordinate 939,818,299 downwards.
AAGTAAATAAGGTGAAAGCAACCAAAAACGTCGTAATCGTAGATGACAAAAACAAAATCCTAAACAACCAAAATCTGTGCAAGGCAGTCAGGTGTGAACCTCCCAAAAAGAGAAATCCACTTGTAATCATGTACAATGTACCGGTTACAATGGATAACAATGAATTATGTGAAACAATTAAGAATCAAAACTTTGACAACATGACTGACGAGCAATTTAAAAATTACTTTAAACTGAGATTTAGGACAGGCTGAAGCCGCAGCAGTGCGCAGGATGCCAAAAAGGAAGTCTCCGGGGAAGAGGCGCAGAGACACGGCCAGGGCTGCTAAATTTAAGCAATTCCTAACCTTCGTTGAAGGTAGCAAAACAGGACCTATGTGAACGGGAAGATGCCGATTTCCCCTCCCTCCGGAACCCGAGATTGCCAGACGATCGGGCACCAGAAGTCAGGCGTCCTGCAATAGCGGGCCAAATAAAATCCACAAGAAATAGCTCCACATCCGAAGAACCACTCCGGGTAAATACAGTCAGCAGCACAATTACCACACCTACCTCCGACCAATCGTTAGTAAAACGCCTAGAGGTGGGTCCCATCAGGATCTACTCAAACCTGGAACATGCCCTGCAACTGTCCCGTCTGGAGGAGCCGGTTGTCCTGACCACAGCATTAAGGCACATGGTGCGGCTGGGACACCAGTATGGACGTAGAGTCACCTTCTCGGCCATGGACGCTGTCGATAGAATACAGTTAAAGACCATGAATCTCCCCACTGACTTTGGCGCCCTGCGTGACCTTGTCAAAAAGGTTTTCCAGAGAAGAAATGAGAAATTCGATCTCGATGAGATTTACTATCAGGCTGTCTTACCTAATGGTAGGATAGCTTATGACTGGGGAAAGACCTTCCCAGAACAATATGTTCACACGTACTTTCCATGACCACCAGAATACAGCTAGGACAACTCAAAGCACACAATAGCCGAATAGTCATGCAGGAGCTCCGAAGGGTGGTGGAGGAGATGACTCTTGACGTACTCTGTCTACAAGAGCCATACTCTCTTGCGGGTTACATAGCTTTCGCTAGCATTAATTGGCAAACAGTATACTTTGGAGATGACCCTAAAGCCACTACTATAGTCATAAATAAAGCCATAAGAGTCACAGTGCTTGCTCATCTCTCAAATGAACATTGCATTGTAACTGAACTCCAGACTCCAGTTGGAGTCACACATTTAGTTAATATGTATTTCAAATATGGCGACGAAATTGAGACATATTTAGACCAACTAGCACGAATCACAACAGCACTGAGAGGCCGAAAGATAGTAGTGGTGGCAGATGTTAACGCGAAGTCCCCCCTGTGGCACAGTGGCACCCGGGATGGAAGAGGGGAGAAGATGGAGGAAACAGTAATGTCATTACAGTACTTGGTTGCCAACAGAGCAGGGAACCCCCCCACCTATACGGGCGGAGGAGGAGAAGGAACTAACATCGATGTAACATTAATTTCACCGAATTTTGCTGGTCACCTAAACAATTGGATAGTAAGAAACCAAGTAACGACAAGTGACCATAACTTAATCACTTTTGAGCTCACCGACAGGGAATGCCACTGGGACATAGGGAGGGAATTTCAGTTAAATTAAAACAAAACTGATTGGGAGCGCCTCGCAAGAGAGTTTGTCCCCCCGACATGGCCAGACAGTGATGAAGACGTCGACAGGTATGCTGGAGAGCTGGTTAGTGCCATCACAAAAGCGGTGAAGGCTGCAGTACCAACCAGGAGGAGGGCCGTCGCGACCTCCCCGTCACCACGGTCCGTCGAACTAGGGCAGATGCGTCAGTCGGTCAGGAGGGCGAGGAGGTACTACCAGCGAAGTGTCGTCTGGGAAGAGAAACAGAGATGGCTACAAACTTACAAGAATGCTAAGGAAGAGTTCCAAAGGAAGCTCAAAAGGGCTAGACTTGAAAGTTGGGAGAAGTACGTTCAGAGCCAATTGGCTACAGATCCATGGGGGATCCGATATAAAACAGTTAGGGAAAAGATCAGGTCGCCTATGATACTATCAACCGTCCGGGATCTGAATCGGATGACAGGAACATGGCAGGAAACTGCTGAGGTCCTTCTCCGGTCCCTGCTTCCGGATGATATGGAAGTTGAGGATACGGAAGAACTAGGCCTAATTAGGCAAGCTCAGCAAGAAGAGTACCAAAACAACACTGCGGTGTACCCTTTCTCGGAGAACGAGGTGGCGGTGCGCATTAAAGCACTTAAAAGAGGAAAAGCCCCAGGACCAGACGGCATTATAGCGGAGGTGGTGCAATACCTCACTTCTCAACTAGTAGCACCTCTAGCAAGAATCTACAACGAGGCCCTAAGCCTCAGAAAGTTTCCCACCAACTCGAAACAAGCCAATGTGGTACCAATAAAAAAAGGGCAGGATAAAGATCTAAAAGATGTTAAGTCCTACAGACCCATATGTCTGTTGGATTTGCTGGGAAAATTGCTGGAGAGGCTGCTGGCTGACAGGCTGATGGCACACCGAGTGCTCTGTGGGAGCAGCAGGCAATTCGGCTTTAGGCCGGGGCGTTCTGCGTCTGACGCAATCGCCATTGCGGCCGAGGTCTGCGGGTCGTCCAGAAATAAGTACATAGTTGGCATCATGGTGGACATTAGTGGCGCCTTCGACAACCAGTGGTGGCCTTCGCTCTTCTCTCGCTTGCGAGAGAAGCAGTGTCCAGGGCCGCTATATGGGTGTCTCAGGAGCTATTGCATGGATAGGGAGGTTTGGCTATCATCCCCTAGCTGGAGAGTGGGCAAAAAGATAACAAAGGGGGTGTCCACAGGGCTCTGTCCTGGGGCTACTCTTTTGGGACGTCAATATGGAGCCTCTCCTTGAGACCTTGGAGAACTGTGCAGATGTGCTAGAGGTGATAGCTTACACTGGTGACCTCCTCCTGTTGGTTGGCGGTCGAAGCCGAGAGAAATTAGAGCCAAAAATAGATAGGACCATGACATTACTATCACAGTGGTGCCATAGAACTAAACAAAAAGTAGCACCAAACAAATCCGCCTACCTACTCTAAAGGACCAACTGGTCAGAACCCTACAGTCAGGATGGATGGCACACCAGTCATACGTCGTCGAGAAGCAAGATACCTAGGGGTAATGCTAGACGAGAAATGGAACTTTGCCAGGCACATCGAGGTAACAACACATAGGTCGCTAGAAGTATTAAACAAGCTTATCACCATAGGTCATAGACGATTTCATCTCGCACTGAACTTCATCAAACTCTACCATAACACAATCCTTGTCTGCATCGTAGGCTATGGGTCCGGGGTCGGGGCTCACAGGCTCACAAGGGTCGTTCCTGCTATGGCCGTGAGGAGAGTGCAGCGGAACATGATACTACGCTCAGTTGGGGCATATCGAACATCACCAGGGTGAGCATTATTGATATTCATGGGGCTGTGCCCCCTTGATGTAAAAATCAGGGAGCAGGCCGCATGGTATTGGGTCGAAAAGGGGCAAATTGAAAAAAAACTAGGAATATTATGGGGGTCAGAGTGGCGGACAAAATATCAATTAAAAGAGGGGGAATGGAACTCTGGCAAGAAATCTGGGAAGGGGATGAGACAGGAAGAAGAACACACCAACTCTTACCAAACGTTCACGAAAGATTAAGGATGAAGCATTTTCAGCCAAGCAAGGGACTGCTGTACTTCCTCACTGGGCATGGTCCGTACCCGGCATATCTTTGCCGGTTCGGGAAAAGAGCGACACCGTCGTGTGACTGTGGTGCCGAAATGGGCACACCGGATCACGTGGTCTACGAGTGTCCACTTTTCGACGACGCTGCAGCTGACTTACGGAATTTGTTGCCAAACACAGGCACCTTTCACCTTATTAGAGACCCTAACACCTTCACCATCTTTGATAAACTGGCCAGCGAGGTATCCGCCAAAGTCCTAAGGGAATACCGAAGGGAGATTGAGTAGTTAGAAAACCAATATGTGACATCACGCACCATCCCATTCCGCCGGGGTGCGTACTGGCCGACCGTCAATGACGATCGGGATCCGACGCATCCAGGACTAGGGGGAGGGTGCGACCACACCGATTAGAGACTGAAGCACACCACTTACGACTTAGAAAATGTAGTTACCTGTAGAAATAGATAGTAGGATACTTTCTTCAGACCTGCAGCGATTTGCGTTAAGGCCAGCCCTGTGCCAGGGGCACACCCACTGGGAATAGCTCGGTGAGCATGGCCATGAAATAGTAGGTTTATATCCTTTTATTAGCACACCTGTAACGCTGCAGGATGTAGTTGTTAGTAGAGTAGGTTAGAGTTGATAGCATGGTAGACTAACAGTAGATCATTTAGATACCCATAGAACTAACTTCCTGTAGCTGATACTAATAGTACAATATATAATTTTTGGTAAATGCTGCTAAAATATAACATTGTATATAATTTCGACCCACTAATGATTTTAAGTGGGTTATATTGTATAATATTGGTTTTTGATGAATGAAGAATTTAAAAAAAATGTCGTGGTCTGCGTCACACTCCAACCCTATCATCAGCTGTTATCAACTGAAATCGGGACTCAGGCCATGGTTTTCCCATAGACTAGCATCCAACCGACTTGATCACGGGCCCAGGAGAGGTACTGCAGGTGATGTGCTGTTAACAACAACTCGCGTTGACTGCCTGATGACCTAGCCCTTTAGCGCCCACTTCGCCGCACTGTCCTAATGGATACATTCGTGTACGTCCCACACTGATTTCTGCAGTTACTTCACGCACTGCTGCTTGTCTGTTAACACTGACAACTCTACGCAAAAGCAGCTGATTTCGGTCGTTAAGTGAAGGCTGTCGGACATTGCGTTGTCTGTGGTAATGTGCCTAGCTCCAACTACCTTTCCAGCTGTTAATTCTCAACATGCGGCCATTATCACGTCGGAAACCTTTACACATGAATCACCAGAGTACAAATGACAGCTCCGTTAACGCATTGCTCTTTTATACCTTGTGTACACGATACCACCACCATCTGTATATGTGCTTCATGCTGTCCCATGACTTTTGTCACCTCAGTGTGTAGTACTTGTGTACACTAGCCAACTGCAGTCAATCGGTAGTTACAAATCCTGGTGCAAAATTCCATACATTGGCAACATTTCAAACAATCTTGTAAAAAAGTTAATGTCTCGCAAATGCATTTTATAATACCAATAACATATCAAAATTTTTATTCAGTGGTAAAGACAAACTGCATCCCTCGGACTGAATGGTGTGTATAGAATCACGTGCAAGATTGTGTGAGAAGTGTATCTTGGCCATTCTGACAGAGCTATGTCAATTAGGCTAGTTGAACATGAGAGAATCTAGAGATTACGTAAGAAAGATTCAACCTTGGCTGATCATCTTTTAGAAGAAAACTATTCATTTGATGTAGTATGTGAAGTTTTACGTGCGTCAAGAAAAGCGGAAAGACGGATCTACTGGAAAGCAACAAACACATGGCATAGATTGCCGGCCTAGCATGAAGTCATCAGGCTCACTTTACATTTTCTCCTTTGTTAAATTAAGTTTTCATTACAATTACTAGACTCAGACTGTACATTCATGGTATCTCTCGTCACCTGTTAAACGTATCTCAATATAAAAGCTTTGTTTAACCCGATTTTTAGTTAATGTAATTATTTATATGTGACCAAGAAACAAGTAATGTTTTCCTATGTAAAGACAATGTTACCTTTGTATCTTCTGTAAAAATAGTGTCTGTGTAAGTCGTACATCATGTTTATCTCTGTTTACGACATTCAGCTGTCATCTGAAGGTGGCCTGAGAAGCCGAAAGCCGTTTCGTGACTAAATAAATGTAGTTTTGCAGAACATAAGGAAGTGTTTTTTTTCTTTTTAAAATGGGTACCTTTTCGTTACTTGAACGATGTAAACATCTAGTCTTCTGTGTTCTTTTGCAATGCGTCATTTCAGACGCTTCTCTTCTTATCTGTAGCACTCATTGACCACTTTTCATTTTGATTTAGCACTACATTCCTCACAAGCATTTTCAGTAAAGACCGTTTTCTAAACCTTTAATTTATATTCAATCATAACGTATTTCCCTTTTTCAGAAAAGAATACTTGTTACTGCGAGTCACCATTTAATATCCTAGTTACTTTTTCCTTCGTCAGTTATTTTAATACCCAAATAACTAAATTTAATTCGACTACACTCCATTACTGTCGTCTTACTTTTATTGGTGCTTTATGTTACAGCCTCTTTTCGAGATACTGTTCGCTCCATGAACTATTGCTTCAAATCCTTTGGCGTCTCTGTAAGAACTGCAGTGCCATCGGCAAACCTCGAAGTTTTTATTTCTTCTCCCTATTCTTTACTCCTGTTTCTGAATTTCCACTGTGTTTCCGGTAAATATTTTACTGCAAATAACTGAACAATAAATTCTACAATTTTTTGACTTTAACATTCGACTACGGCAGCACATATTCGTGTTATATGACCCTCATGCTGGTACTACCCTGCAGAAAAATTCATTTAAAAACGAGAGGATCACATGTTTTCAGAATAACCACGTAGCTTATTGCTTCTCACTGTTCAGTCAACAAGAATACTCTTTATTTGGCGCAGCTCCGTATACATCTGTTGTGAAAAAGGATGAACACATGCAGAAATGCAAACCAATCCAGTCGGAAGGGACTACTGTATCCGCTCTCCGCAGGAGGGATTCCATTTCGCGATGGCAATACGTGCGCTTGGCGGGAGGAATTCCATCTGACGGCACGGACAGCTCCCGGTTAACGCGGAAACTTGAAACTGCTGGCTGGCTGGCTGGCATTCACTGAGACGGAGTCAGTCCACTTCGCCCGGCTCGCTCGTCGACCGACGTAGCGGAATACATAAACTGTGTAGAGCTCTAAGAGTCCGGCCGAACTGAGCAGAAACTCAGCTGTAGGAAATGGTGGTCTGGTTGACTGAACACCAAGTTCATAACGGCGTTGAATGTCTTACTGCTCACAACACGCAAACAATTCCAATTAATGGCCTGCGCTGTAGAATATCTAAGAAATTGACCGTCATGAGGATGTTGTCAGAATGGGCCAAAAGTAAAGGCATGTAGTCGTAAGGATAAATCTAGAGCCGATTCAACAGCTTCAGAAAAAGGCATGCAGTATGTGAAGCATTTCATTACAAATGGGTGTATTGTACCGATCCCAGAGAGTGATTATGGCGCATTGGAGCGAACAGTGCAACATATTAGTAGTTAAAGGGCAGTAAGTAAGTTTCAAGTTGGATATACAGCTCTGCTAGAACTGTGATGTTAAAAATATCTCTACATATTGTTTGCTGTAATTTTACACTAGTTTATTAATATTTTTATATATTTACATCATTTTTCTGTGTTACATGTTCCTGTACATTCGACATACGCTAAACAAACAAAGGAGAGTATTCACTTTAACTCGGAAATATTGAGTAGTGATGGTGGCTTTGGTAACAGGAAAAGCTTATTACTTCAATGAAAGTCCTGCTGTAAATACCGTCAGCTGTTACGAAGAATCGCTCTATTTTGCTACAGTTTCAATCATAAGCGGTCATACACATGCGCAAAGGCACGCCTATTTGTAAACAATCATGGTGACGGAAAAGACCACTTCAAAAGCGGTCACCTCGTCTAAACATTGACCTGTGAGCTTATAGCATCCTGTGACCCAAGTTTTAACGGCCTGCCCGCATCTCGTGGTCGTGCGGTAGCGTTCTCGCTTCCCACGCCCGGGTTCCCGGGTTCGATTCCCGGTGGGGTCAGGGATTTTCTCTGCCTCGTGATGGCTGGGTGTTGTGTGATGTCCTTAGGTTAGTTAGGTTTAAGTAGTTCTAAGTTCTAGGGGACTGATGACCATAGATGTTAAGTCCCATAGTGCTCAGAGCCATTTGAACCATTTAACGGCCTGAAACATTCCTCTTTAAATGGAATTTGGCCCATAAGTGGCCAATAACTCAATCTCACTTTTTTCAACTCATATGTTACAGTGACGAGGAACTTTTTCATAGTGCTATGGAATAATGAAAGTGGGATTTAATATAAACAAAGAAAACTTGAAACCATTACCTATCCAACAAAATTTAACTACGTTATAGGTGTAATAAATCGGAATGAGTTCGTTTGGTAGCTAAACGTCCTCATATTCGTCACCGCAAACACGGTACTATCACGCTGCAGAAGGCGATATATAAAACGGTTCAAGTGGCTCTGAGCACTATGGGACTCAATATCTGAGGTCATCAGTCCCCTAGGACTTAGAATTACTTAAAACTAACTAACCTAAGGACTCACACACATTCATGCCCGAGGCAGGATTCGAACCTGCGACCGTAACAGTCGCACGGTTCCAGACTGTAGTTCCTAGAACCGCTCGGCCACCCCAGCCGGCAATGATATATATTCGTGAAAACTATCTATATCAACAAATGGCTAAAACTGTGCACAGTCCTAGTTGTAGGTTGCCTATCTGACGGCTTCTAGGGCCAAAAAAATTGACTTTAAATATTTAGGAAATTACTGACAAAATTTAAAAATTTTATATTCTGTATAAATCTCCAGGCAGGATAACTCATGGCGCGCAAACTAAACACATCATTTAAAACTATTTTGAAACTTCCTCTCTTTGAAACCCCACAAAAGAAAGGAAAAAAAAATTACCTTACCTTCATATTCCCTGTTCATGCAGTGAAACTTTAGCGTCAGGTATGTCGGTTTAATTTAGTAGTTCTTTATTAATGACTCTATTCGAAACACATTTTGCAGACGGTACCTACATATATCAGTGAATGTTACTGCAAAATTACACTCCTGTACGACTCACAGTTCAGAAGATATGACGTCCTAAACGCTGCGATTGTGTAAAAAAGCTAGCGTTTCTTAAAATTGAGCGTAAATTATTCAGACCATACCAAAACACTGAAAATAGTAAAACCAAAATAACTGAAGTTTTAAATCTTCAATGAAGAACGTTCTCCTTTCTAAAAAGTAAACTGCCATTTGACTGTGTATTATTGTATTTCCCTTTGTACTAGCCACGTTCCGGCTTTTATGCCATTATCAAATACAATGCTGAAAGTTATTAGACCACTATTAAGCAATGTCTATTAATGACTTAATAATGGTCTAACAACTTTTAATATTGTACTTGATAGTGGCATAAAAGACGAAATCTGGATAGTACAAAAGATGAATATAATAGCTCACAGTCAAATGGCGGTTTACTCTTTTAAAAGTTTTGCAGGACTGCGGTTCAACGCCATCAAATAGTTCAATATGCTTCGTGTCAAATATTTAGCACATTAATTCATTTGTAATACGACGTCTAAAGTTGTTTTTTTAGCGGACAGTTTCTTTAAAGACTCTTTCAACAATCCTTCCATTCAAAATCTATCGCTGCCATGAGTGGAAACTCTGCCATGAGTGGAAACTCTGATTATAAACATTATCTTACAGAAATATGTGTAGTTTAGTTTTACATTCGTATTTAGTTCGCCAGAAGCCCTCTGGGCCCCTTTTATGCTTTTATTTATTTGCAAGTCCATCCGGTCATTGTTTGCAATTACTTTAAATATAAAAAGGCCGTACCCTAATTCCTACACTTCATTGTTGATTTGTACGTTTGTTCTTTTCTGCACGTTAAATACGTCTTATATCAGAACTTTGCAGTAAGTTCCCTAGCCGACTTTCAATATTTATGTGCTGTTCTATTTGATCTTGTCCCTGATTTGCACTGCATGTAGGCCTATTTATTTTAGGTACTTTACGATAGTTACTCTATCTTACGATCTGTCCAGAATACAGCCAAACTCGTTCCATTCTTGTACATTCACTGCTCCTGTTGTGAGGCGTCGGACATCACTAAAAGTTATACAATGGCAAACCGATTGAGTCTTTAAACAAACTCCCTCCTTCTTGCACCGCTCCCCTTCCACTTCCCTCCCTCCCTCCAAAAACAGGAAAACAAAAGCATACCGTGAAATCGACGATCCTGCAGGCCAGTGGCGCAGTGTGCGGTCCTTACGCCACTAACAGAGCAGTGCCAAACTGACACCACTCAGTTGTATCTGAATTGCCCCTGTTGAAACGGAGAACACAAAACGCCACTTGTCGTGTTAGCGCCATCAGGACTCGGTGCATATTTGGCAATGAGGGAGGGACTAGCTACTCTAGGTAAATCACTCATGAAGCAGCAACTAGCAGCTGCCGGCCGCGGTGGCCGAGCGGTTCTAGGCGCTTCAGTCCGGAACCGCACGACTGCAACGGTCGCAGGTTCGAATCCTGCCTCGGGCATGGATGTGTGTGATGTCCTTAGGTTAGTTAGGTTTAAATAGTTCTAAGTTCTAGGGGACTGATGACCTCAGATGTTAAGTCCCATAGTGCTCAGAGCCATTTTGAACCGCGCGCAAATCGAACGAGGGAAAAACGACTGTCTGTATGCCTTCGTACGAACCTTAATTTCTCTTATCTTATCTTCGCTGTCGTAACGCAACGTGTTCGTTGGTTGCACTTAAATCTTTCTGTAGTCAGTCGCAGATCCCTGTTCTCTAAAGATTCTCAATATTTTTGAGCATCTCTCTACAGCAGCCTGCCCAGCCTGCTCTGGTCCTGACACCATCATGGAGTACAAGGTCTGAAGATGATATAAGTACAACAGATCGAAACCAGTCACCATTTTAAGTAAATTTGAAACCTGGTAGTCAAGGAAGGCAGGATTCGGTTACGTTTGTGGACGGGGCCGTAATCAGTTACTATTGGTTCCCTTTTGCAATTAAACACATTTATTTTGAAACGGTAATTCCAGTTTCAGCAATAAATAAAGGTATCACACGTTATTAATGAAGGAATAAACAACTGTGTAATTAATAGTGCTTTCAGTGAGTTTCAATTTAACAAATCAGCATAAAATACAGACACAGCAAATAATGTTTTAAAAACAAGCCAGTGTGATCCCAATTAGAATTTTAAGGCAAGTCACGGCTGAAGAAGGCCTTTAACTCGAAGAACGGCAATTATAAAAAAATTTAACATACATACTGTAAAACAGTAGTGCAATAGCAAGGTTAATTTAAAAAGACAGGCAACTGATCACCAAACAGGTTAGACAAAGTTATGGTAAACTTGCTAGCACAATCTTTTAAATCTGTTGTAACGCCAAGAAAGGAAATTATATAAAAAAATTAGAAACATACAATAAAACAGCAAATACAATAATAAAACACAAGGGCCAGTCACAGACGGTGCACCACGAGTCGACCTCTGAGTAGGTCTGGCAGAAAACACTTTCGCGAGCGATGAAATAGGCAGCCAAGAGTTGCGTTCACTTCCCAAGATGGTAACTCAGACTAGCGGCAGTCTATCGAATGACTAACGAATGCCTCATGGTTCAGTTATCGTCTTTTGCGCCACACCTTGAGGCCCTTTCGTGTAGAGTCTGAGAAGCTGTGTGTCTGAAATGTCCATTCGCAAGAAATCTGCGTGATTTGGTTGCGGTTGTGACCTACATCCGAGAGACGTCAAAAGAAGGAGTGAAATACGGATACGAGAGGCTGTGGCATGTCCACGGTAGAGTTGAGAAGAAGTGCGGTGAAATTTGGTGCCAATGCGACATCATTAACCCACCAATTCACGTGGACTTCTGAGCTGTGGTATTTTCTTCCACTTGTCGACACCTTGAAGTTTGAAGCGTGGTCGGGTCCGAGGGCGATGTCTCAGGGCACCATGCTCTTGCAGTGTTACAGAAGAAGGTTGTGGGCACCTTGGAGCAAAATTTCAAACTTACGCGTATCAGTGGGAGGTAAATATGGGGTTTCGAAAAAGTCATCCTTTAAATCCACGTCAAGATAGGCAACTCAAACCACATTATCCTCATACAGTTGTGCGTGAAATAATTTCCGGGCCAAACCTAAATTCACTCCGTTCGGAAGGACATTTCTTCGCTCATCTATGAAATGAAAATTTGCTGTGGATAACAATCGATACATGAGCAGCTCCGCACTGTGTAACATGCTTGTACCCTTCTACGCACGCAATCGGTAGTCATGGATGGAACAGAAAGTAGAGGAGTACCTCACATCACGTTTCGAGAAGTGACATGCTGAGCATAAATGCAGATGTCGATCTGTATGTACAAACTTAAAATGAGAATCTTCCTGCACATGTCCCACAGTGCGGTGAACAGCTAGAAAACTGCTGTGTTCACCTATTGTAAAATGACCTTATTCTCGGACACCTTGTAAGTAGGCTGTTTAGGTTTTTTTATTGGTAACACCACGTAGCGCTCTGTATGAAAATCACTGGGTGTGCCGTGTGCAGTCTGTGGCTGGTTTGCATTGTTGTTGGCTATTGTAGTGTTGGGCTGTTGGCTGTTAATAGCGCGTAGCGTTGCGCAGTTGGAGGTGAGCCGCCAGCAGTGCTGGATGTGGGGAAGTGAGATGGCGGAATTTTGAGAGCGGATGATCTGGACGTGTGTCCATCAGAAGCAGTACATTTGTAAGAATGGATGTCATGAACTGCTATATATTATGACCTTTGAACACTATTAAGGTAAATACATTGTTTGTTCTCTATCAAAATCTTTCATTTGCTAACTATGCCTATCAGTAGTTAGTGCCTTCAGTAGTTTGAATCTTTTATTTAGCTGGCAGTAGCGGCGCTCGCTTTATTGCAGTAGCTTGAGTAACGAAATTTTTGTGAGGTAAGTGATTTGTGAAAGGTATAGGTTAATGTTAGTCAGGGCCATTCTTTTGTAGGGATTATTGAAAGTCAGATTGCGTTGCGCTAAAAATATTGTGTGTCAGTTTAGTGTTGATCGGAATAGGTAAGGAGCGAAATGTCTGAGTACGTTCAGTTTTGCTCAGCTGTTTGAAAATCAAATAATGTAAGAGGCTTACCAGCACAATCATTCATAAATTTTTCTAAGGGGACGTTTCAACCTTAGATGTCACCTCACATTTTTGTTACTCCACAGATGAATAAACTTATTTACATTATTTATTTGTAAATGAGTATATAAACTGCCCCCTGATGCAGCTGTACGTCCACATCTATTCGTCCGTGCTGCCGTCCGTTCATGCCTTTCATCTAATGCCATTGATGCACCATATTTCCATCGGCGCCGGTTCAGACAGCACCATTTTGCCATGCACGGTATACTTTAACCGCAGCGGCACGCGAACTGTTTACTAACTCAGTCATTTAGGTATTGCTTTCACCATTGGCCAGAAAGATAATGATCGTGCCCTGTTGGATGTCGGATAAATCTCTCCGTTTCCACATTACAGTAACGAGTGAACTATTATCCGGGTCTCCCTGACACGCTCTACGTGTCCTCCACTGCTAGTGCTGTCATCTGTCGTCTGCAAGTGGTTGTTACTTGTTGACGTGTAACATGGCAGTGGCCACATTAATGTGACTGGACCGTGTAGCAATGCCGTAAGGAAAAGAAATTATTGCGAAGAGTATTACGCTCCACATACGATAACGTCAAGCGCACATGTTCTATTGCTTTCATTCTGTCAGTTTCTGCGGGCTGATCACGTGATTACTGAGCGTGACACAGGTGGACGCACCTAATGGAAGTAACGCCAACTCAGTTGTGTATCGGACTGCAGCAGTGTCGACGACGGGTGACGTGGGAACGTGCGCAAAAACGATAAAACTAAAGTCTGTGACAGAGCATCAAAGGTTCTGGAAAGACGAGAGAATTGAAAGTAAAATAATGAAACAATTATAGCTGACAAAGCGTCTTATATGATTAACCAAAGTGGTTCAATCGGACCTAGTCCTATATATTAACATTTCGCACCGACAATCAGCATCAGTCTACTTATTGCTGAGCCAATCCTCTCCATTCAGGACGGTTACCAGCTTTTCTTAGAGCCTGCTGAAGAGGTAGAGCAGAGATCTTGCTCACTGCTCTTCCCCTCGGCCTCGGGTCTTCGATCTTTCCTTCCATGATTATTTTCTCTCAATTTTCTCCATTTCCAATATGGCCAAATAATTGGAGAATTTTTTGGCTGACACTAGGAGAAAGATGTCTGGAGATACTGAGTTGTTCAATGATGGTCTTCTTTCAGTCCATTTTAGCACAGCGTTCTGCGTCAGTACCAAAGCTGAAATTCATCAATAAACTACTTGTTTCTGGCCTTAGCGGTCCACATTTTTCAGCCATGAACCGGCAACACAACTGTTTCAACACGCCTGATTTTGTGCTCTTCATTATCGCCCCGTTCTGCCAACTCTTGGTGGGCGTTCTCACAGCCGCTCGCCCTAGCGTGATGCGTCTTCTTGCCTCATCTTTACAGCTACTACCGGTTGCCCCGAGATACATGAAAGAATGTACGACTTCCACTCCCTTTAATCGATTTGTGAGTTGTCCTATGCTCCTCGATCAGTTATCATAAGTTTGGACTTGCTAATACTGATGTCTAATCCAGATGACAGACTAAGATCCTTTACTTTTGTTAGTAGCTCAGTCAATTTCATCTCCACTGCTGGCTAAAAAGGCAGCGTCATCAGCAAATCGGAAGCGATTAACAGTGTTTCACCAGTTGGGATACCTTTAGTCCAACTATCAAGAGCAATCCTAATGACATATGCATACGTATTGTACATTTGGGGTGATATGACCCATTCCCGCCACATAAAATGCAAGGATCGACGCATGGTTCCCCGGTATATTGAATGTAAAACAGAGCACATTATTATCATACTACGGAAACCGTGTCTTCTTGCATGAAAGACGGATCACGACACATTTTTAAAACAAAGGTCATAGGAGTCAGTGCTCATGGATAGGTGTTATATGTCGCAGACTCTTTGACAAAAAGGCCTTTTGCAGTAAGATTAGATCATACAAAAAGTAAACTCGATGGGCAAACAAAGGATAATTAACAGACAGCTACTGCACTACAGTGCAACATTCAAAAGTGATGTAAGTAATTAGCTGTCTCATGACTGCCAATTGACAACGCGTAAGATTCACGCAGTAAGAGGGTACACGTCCCACCATACACCTGCTGCATTACACTGTGTTTTGTTCTGCACATGTAGAGAAATTACATAGTCGAATGGCCAGGCAGCACAACTCAAGCAGATACGCATCCAATAGCGTTTGAGGATCGTGAGAAATTCCTGGTCCTCTTTGTATGTATCACAAAAAAAAAAAACGATTTTGTTCTTTTGGTGTATACCGTTGTGAGTTTGTATACTAATGTTTCTGCAATTGATTTATCCATTGCTCTCTGCAGATATCTTGACTAAGTACTGAAATGTCTGTACCTAACTTATTTTCCTTTTAGTAAAACAGCAGTGGAATATTGCTTGAGGATGCTGATGAACTCTGACCTAATTTTCTTCTTCAAGGAGGCAGCCACGGTCAACTTTCTTTGGAGGACTAGAGAGACGCTTACTTACACCTAAGGATGCCGTTGACTACCGCTGAAAGAAGCGAATAGGCGGCTTTCAATTTAGAGTAAATGTCCTCCAAAGTTTTTAATTAACAGCCGTACCAAAGAGGCCAAGCGTTCGTCTCTGGCACTCCTTTAATTTATTTGCGTTTATAATAAACAGGAAATCTCTTTAATTTATTTGGAGTTAACGCTAACGCTGGCAAAAGCGGACTGTATAATTTCCACCGGCCTACTGAGGAATTCTCTCTGTTTCAGTTATCTGAAATACGTTTCCATTAACGGCGGCAGTGGGCCGCAAATTGTGTCTGCAGGGAGCAACACTCATTCGGTGCGAGGCAGAGAGCGAAAATGCTTACAGCTCTCGAACTCTGCCGTTATTTTCCTTGCAGTCGAGCAGCCCAGGACTAATAAATACGTAGAAACTGAAAATAATCATTTGGATTAACTATATGCTTTAAAATTATACATCTTCTTCTGCATTGTGTATTTAACATACTAAGCTGTTACTTTGTTACAGCGATTAGAATACTTTTGTATACTTTGAATAGCTTGTGTTACACCAGTGTCATCAATGGAATCAACACACTGACAGCCACAGACACCTTGACGTCCAAGATAAAAGTGGCCCCGAGACAATAATACACTGAAGAGCCAAATAAACTGGTACACATGCCTAATACAGTATAGGGCCCCCGAGAGAACGCAGAAGTGCCGCACCACGACGTGGAATGGACTCGATTAATGTCTGAAGTAGTGCTGGAGGGAATCGACACCATGGATCCTGCAGGGATCCGTAAGAGTTCGAGGGGGTGGAGATCTCTTCTGAACTGCAAGGTGCAAGGCATCCCAGGTGTGCTCAATAATGTTAATGTCTGGAGAGTTTCGTGACCAGCGGAAGTGTTTAAACTCACAAGAGTGATCCCGGAGCCACTCTGTAACAATTCTCTACGTGTGGGGCGTCGCATTGACCTGCTGGAATTACCCAAATCCGTCGGAATGCACAATTGACTTATATCGCTGCAGGTGATCACACAGGATGCTTAAATATGTGTCAAATGTCATAGTCGTATCTAGACGTGTCAGGGGTCCCATATCTCTCCAACTAAACACGATCCACACCATTACAAAGCCTCCACTAGCTTGAACAGTCTCCTGCTGACATGCAAAGTCCATGGATTCATGAGGTTGTCTCCATACTAGTACACGTCCATCCGCTCGATACAATTTGAAACGAGACTCTTCCAACAAGGCAACATGTTTCAGTCCAATGTCGGAGTTGAAGAGCCCAGGGGAGGCGTAAAGCTTTGTGTAGTGCAATCATCAAGGATACACGAGTGGGCCTTCGTCTCCGAAAGCCCATATCGATGATTGTTCGTTGAATGGTTCGCAAGATTGTATATGTTGATGGCCTAGTGTTGAAATATCCAGCAATTTGCGGAAGGGTAGCACTTCTGTCACGTTGAATGATTCTCTTCAGTCGTCGTTGATCCCGTTCTTGCGGGATCTTTTTTTCGGCCGCAGCGATGTCGGAGATCTGATGTTTTACCGGATTCGTTATATTCACGGTACACTCGTGAAATGGTCGTACGGGAAAATTCCCACTTCATCGCTACCTCGGAGATGCTGTTTCCCATTGCTCTTTCGCCGACTGTAACACCGAGTTCAAAGTCACTTAAATCTTGATAACCTGCCATTGTAGCACCAGTAACCGATATAACAACTTGGGCAGACACTTGTTGTCTTATATAGGCGTCGCCGACAGCAGGGCAGTTTATATTTCTCTGTATTTGAATATTCATGACTATACCAGTTTCCTTGGCGCTTCAGTGTACTTTATTTAACTAACTCAGGAAACGACGAAAAGACGTTCCCAGCAATTCCCAGCAACAACAGAAGTGACAATTAACCTCGACCGTCAGCCGAACTCGATTTTCAAATCTTCATCTACAAATGAAAATCCACGGGTTTAGCCCCAATTTTTCACCATTCGAATGATAAGTGAAATAGATATTATTGCCAGTGTTGATGAGAAAGGCAGAAGTTGCAAAAACTGAATAACGTTCCAGTCGCCGACGGAATACCTATCAGATGTTATACCAAATTTACAGCTGAGCTAAAAAATCGTGCTCAGTCTTTGGATGAAAGCGCAGGTGACACCCGTCTACAACAATGATAGCATAAAAGATCCAAAAACTAAAGTCCAAAATCTTTGACACCCATTTTTTGCACAGTCTTAGAATATGTTGTTATCTGCAACGTAATGAGGTATCTCGAACAGTATCTCCTCCATGCCAACCGGCGATTTCCTAAAGGCATCCGACAGAATCATATCCAAGCTTATTAAAAAAGTACGATCATATGGGGAATCAACCAACATTTCTGACTGAAGTAAGGAAGTTTTGATTAGGAGGACGCAACATGTTATCTTGGACGGAGAGTCAGCGAAAGACGTAAACGTAGCTTCAGGTGTGCCTCACGGGGGTGTTTTGGGACCCTTGCTGTTTAAGTTGTATATTAATGACCTTGCGGACAGCCGGCCTGGGTGGCCGAGCGGTTCTAGGCGCTACAGTCTGGAACCGCGCGACCGCTACTGTCGCAGGTTCGAATCCTGCACGGGCATGGGTGTGTGTGATGTCCTTAGGTTAGTTAGGTTTAAGTAGTTATAATTTCTAGGGGACTAATGACCTCAGAAGTTAAGTCCCATAGTGCTCAGAGCCATTTGAACAATTTTTTAACCTTGCGGACATTATTAATAGCAGACTCCGACCTTTCGCAGATGATGAAGTCATGTAAAATGAAGTAGTGTCTGAAAGAAGCTGTACAAATATCCAGTCAGAATTTGATAAGGTTTCAAAGTTGTGGAAAGATCGGCAATCTACTTTAAATGTTCATCAGTGTTTAACCGTGCACTTCACTAAACGAAAAAGCGTAGCATCCTCTGACTGCGATTCCAGCGGCTCAAAGTTCGAATCAATCAACTCACGCAAATATCGGAGTGTTACACTCGGTAGGACATCAAGCGAAACGATCGCATATGCTCAGTCGTAGGTAACCCTGATGACAGACACATGTTAATTAGTAACACATTAAAGTAACGCAATCAGATTACAAGGAGATTGCTTACAAACTTGTGTGACCCATCCTAGGATATTGCTTAGCTGTGTGGGACGAGTGCCAGAAAGGAGCAACAGGGGATAATGAACATATACACAGACGCGCAGCACGAATGTTCACAGATTTGTTTCATCCGTGGGAGGGTGTTACAGAGATGCTGTAGAAAGTAAACTGGTAGACAGACAGAAGTCTTCTTTTCTGAGATTGAAGAACCGATTAATCGACTTCACCGAAGCCCCAGGAACAACAACCATCAGAGGTTTGGTCGACAAGTTCCAGCCAACTGAGAATGTTTGTGACGTGAAACGTCGTGGAGGCCGCCAACGTCGTAAATTACTGTGGAGACTACATAACAGGGTACGAGCTTTCCAAAAGTGTCGACATGTCATCTCAGCTGGGATCACGGCATCACAAAGTCCACTGTGTTGCAAACCTTGCGCTTCGTTCTCCATCATTGTGAACTTGAGGACTATTCGGCACGCATGGCAGTGTCCCACAACTTATGAGGAAGTATAGAAAGAACATATGTTGGCATACGTCCTGTTCAGTGATGAAGCTATATTCCACATCTGTGGCGTGGTCGATCGTTACAAGAGAAGTATGTGTTCTGATGAACAATCAGAGATCGTCGTGAATTAGGAATTTGTCACTCAAGCCCTCAGCGAGACGTTCCCAAGACACTGGTCCTTTACCACGGTTCTATGCAGCACGCTCGCCCACTATAACACCCGTGAACTTATTTGCGTGCGGCCACATCAAGAGTCAGGTGTACAACGTGAAGATTAGGGATCTGCAGCACCTGCGTGAACGTATCTCGGCAGCGGTGCATACAATTACCCAAGCAATGTTGCAGCGTATGTTCAGGTGGACCGAGGACAGATGGAAACTCTGCTTGTATATGGAGGCCATGTTGAGTGGCATTGATTTAATTGAATTATGGTGTTTCTTCCATGTAGTATTCTTTCACGCTGTGAACATTTAATTTGAACTGAAGCGCTCCTTGCCAGAAATGTTTATGGACTTCTAAGGCACCCTGTACTACAACCCCTTACATATCACTCCCACAGGGAACGTGAGGACAAGATAAGATTAATTATAGCTCACACAGAGTCATTTAGACAATCATTTTTCTCGCTCCGCATACCTGAATGGAACAGGAAGAAGTCCTACTACTTGGTACAATGGGAAGTACACTGTGCCATGCAATTCAGAGTGGTTAGCAGAGTATGAATGTAGAAATAGACGTGATAATAAGATGGGGCACAGTGAAATCATAACCACAAACACGTCGTTTCCACTGTGTCAGCTGCACTGAAGTTCATCCGTCGGCGCAAGCAATGTTGGGTTGCTTAGCCAACTGACATCTTGTCCACAGTATGCTAATCCACAGTGTTTGTGCTAGGGTATATTCTCCGCTACATTTTTGAAAGACGTCAGTCTTCCATTTGGTTTGATGCTGTCCTCCGTCTTCTCCCTTACGGTGCAAATATTTCATCTTTGTGCCTCTTTTACACCCAACATCGTGTTATATATTCTGACGTTTCCCTTCCCCAGCTATTATTCGCTGCCACAGCTCTCCCCATTGCTAAGTTAACAATTCCACAAATCCGTAGCAAATGACAAATATTCTGTCCTTCTTCCGGGAATAATCTTCCACAGACGTCTTTCGTCACTTATAATAGAACTTCTTCATTTAATTCTTTGTCTGTGCACTTAATTCTCAACATTCTTCGACAACACACATTCTTCTCTGAATTTTCAGTAGGCCACGATTCACTTCCATACAGTGCTGTGCTACAGTGTATACTTTCAGCAACTTCTTCCCCGTTTCTGTATCTATGTATGACACCACTAGAGCTCTTATATTGAACGCATGTCAGCAGATCTTGGTCTAGTGGAGCCAGCACGGTAGCTAGGCGTGTTCGATCAGAGGGCTGACTGCCCTTTGAAAAAAAAAAAAAAAAAAAAAAAAAAAAAAAAAAAAAAAAAAAAAACGGAATGAAGTATTCAAAGATCAACTTCAATAGGTTTCATGTAACGTCAGCCCAGGCCAAATGCTTTGAACAATGACGATCAAAATGAAGGAAAGAAAAAAGACGTTAACGTCGCTGCTTCTGAATTGCAGTGTCCTAGGTTCGTTTCCCGGCTATTTCTGAGATTTTATTAGGTATTTCCCTAATCATTTCAACTCATCCTCATCATCAAGACGTGCAAGTCGCCGAAGTGGTATCAAATAGACTTGCACCGGGCGGTCGAACAACTCTGGACGACGTCTCCAGGCCAATCATAGTGTCATACCATCATATAAAAGAAAAATATAATAAATAAATAAATATAACTTCACCTGTTTTAGTCTACTTCCCTGACTTTCGTCAGCCATGTTGTGAATCTAGGTGAATCCTGTCACTTTTCCTGCTACTGTGTCGTGCCTAATTTGAATGTTTAGCGCGTTGTTATTCTCTTTTATACTACATTTCATCACCTACGACTTTGCTGAACGCATTTTATATATCTTTTCACACAACTGCAATCCACTGATCTCATTCCAGTTGTTTTCATTAGTCCTATTTCATATGGTTTCTCTCTGTAGGGTTCAAACACGAGCATAGGTGTGCATTACAGTTGCAGACAATCAGCAAAGTAAGCAAGGGTTTACTTGTAAAGCTGTTTTATCAAACAGGAACAATGGTGCTGCGGCTTTTCGCAAGTGTCGACGCATTAAAGTATGACGGAGATATTCTTTGGAGTAGGATTTAAAATCAATGGAAAATAAATAAAAACTGTGACGTCTGCCGATAACATTGTAATTCTGTCAGAGACGACAAAGGACCTCGAAGAGCAGTTGAACGGAATGGACAGCGTCTTGAAAGGAGGATATAAGAGAAACATAAGCAAAACGAGGATAATGGAATGTAATCGAATTAAATCAGGTAATGCTGAGAGAATTAGATTAAGAAATGAGACAGTTAAAGTAGTAGATGAGTTTTGTTATTTGGGCAGCAAAATAATTGATGATGTACGAAGTAGAGAGGATATAAAATGTAGACTAGCAATGGCAAGGAAAGCGTTTCTGTAGAAGAGAAATTTGTTAATATGGAGGATAGGTTTACGTGTCAGGAAGTCCTTTCTGAAAGTATTTGTGTGCAGTGTAGCCATGTATGAAAGTGAAAGGTGGATGATAAATAGTTTAGTTAAGAAGAAAATACAAGCTTTCGAAATTTGGTGCTACGGAAGAATGCTGAAGATTAGATAGGTAGATCACGTAACTAATAATGTGGTACTGAATAGAATTGGGGAGAGGAAGGGATCGATTGGTAGGACACGTTCTAAGGCATTAAGGGATAACCCACTTAGTATTGGAGTGAAGCGTGGAGGGTAAAAGTCGTAGAGGGAGACCAAGAGATGAATACACTAAGCAGATTCAGAAGGATGTAGGTTGCAGTTCAAAAATGGTTCAAATGGCTCTGAGCACTATGGGACTCAACATCTATGGTCATCAGTCCCCTAGAACTTAGAACTACTTAAACCTAACTAACCTAAGGACAGCACACAACACCCAGCCATCACGAGGTAGAGAAAATCCCTGACGCCGCCGGGAATCGAACCCGGGAACCCGGGCGTGGGAAGCGAGAACGCTACCGCACGACCACCAGATGCGGGCTAGGTTGCAGTAGGTACAGGGAGATGAAGAAGCTTGCACAGGATAGAGTAGCATGGAGAGCTGCATCAAACCAATCTCTGGATTGAAGAAAACAACAACAACTCTTTCCGTACTGGGGTTGAAAAACATGATTCGGAAGTTGGAGTTAAATGGCGACTTGGGAATTGCTCCTGAGAGAGGTCGGCGGCCAACTGCGCCCAAATTGTTGAAGAGGTTACTGTTGCCCAGGCTGCGAATGCTGGACGCAATGCGCAAACATCAAGAAGTGCAGGAGCTTTGTCAGAACAGCTGAACATTCCACGGTCCACCCTTCGGAAAGTACTGCTAACAGCTGTGAAATGGTATCTCTAGTGCGATTGCAGGATGTCATGCATGCAGATGGTCGTCACATTTGACAATGTTTGTTACGTGGAACCTAAGCATGTTACGCAATTAACGAATGTTATCATCTCATATGGAAATCAAATTGTGTTACTTCATTATTTCTCTTCCGTATCCCCTTACAAATCTTTTCACAAAGCCTCGGTATCATACGACCACTCGTCTTTCATGGGGAAAATTTAATTATAACCTCCTTGTACATGCGGTTGAAGCATGCATGGCAGTTTTGACTGATATCATTTTTACACATGACTTTTTCCAGTGGAGCAGAATGTGAGCTAGATCATGCATATATTATATCTTCGGCCCTATGTTTTTCACCTCTTATTGTACTGCAGTATATAGTAATGTTTTTCTGTTACTTCTACTGTAGATTCGGAAATTGGTATTCTGCACCTGAAACTGGTAATTCTGTTAAAAACTGTTTGCGAGCAGAACAATTAAATAAAAATTATGCAAATTGTATGATTGATCTCCAGATTACCATTTGATGTCATATTCTGTCCAATTAATTGTACTGAGCGTCGTATTTGCCTGTCACTTTTTCCCTGTTCCTGTTTCCTCGTTGCGGAGATTTATCAACGGAAGTGACTAGAAGCCATTTGGAGGCAGTGTACGAAAAGGCAGCGCTGCACTATTGGAGTGGAGTGGTCGTATCTCTGTATTTTTCTGAATGTGTTTGGACTGCTACAACGCTTTTGATTATTGAATTTGGAATATTCAGAAGTATGATATTGTCTGGCGGGTCGCAGCGAGGACGACGACCCTTATTTAGACTGATTTTACGAGTGCAGTAGCAGCTCAGAAAATTAATCCAGGTCCACCAGTGGACGTTCTCGGCAAAACCATCGGAGCAGTACGTAGCGCAATTTGGCTGGCTCGCTACATCGCCATTCCACGGAAGTTCCGACGCACGGACGAAAGGAACGTTTCAAACAGAAGCAAGAACAATAATTCGCTTCGGCTGTGCAGCCATCCAGTATCGAAGGAAGGAAAAGAGAAACTAGAAACAAGACAAGTGCCAGTGCTTACCTCTTAAACTGATTTATCAGCCTATCCTATGTCCTTGCAGGAAAGCACAGTAAATCATGAACTGTCCTGCCCCGGCCTGAAACAAAGAAGAATAAGTCAAAAGGTGCTAAAAATCTGACTGACTCATAAATTTTCTTTACTTTATTGGCACAGTTAGCACACATTGTATGCTCGTACAACAATTGTGATTAACTTTCACATAAATCATCTAAAGCCAAACGTTCCGATTACGACGGGAAGTGATGTCAAAGAGGTGGTCGTAACACTACTAGAGTAACAGCCAACGAAACACACAAAACGGTAAGGTTGATCTCGTCTGGCCTAAGATGCACCGTAAACAGAGTGTTTCCGTGATTGCAGCACAGATTTTCACTGATGGTGGAGAGGGGCAATGGTATCAACCTGGCATAGGGAACCCTGGTCCACGGATGGCAGAACTGCAATCAAAAATAAGAATATTTCGCTTATACTCATGGACTACTGGACTGGTTTGATGCAGCTCTCCATGCTACTCTATCCTGTGCAAGCTTCTTCATCTCCGAGTAGCTACTGCAACCTACATCCTTCTGAATCTGTTTAGTGTATTCATCATCTCTTGGTCTCCCTCTACGATGTTTACCCTCCACGCTGCCCGCCAATACTAAATTGGTGATCCCTTGATGCCTCAGAACATGTCCTACCAACCGATCCCTTCTTCTAGTCAAGTTGTGACACAAACTCCTCTTCTCCCCAGTTCTATTCAATATCTCCTCATTAATTATGTGATCTACCCATCTAATCTTCAGCATTCTTCTGTAGTATCACATTTCGAAAGTTTCTATTCTCTTCTTGTCCAAACTATTTACCGTTCATGTTTCACTTCCATATATGGCTACACTCCAAACAAATACTTTCAGAAATGACTTCCTCACACTTAAATCATCGTATACTCGATGTTTACAAGTTTCTCTTCTTTAGAAACTCTTTTCTGGCCATTACCAGTCTACATCGTTAATATTCTGAAATTACTTAGTTCAGGAGTTCCTCAAAGATCATTTAAATGGCGTGGGTAGTCTTTCCAAGAAGCGACTCGGAACCTCGCTCTCCATAAGTAAATTGCTTCTGGAATTTTTCAGGTCAGCTCAAACCAGACGCAGGTGTTCATACGCAAAATTGCATGAATCTCACCAGGCTCTATTAGAGGCATTTTATTTCTATTAGGTGCTCTGTTTTCGGACTACAGAAAGTTAATTTCATTTCCGCCAAACAAACCACAAAATAACAAGACAATTGAAGGATTGAGATTGGAAAAGTTCCTCGTGAAATTTTTTCCCAAACGCGTTTTCAGCGCTGTTGTGTTCTCGATGCTCAGTTTCATGTCTCTAGACTTGTTCCAAGTGTCAGGTCAAAGGGAACATGATTCAGATCTTCTTTAGTAGATGGCGCATGTTGTTTGTGCAAAGAAGTGCTGCAGCCCTTCCAGGCTCCTCCATTTGGCCTGGCGTGACCTGAAGATGTTGCACACAAGTCTTTCGTGGGTGGGCGCTGCTTTTTGAGCTACGACAGCGATTTTGCAGTTTTAGAGAAACGAAGAATTGTAAGCTAGACCTTTGTTACGCAAAATTTACGCGAGACTGGTGAGTCAGTTGCACCTATGAAACGATTCCATGTACGACGGACGTTCAATAAGAAACGCAACACATTTTTTTCTGAAAGTAGGTTGGTTTTATTTAGGATACCAGTAAACCATATTGTCCCCCAGTCTTTCAGATATAAAACCCTATCTTTCAACCTAATCTTCGTTCAATGCGACAGCCTTACGCCGCCTTACAGTAAGGGCCTGTAATCCCGCATATACCATTCCACTAGTGGATATCGCAGCGAACGTTTTGCTGCACCAGTAATCTCCACTTCATCCACGTACTGCTTCCCGCGGAGTGCATCCTTCATTGGGCCAAACAGGTGGAAGTCGGAAGATGCGATATCCGGGCTGTAGGGAGGATGTGGAAGAACAGTCGAGTGAACTTTTGTGACCTCTTCTCGGGCGCGCAAACGGGTGTGAGATCTTGAGTTCTCATGGAGAAGGAGAAGTTAGTTTGCATTTTTGTGGTGACGAACACGCTGAAGTCGTTACTTCAGTTTCCTGAGGGCAAGACCATGGTGGTAGCCAGAGGGGATAGAGAGGGCAAGGGACAAGTTCTTATTAAGGGACGGGATATTGAAATAGTGGACAACTTTAAATATTTGGGAAGTGTATTAATGGGGAATGCTCGTTTGGAGACAGCAATTAGCAAAAGAATGCGACAGAGTAGTTCATTTTACCAGTGTGTGAGGGGCTTGGTGTGGGAAGGGAAGTTCAAAAATGGCTCTAAGCACTATGGGACTTAACTTCTATGGTCATCAGTCCCCTAGAACTTAGAACTACTTAAACCTAACTAACCTAAGGACATCACACACATTCATGCCCGAGGCAGGATTCGAACCTGCGACCGTAGCGATCGCGCGGTTCCAGACTGTAGCGCCTTTAACCGCTTGGCCACCACGGCCGGCGGGAAGGGAAGTGCCAGTGAGGTGCAGGCTGGTGCTATACAAGACTTACTTCACACCCAAGTAATTTACGGCTCAGAGACTTGGACTATGACTAGAAGAGAGGAGAGAATGATACAAACCAGTGAAATGAAGTTTCTGAGAAGTATGCTAGGGAAGACGAGGAGAGGCAGAGTGAAAAATGAAGATGTTAGGAAGGAAATTGGAGTGGAGAAGTTGGCTGAGAAAATTGAAAAGAATAGGTTAAAATGGTTTGGGCATGTGAATAGGATGGGAGAGGGAAGAATATCAAGAAGAATGATGGAGTTCAAGATTGAGGGCAAGAGGCCGAGAGGAAGACCGAACAAGATGGAACCTGCTATGGAACCAAATTGTGGAAGAGGAATGGTGGAAAGACAGAGTAAATTGTCGAAGTACCAATGATACTCCAGCCCGACCAGATGATGGATAGAGGGGAAACGAAGATGATGATGAGCACATTACACTTCAGAGTTGATTTTTGCACCATGAGGGAGAACATCAAACCGAATAACCCCTTCAGAGTCCCAGAAGACAGTAGCCATGACTTTACGGGCTGGGGGTGCGGCATTGATGCTTTTCTTCGGAGAAGAGGTAGTGTGGCGGTACTCCATGGATTGCCGTTTACGATTCGAAGTGATATACCAATGTTTCATCGCCTGTGTCACTATCAGCCTCGTAACGCACAAGCAATTCCACAGAGATGGTCCTTGGTTGCTCTTTAGGGTCTTCTGGTAAGTGGTGAGGACAGGGCACACAGCTTTGAGTGTTTCAACTGGTGGAGGAGAGTGTAAGCGCTACCAACAGATACGTCCGGCTATGCACTGAGGTGTTTGTTTCTGAGCCATCGACCATCTCGATTGAGCCCGCAGGTTCCAACGCTGCAGGAGTCACAGCTGTGTGTAGCATGCCGACGTGCGGACAGGTTTGGGCTACCTTGTTGTGAAGACGACACACGTCTCGACAACGACTCGCCATCGTTTTGTTCACTGCCAGGTCACCGTAGACTATGAATATCTGCGATGCTCTGATTTTCCGGCCAAAGAAACTCAGCGACAGCTCTCTGCTTGGAGCGTACCTCCGTTACAGACGCCATTTTGACTGCTGTATATGTCGCCATTTGTCACAGTTTATGAAACTACAGGGGTTCAGGTGAAAACATTCCACCATGTCCCTCAACAAATTCCGAATTTTTTAAATTCAAACTGGTCGATAAATAAATGTGTTGCATTAATCATTAAACGCCCTTCGTAGTACCAATTCACACAACTGACTTCTGCGATTTTAAAGATGCAGCTGAAACACTGTTATCAATGCAAACGTCTTAGAACTCCAACTATTATCGATGGATCTCTTACTCATCCATCTCAAATAACTATATAAATATTTTTACTTTGAAAGGGAAGACTGGAGAAATGCCACTATATTCAAAAGAGGAAAGACAGTGATAAGTGTATGCTATGCCGTATTTCATCTGAAACAGTAGCCATATTTATCAGTTACTAAACAGGACCGGTTGACGATGCCGCCATTTCTTCCTCTACAGCACAGGGAATTTTACAGTATACTTTCTTACACCATTCCGTTATTGGGATAAAATGCCGGAAAGATTTTTTTCTTAAATATCACATTGTCATTCTCTCGTAAAAAATGAAAAGAAAGAAGAAATGGTTTTTCTTAATTACAATTCCCTTAGTTAAAGTATTAATGCTGCATTTCTGTACTTGTGTTCGTAGTGCCTCTATATTAATGGCACGTGAAATAAAATCTTTTTGGCAGCTACAAGCATTCAATTTCCTGATATGACACGAAGTTTTTAACGAATTTTTTATTTTCTAATTTGTCCCACTATTTTTTGCAGTGATGAAGTGGGTAGCATAACTGTTATATCAGAATCCTTCTCAAATTTTTGCATACTAATATGTTGTGTACGAAAGGAGACACATTGTTTTCTGATTCTCCTGACATCTGTGAGATTTAGCTCTTAGAACCTTTTCCATTTCCACTCTGCAATTAAGGTCTCTTCTCTCAACAATCAAAGTAAGAAAATAATGAAGCGCACATTATATCAATGAAAATCTCTCAGGATTGTTCCTCCTTAGGTTTTGATTATTATTGCTCTGAGACAAATGGAACACTGGCACGCAGACCCTGACGGCAGTGCGTAAGTGCACGTTATTCACTGACTCTTAGGCAGCTTTGCATCAAAGTCTCTCACAGTAAGAAGGTAACTCCGCTAACGTTATGTAAAGGTTTCAATGTGTGTGTGTTCAAATATGTTCTAGTCCTGATTCTTGTCTCATAAGCACATTACTTAACACCAACATTTGTATCTCTCATATAACGCCCTCTTTTCCCACACTAGAAAACATACCCGTTCACCTACAAAGTTCCTTTCTAAAATCATTCCACTATCATCTCAAGCTACGTTTCTAAGTCTGTTGCTACTGCAGACTTTGTCTTGTTCTGTCTCCAGTTTGTCATATGTGTTCGACAAGCGCCTTTATTTACAAAATATTCGCGACTCTGTACCTAACGAAAACAAGCTAGGTGCCCATCTGCCGCATATGGCCAGAAATGACGTCTCGAGACTATGATATACATACCTCTACCATTAAGGGGCTCCGGAACGCCCTATACTTGCAATGTTAAATTAACGCTTATAAATTACATCTTTCCTCACAAAGTATTTGAGGTAGGAAGTTGAACTTCTTACAGATTCTTTATTGGAATATGGCCTACAACTTAACACAGGGATTTTACAAAATTTTAGTTCAGTTATTAAAGATGATTTTTTTTCAATTGTAACGAAAATTCACAACATTTTTTTGCAATTTTTTATTTATATATACAAAAATATACAGTTTTTTGGAAAAAGGCTGTGTTAAATTATGCAGAAGGTACTGTGTAACATTTACTGAAAGTTTGAAACAAATATGTTTGGAAGATCCTTAGAAAACATGTAATTAGTATGAGAAAATAAAAGTTTTGGGAATCGAGCGACAAAGATTGGATTAACTTTTTAGTGCATTCCAGGTCCATAGGATGGATTATCTTCATCCTCTGCAAACTCCTCCTCCAGCTTCCTCTTGTTCCTCCTCCTGTTTACTCTTGCTTGTATTTCTAGACTCTTTACAGCCCTGTCTGCAGCCCGAAGGCGTTCCTTGTCTAAAGCAAGCATCGCTCGTTGTTGTGTTCGTAGATTTTGCTACCATTTTCTTCAATTGCAGTTACTGCATCGCTGTTCCAAAAGGTGGTCATGTATGAACACTTATCACATTTCAGTTGTATTTCACTAGCACGTCCTACGTGCTTTATTATGGAGAGTTCCAGACCAACATCACTACAATGAATACATTTTACACAGTTTGAAAAAGTTCCTTTGAGAACCGACATATCAAATATTTCATTCACATCCGATTCGCCCTTAAAACATTCATAGTTTTCACTCATTGAACCAAGCTTCTTCTGTGAAGTATTTTCTTTCCCACTTTGACTGCTATGGGCAGGTGTACTTGAGAGGTTAGGTTCACTCACTTGGTTATAGTCTTTATTGTTTACGGTAATAACACATACCTTTGGCTTTCCAACATTTCTCCTTTTCTTAAAAGCCTTCAGAGGATTTCTGATAACTTTACTTTTACTCATTATTATACTTCAACAAAACAGAGACTCAAGAAACAGAATTAATTACGAATATTTTCGAGATAACGACAGAGTAAATAAACATGAAACAATCGACAATCACACCAGCGATATATATTGAACCATCACAGGTTAGCCACAACACATACTTAATCTCACATCACTAAAGTGTGCCTGATGAACACGGACGTTAATAATAACACCATTTGACAGCAGTTTAACAGCGCCACAGTAGGTCACGCCCATGTAGAACACATTTCAAAAATAATTTAAAAATAGTTGTAGTCTTCGGAATTGAATAAATTATATATCTATTAAAAGGTAATAGTCTGCAGATTCAGAAAACGCAAAAAAGTAAAAATTGAACTTTTCATGATTTTGAGCCTTTCCGGAGCCCCTTAACAAAAGTACACTATCCACTTAGTTTCGCGGGAGATGATGATGTTTCGTACGGGTAGTTTTCGGAGAGGATGCTATGTTACAGCAGTTGTATCGCTGGTGCCATTTCCCTCTTTTCAAAAAATGGTTCAAATGGGCCTGAGCACTATCGGACTGAATATCTGAGGTCATCGGTCCCCTAGAACTTAGAACTACTTAAACCTAACTAACCTAAGGACATCACACACATTCATGCCCGAGGTAGGATTCGAACCTGCGACCGTAGCGGTCGCGCGGTTCCAGACTCAAGCGCCTAGAACCGCTCGGCCACACCGGCCGGCTTTTCCTCTTTTGTCTGAAGTACACGCAGTACTCGTTTTTCATTTTCTGGACGCCATGCAAAATATATCTGTTTCGAGGCTCTACTACACCATATTCTGAACTGTAAATGCCGGCCCGTGTGGCCGTGCGATTCTAGGCGCTTCAGTCTGCAACCGCGTGACCACTACGGTCGCAGGTTCGAATCCTGCCTCGGGCATGGATGTGTGCGATGTCCTTAGGTTAGTTAGGTTTAAGTAGCTCTAAGTTCTAGGGGACTGATGACCACAGATGTTAAGTCCCATAGTACTCTGAGCCATTTTTGAGCTGTAAATCTATCTCTGAACAAATGGGAGTTTTACTAACTTGGGCCTTCTTTATTTCTATTAGTCCCGCGTATCTTACTGTTGTAGCAAGAACTACAGCTATGTGTCTAACATTTACTTGATGGTGTCGCCATTTTCCTGGAGCAGAGCAAATGTAATCTGTAGAAGCCGTTTCTAAGTAAACAGAAATGTTAGTATCTGAAAGTCAGAGAAGTAAGTATAGATATAAAGAAATAAGGGCAGTTAATGAACAGAGATATTATAAGGCCCATCTCCTACATCTCGGTTTCTCAGCTACAGACATCTGGAGATCTGGATCTCCCCCCCCCCCCCCCCTGCCACTGGCACGTACACATAACGGACACTACTATTTTCAAACATATGTTTCTTTTCTTGACTAGAGTATTTAATTGATTGATTAGTTGTTTACACTTGGGACAAGACATATAAGAGGTTGTCAGTTGGTTACCTCTCTCACGCACTGATTCTGAATAGCATGTACTGCCTGTATATTAGTTCAAATAACATGCAAGATGGTTGCCTCTCTCCCAGGCAACCCCTACTTGTGATTTCTGCTTAGGTAGTGAAGCTTGACACGTGCTTTGAAGACGAACTTCATTACTTCTGTTCACCTTTTGCTGCAGGTATGAAAGCTTGTTTTAGGTTAAGTGTTACAAAATTTTAAGCAATTTCAGTGAGAAAACTAGATTTAGTTTCTGAAGCAGTCCCTATGAAGCCGCAATGTGAATGTTTGTCCACATGCCCATTTTAGTGACTTTCTTCCCATGAATCGCTGAATAATATTTTTCAAGTCACCACTTTATCAGAACCCTGTTTGCCTCACTTTATTTTACACATGTCACTATTTACTTCTCGTAAGTAATATGTTCACAGCAGGTTAGCATATAGTAAACACACACCCAGCACATACCGCTTATCTTTAATCTAATAGTCGCCAGGCGTGTTTTCTCTGGCGCTTCACGAGATAGTTTCAGTTTCGCTTTTGCAATATGTAGGTGGAGTCAATCCAAAGAGATACTGTTCATGACATGTTTCATGCGACGGTCTGTGGCATCGGAAAGTGTTGATTCGTTTCCCATTACAAACAAAATGTGTTTCGTCTTTTTCTTTTTGGTTCGAAAATCATTAACTGTAGACGGTATAAAGCACAAGTGTAAGCAGTTTAGATGTCCAGGGTCGATGTTTCCGATTTCCTCGCCGGCTGCGAAAATCACGGTGGCATGAATTTCCTCTCGCGAGTCTATGCTGTGTTAATTTGTACTCGGGGAGCGTAAATTATGATTTCCTCGTTGCAGCCACGCTGCAGGCGTTCTCAGTTTTCGTTTAAACCAAATAATCTTTCATTTGTCTTCGTTTAGTTACTTCGTCGGTGAATCTGCGAGTCTAGAGCAAGGCTGTTACCACTTAGGCACTAAATAAATGACGGGAGTTCTCTGCACAGAAAATGCTCGGGACTACCTTTGTTTTTATTTTATTTCTGAATATGTACAGAAAACGTACTTCGCATGAAGTTCATTTGAAAAAATGGTTCAAATTGCTCTGAGCAGTATGGGACGTAACATCTGAGGTCATCAGTCCCCTATAACTTAGAACTACTTAAACCTGACTAACCTAAGGACATCACACACATCCATGCCCGAGGCAGGATTCTAACCTGCGACAGTAGCGGTCGCGCGGTTCCAGAATGAAGCGCCTAGAACCGCTTGGCCACATCGGCCAGCAATTCGTTTGAACACAACGACGTTTGCTCAAGGCTGCGACAAAGACTAAAATGTAAAAATTGAAGACTGAAACAAAACTGAATGTAGAATGCTTTCCAGAATGAATCATTCACTCTGCGGCGGAGTTTGTGCTATTTCGGAACTCATGGCAGATTAAAACTGTGTGTCGGATTAGTACTCGAACCCGGAACCTTTTTTTTTTCAGCAATGTTCTTACCAACCGAAATATCCATGCACTTGTAGAACATTTCATTAATGACGAAGCGACGAGGTTTGTACGTTTCTCACCAGGATCAAACTGGCGAAGTGGACTCCTGCAATATCATCTCGTGATTAGTTCCCAAGCTTGCAGACGTCGTGGGATCTCGTGTTTCGATCCCGACGACACTCTCCAACTTTTTGGTGAAGGAGCCTGGAATTAATTCAAACTCGCAAGGGCAAAAGTTAAGCTGCTTGGGTAAACGACCAGCAGCACCGACATGCAAGATGAAGTGTTTTCTCATAGAAATCCTTCCACCCACCCTTATGAAATCCTAGAGGTGGTTATTTACCCTGGTCTTTGATCAGAATTTAATATGCACCGACGGAAAAAATCACAACACCAAAAAATAATTAATGTGGTGTAATGAAATTTCAAGAGTACATTTGTCTAGGCAACATATAAAGCGCTTATTTCAATAGTGGTACAAGTCCATTTTTGTTCATATTGAGATACAGAGTCCTAAAGTTAAATGAGCGCTGAAAAATCTGCAGTTGAGATACCAGAAATATTCAAGCATATGGCTTCTTGCTAGAGATGAACATTTCTTTCTGTTTGTTTGGCTCATTAATTTCAGAAGCATTATAGACAGAAAAGTGGAGGTAATGGACTTGTACGACTATTGAAATAAGCCCTCCATATTTAACTGATTAACATTGCAAGATCACAGCTTAATGTAAGCTCGACATAAGCCACTGCAAATGTGAAATGCTGGTACATTAATAACTGGGGTAATGTTGAATGCAAGCATGCAAACGTGCATTGCATGCATTAATTTGTACAGGTGCCGGATGTCAGTTTGTGGGATGGATTCCCTTCCTGCTGCACTTGGTCGGTCAATGCAGAGACGGTTAATGCAGGACATGGATGACGCTGGATTCGTCGCTCGATGACGTCCCATATGTGCTCGACTGGAGACAGATCTAGTGATCGAGCATGTCAAGGAAACATGTTGTCAATCAGGAGGGCATGTTGGGTCACAACAGCAGTATGTGGGCGAACATTATATTGTTGAAAAGCACTCTGTAGAGAAGCAGCCTACTCACGCCGTAATAAATTCACATCAGTCTTTCATTGTGTGCCAACCAGTCCGCACCAGGCGTCTCCTTAGCCGTCTGCACCGCGGCTTTATATATAAGAACGCTGCGCGAGGAAGCAAGGCCCCAGTTCTCTCCAGACGCTGAATAGCACACCATCTGTGTCGGGAGTCGCGTCGCGTCGGTATCATCGCTATAAACAGCCTCTGATGCCGTTTTAAGTTACTCGGGATACGCGTAACCATGAAATCATTTTCGAGAGAAGTGTTAATTCTGGGATGACTTTAATTATCTATCTTCAGTTTGCATATGTCGTATTTTCACGTGCCTTCGCGGGACAAACATTCTACCATTTATTTAGCGTGGCGTTTGATGAACATTATCATCAAATTATGGCGAGCATTCACTTAAACATTTAATTTGGACATTTATAGTTACATCAGCGCATTAGACTCTGAACTGCTCTGTTAGTCAGATTGTGTGGATTCTTTTTTTTTTTTTTTTTTTTCATTTGTGAGTTTCAGAATATAAAGAACGTTTTTACACGATCGTTTTTGATTATGAATCCCAGACAATCTCCTAATTCCTCAGAGCTATAAGCTGTAGCTATAAGTGTATTTCTTAGATGAAGTGGGCACTAGGAATTCTAATTACAGGCTTCACGTTTTGCTAATCACTTTCTGGTTGCCAAAATTGTAGTTAGAGAGCCAGTGTTGAGAACGGCCAAACAACAGCATTAATAATAGGAACATTTAAACAACATTAAATTCCGTAAGCCGCCCCACATATGGTTAATCGGCCGGGAAATGCATCGTTTCTGCAGTTACATTACAATTCTACATTTGTATAAACAATTAATTCCGCCAGCTGCCCCACAATTGGTGCATCGGCCGGGAACACTGAGTAAAAGTGAAACTGACTTTTAAATATTCGGATTCGCGAGTGAAATGCGACAGGCAACTGAGTAATAGAACAGTGAATGTGTTACGTGTGCATGTGGACGACGCAATTGGATTAACAACGCATCTGGATTGACGGAGCTGGCACTGAGTCTAGCGGTGCTGCCGGCATCGTGAGAAGCCAGTTTCGTCTCACTGCAGTCGTCCGCCGGCGCAACCGGAGCCGCGCCTGCAGTTGTGGTCCACGCAAACACACAACAGCCGTCGGAGTGCCGTCTGCAGTTCAACGCGCTGCGTCGCATCAGTAATCCCGGTACGCCGCGCCGGCAACGCCATACGTCGTGCAGAAGGAACTAAGTTAAGTGAAAAGCTGTTAAAATTTTTACTAACCTGCACTAAAAGACTGTCGGAAATGGAACCGCAAGAAGAAACTGAGGTTAAACATAAATCAGAACCTATATCTGTTGAGGGAACTGTAAATCCAGACAACGGTTCAAGTGTAAATATGCATGAAAGTAGTAATGTTAAAGTGAAATATGAAGTATTGTCTCCTGACAGTAGTGTGGGAAGGGGCAATGATTCAATAATAGAGACCCCTGTAGTAAAGCAGAAATCAGAAATTGTTAATTTATGGGATGATAGTTTACCTGATGAGTTAAAAACGAAACAGTCATCAGAGGTGGTAGAGTTTAAAACGGATAAGTTAGATATGACTGATCAATCAGAAGTTTCATTTAGTTTTGATGATTCTGGTGTTGGAGCTACTTTTTTGTCTCCTGACTGTGATAAGAAACCAGCTAGTGAGCAACCCAAAGATACTGAGGCTATGGATTTAAGCGTAATATTACAAGCAATAGCTGCCATTAATGCTAGAATGACAGCTGAATTAAAGTCTGAAATAAGTGAACAGGTCAAAAGCAGTAATGCTGAATTAAAATATGAGATTGTGGCCAGCCAAACTAATTTTAATAAACGATTGGAGGTAATGGACAATACCTTCAAGGTTGGTTGCAATAAGTTGAAAGAGGTTCTGGACAGTTTGAATTATAAAATTGATTACAACCATGAGGATATTAAGAAAAAAGTTGCTCAACAATTTTCTGAAATGCATAAAACAGTAAAATCCGAAGTTGCTGAGGTTCGCAAAGACTTCCAAATGGAAGATGTGAAGCTGGAGCACAAGTTAACAGAAAAGATAGAGGCGGAATCTGAACTGTGCTCAGATAGGTTTAAAGATGTTAATATAAAAGTAAACATATGTCAAGCAGAAGTAGATGCAATCAAAACTGATACTACTCATATTGTGCAAAGAGTAGATAATGCTGAAATGAGAGTAGAAAATATTAGTACTAACATTGCTAACATTGAGAGTAAAGTAGCTTCAGTAACTTCTGGTAATGGTAGTATACAACAAGTTGTAGCTGCAAACACCGCTTTTATCGGGTGT
Organism: Schistocerca serialis cubense; assembly: GCF_023864345.2. Taxonomy (NCBI): domain Eukaryota; kingdom Metazoa; phylum Arthropoda; class Insecta; order Orthoptera; family Acrididae; genus Schistocerca; species Schistocerca serialis. The sequence goes on along the minus strand of NC_064639.1, from coordinate 939,782,030 downwards.
CGGCAGTTCTTGCGGTTCGATCCAGATAAAAATATCCACCCGCTAGATTTCTGGAACGATTTTGAAGATGTGATTCCACCAATTTGGTCTGAACGAGAGAAAATCTCATTTATTAGAAGCCATTTAGCAGGTGACGCCATGCGTTGGTCAGCTGATGTTATGTTGAAGTGTAAAACATTAGCGGAGTTTAAAACATCTTTCATTAATGAGTATTGGTCTAGCAATAAGCAAAATGAAGTGTTGAATTTTGGAGTGGAAAACGCTTCAATGCAGGCAAGGAATCTATTAAAGAGTTTGCCAGGTCATGGATCTCACGTTTGTCACATTTGGCAGAAAAGCTAAAACCTGAAATGATAATACTAGGTCTTGAAGCCAAACTGCCATGGTATTGGCAAACTAGAATTATATCTGCCCCTAGAGACAATATGGATCGTTTCATTGAATATTTGGAACGTGTAGAACGTGTTGCTGCCAATGAGGAGCAAGCACACAATAACAGAAATGCTAATAACAATAGTAGTAATTTTAAGGACGAGCAGAATGGCAATATAAACATCAGAACAGTAGGTGTTCGCCATCCTAAGAGAGGTAGGAATTGGAGAAATAATTATCAGAACCAACAATGGCACCCAAATGATAGTAATTTTGTTCCAAACAAAATTATGCAGGTAAACAAAAGTGCTGAAAGCAATGCTGTGCCAGTTAACCATAATGTAAATAAAGGAAACAGTAGTAGGCCGAGGCAGGAAAACTAGTTCCCGTCTTTGAGGACACTGGCGCTCACCAGGCGGTTACTTTTCCTAAGCCAGTAATTACAATAATTGGTAAGGCAGATCAGAATACTCAAACTGAACATGTGGATGAGGGGTCGGTAGCATCTAAGGATACAGTAGAAATATTGGATCACTCACAGTGTTTGATCGATACCGTGTTAGAGACGCTTTCTAAGTGGGAAGCGAAAAAGAAGGCGCAGCAGTGTAATGGTAGGGAAGAGCTACAAAATACTGAATTGTCAGGTGAAGAAGCAGAAGAAATTCATGCTTATATTTACGATGAGGATGATGTGCTCTTATCTAAAGTGCCTGTGCATAATGTTGATACTGTACTAATAGATTTAGGACAGGAGGTAAGTGAGAATGTAGAGGGTAGCCTGTTGGGGGTCGATGAACCCAGAAGCTGTGACCAGTTGTCACTGGAGAAGGAACCAGACGATAATAGTAAAAGAGATTTAGCTGTAACTAGTGTTATGCCTGGTCTGAAAGCGCAGAATCGCTCAGACTACAGTAATTTGGGTCATGTTCAGCAAACTAAATGTAATGAAGTCGTGCGGTGTTTCGATTTGAAATTAATAGACCGACTGGAAAAAGGCAGCTGAAAATGTAATTCAGGAAACCCCTACACACTTTGACCTAAATGTAATGAAGACAGATGTCAATCACTTTAGTTGGAGACAAATCCAAAAGGAACTATTGGATGAGTTTGAGGAACCACCTGTACAACCTAGAATAAGCCACCCTATAATAATAGTGAATATGTTGGGTATCAATGTACGTTGTCTCTTAGACAGTGGAAGTGAGGTGAGTGCGATATCTCAGTCCTTCTTTGATGCATTATCTGGTAAAGACAAGCTTACAGTAATGAGGGTATCAGGACTAAGAATAATTGGTGCTACTGGCAAGGTGTCAAAAACGGTAAAGCAAGAAGCTTTACTGCCCTTTAAGATTAATTGTAATTTAATTGATCATCCATGCTTAATTGTAAACAATCTCAGTATTGAGGTTTTAATTGGCATAGATTTCTTGTCGAAATATCAGAATGTTGTTGACTTTGAAAGAAGCCAAATAAAAATGGTCTTGCCGATAACCGGAGTAATTACAGTACCTTTTAGTGATAAACATGTAGTAACTAATGATGAAACTTGGGAGCTGCCTATACGAGTTCTGAAAAATAGGAGGTATTGGGACGAAAGTGTTAATCTTAGTGACAGTAAGCTAAACACAGAAGAAGAAGAAGCAATTATTTTGGACAAAATAGAAGCTAAATTGCAAGAAATCGATAAAATTTCAGCTAATCAGAAGGAAGAACTAAGACAGGTTTTAAAAAGGCATCATAAGGTATTTTCAAATCGACCTGGCGTGGTCAAAGGTTATGAATGAATTCTGTAGGGAGGAGGTTGTTCTGTAACCTCTACACAGTGTGGCAGCTGTGCAGTCCCAGCTGTGTGAGATCTTCTTTCCTTTTCAGGTCTCATTCATTCTACATCTTTCCTATCCACCAAAGTTTCGACCCCTTCTTTCCAATATGAAAAATTTCTGAAACCAATGAATTCTGAAGGGAGGAGGTTGTTCTGTAACCTCTACACAGTGTGGCAGCTGTGCAGTCCCAGCTGTGTGAGATCTTCTTTCACATTTCAGATCTCACTCAATCTTCATCTTTCCTATCCACCAAAGTCTCGACTCCTTCTTTGTAATACATAAATTTTCCGTCATGACTATCAAGCCATGAGTTCTGAAACCATTCTGTCCACCGATTAGTGAAGAAAATACCTAATGTGACAAACCTAAGAGTGACGTAAACAATAGAGAAGTATGATGTAATTAAGATACAAATGTATTTGAGTAACAACTATGTATAGAACCCTGGTAATATTGTAAGTACAAAGTGTTGTTTTATTGGAAATGGTTCACCAACAGTAATTTAATAAGATATAAAAATTCGTGTATAAGTGGGATCTGAAGTGGCAGTGAAACCTATTGTACGCATTAGAGCTAACTAATAAATAGTAAGAGAGAGTGCTTAGTGTTATGAAAATATGCAGACAAGTGGTAAGAATGAACTCACCCTGTGTAGCAAGGAATGGCAGTGTAATAGAATTGAGTAGTGTTTGTGGTTGAGACGTGAAGGACACGTCCTTGAAATACACTCCTGGAAATGGAAAAAAGAACACTTTGACACCGGTGTGTCAGACCCACCATACTTGCTCCGGACAATGCGAGAGGGCTGTACAAGCAATGATCACACGCACGGCACAGCGGACACACCAGGAACCGCGGTGTTGGCCGTCGAATGGCGCTAGCTGCGCAGCATTTCTGCACCGCCCCCATCAGTGTCAGCCAGTTTGCCGTGGCATACGGAGCTCCATCGCAGTCTTTAACACTGGTAGCATGCCGTGACAGCGTGGACGTAAACCGTATGTGCAGTTGACGGACTTTGAGCGAGGGCGTATAGTGGGCATGCGGGAGGCCGGGTGGACGTACCGCTGAATTGCTCAACACGTGGGGCGTGAGGTCTCCACAGTACATCGATGTTGTCGCCAGTGGCCGGCGGAAGGTGCACATGCCCGTCGACCTGGGACCGGACCGCAGCGACGCATGGATGCACGCCAAGACCGTAGGATCCTACGCAGTGCCGTAGGGGACCGCACCGCCACTTCCCAGCAAATTAGGGACACTGTTGCTCCTGGGGTATCGGCGAGGACCATTCGCAACCGTCTCCATGAAGCTGGGCTACGGTCCCGCACACCATTAGGCCGTCTTCCGCTCACGCCCCAACATCGTGCAGCCCGCCTCCAGTGGTGTCGCGACAGGCGTGAATGGAGGGACGAATGGAGACGTGTCGTCTTCAGCGATGAGAGTCGCTTCTGCCTTGGTGCCAATGATGGTCGTATGCGTGTTTGGCGCCGTGCAGGTGAGCGCCACAATCAGGACTGCATACGACCGAGGCACACAGGGCCAACACCCGGCATCATGGTGTGGGGAGCGATCTCCTACACTGGCCGTACACCACTGGTGATCGTCGAGGGGACACTGAATAGTGCACGGTACATCCAAACCGTCATCGAACCCATCGTTCTACATTCCTAGACCGGCAAGGGAACTTGCTGTTCCAACAGGACAATGCACGTCCGCATGTATTCCGTGCCACCCAACGTGCTCTAGAAGGTGTAAGTCAACTACCCTGGCCAGCAAGATCTCCAGATCTGTCCCCCACTGAGCATGTTTGGGACTGGATGAAGCGTCGTCTCACGCGGTCTGCACGTCCAGCACGAACGCTGGTCCAACTGAGGCGCCAGGTGGAAATGGCATGGCAAGCCGTTCCACAGGACTACATCCAGCATCTCTACGATCGTCTCCATGGGAGAATAGCAGCCTGCATTGCTGCGAAAGGTGGATATACACTGTACTAGTGCCGACATTGTGCATGCTCTGTTGCCTGTGTCTATGTGCCTGTGGTTCTGTCAGTGTGATCATGTGATGTATCTGACCCCAGGAATGTGTCAATAAAGTTTCCCCTTCCTGGGACAATGAATTCACGGTGTTCTTATTTCAATTTCCAGGAGTGTATTTATAAGGTTGGAGCTGGCCGTTATTTGGTGTAGTGTGTGACAGGACACACCTACACGTATTGAGGTTATGAGTTGGAGGCTTGAATGAGACCATAGGTACCCTATGTTAGATGAGACAGAGCAGCTCATGGTGACCTATAGGTTTAACGAATTTAGCATTACGCTCGTCCATAATTACTTAATGCACTTTAGTGGTAGGTCGAGAGAGACTACCTGTGGTTTCAGCGTCCGATCGAGTGGAAATGGATTGCCACGTGAGCAAACTGATCAGCTTCAATACACAATAGATATGAAATAAATGTGCTATCCTGTGCTTTAAATGTTAATAGAGTGAGTGTTAAATAAGTACATACACTAGCAACATAATTGAATAACATAATGGCAGACGTGAAACATTATTTATAGCTCAGCATAAATACACTTCGACGAAGTAAGTACATAACTGCAAATGTGGAACTGACAGCGGCAGACGACCAATAAGTGGATTTAGTAGTCAACTAAACGTAGTGTGTTTGGAACACTCAGAACTGTACTATTACCACAAGTTACTCACATGTACAAAGAAGCTGAGAATACAACTACTAATCAAATATACTCATACTATCTCTAAGAATAAGGTAATCGAAGATGAGTCAGCTAAGTAAATAAAATACAGATTTGTCAGGAATGTACCGAGCATTGGTTCAGTGTTCCGGCCCAGAAATGATAAATTGAGATTAAATATGATTTATGATTGTAGGCCTTGAGCATAAATTTTCTCCAGTACATGACTAACGGTGTTTTGAGCCATTTGTTTACCGATTTTATGAGAATTAAGTAACCATGAGATTTCTGTTAACTTTGTTCCAGTAACATATTGAAAGATAAAATGTATATATCCCCATTTCATTGTGACCCACCGTTAGATATTAAGTGAACGGAGTCTGAGGCACTCTTTTTGTTTGTTCTACAGGACAAACCAGGTAATGGCAGCCTCGTAGCTGCGTGAAAGCGAGGAGTGGCTTGGACACAACTCACAGTGACCCCTCCCCTTTCCCCATGTAATTTAGAGTGAACGTGAAGGATGCACACCATAGCAACTTCCCCTCCTCTACCCTTGTGAATGGAAGTGTAGAACGCCAGCCAAAGCGGCTACAACCACATGTGTAAAAATGAAATTGTCATGATTATAAAATTTTCTTTCAGGTTTAAAAAGACTGCTAAGATATAATCATCTGTTTCTGTATCATGAATAACTGTGCTATTTTCTTTGAATTTGTGTATGTAAATATGTATTTAAGGGATTTAAGATTTTCATAATTTTACATATTTTTATGTGTTTGTTTGTATAAGGCAATATGTATGCCAAAGTGTTTCATTGATTTTGCTTAAATTTTGAGGGATAATATTACTTAAGAGGCAGTGAACATGCCAGTTATTTAAATAATTGAAGTAGGTAATCAGTTTTCTTTTAATATTTCTATATGTTTACAGTTCAATTTTAATTTTTCACAGGGAGTTAAGCTGTACTCTTGCTTCCCTTTTTGTAATTAATTTTTTTTTCGTTCATTAACATTCAAAAACAAAAAAAAATTAAGTAGAGGGTGATGTAGGGAAGCAGCCTACTCACGCCGAAATAAAGTCACATCAGTCTTTCCACTGTGTGCCAGCCAGTCCGCTGTAACTAGCTCTGGCGTCATAAATGTTGCGCAATACTTTAAAAATCAAGTAAATAACTGAAACGGTTCTAGCATATCAGGAGTAATACTAAATCAATATGTGTTGAATATCAGTTCAATAACTTTCACCCTTTTCGAAATTTGGATGTTTTTCTGTAAAAATCATTGGCGCAACAGAAAAGAGCTAGAGACTTAAAAATTTATATTTAGCTTCCTTTTTCATAATAATTTAATAGAAACAGTACTTTGGATTTCACAAATTAAAATTTTAGTGGAAATTCATGATTCTCTGGTTTTTGTCTTAAAAATTAAGGAAGCAAGATAGATTAAGTAGGCTAATAAATAAGGCTAGGATGTTTAAATTTAAGTAGAAGGGAGATTCGCTATAATCATAAAGATGTGAGAAGTTTCAATTGAATAACTATAAAACTATAGCGATAACGTATCTCCAAAGGGCAAGTTCAGAGCTTGTCTACTGCGTTTAGTGCAATTAAATTAATTCTCTCGCCCAGAATAATTGACTTAGCCACATCAGATTTTTATTATGATTACTTACCTGTGTGCTGAATGCACATTTAAATTGTGAGCTTCATCGGCCATCAGCAAAAGAAGCTACGATTTATTCAGTAACTTAAAGTGGTGCATTACTAGCCCAGTGGCTAGTCGGGAGAGTCGATTTGGCCAGGCGTTCCCTTAGCCGTCCGCACCGCGGCTTTATATATAAGAACGCTGCGCGGGGAAGCAAGGCCCCAGTTCTCTCCAGACGCTGAATAGCACACCATCTGTGTCGGGAGTCGCGTCGCGTCGGTATCATTGCTATAAACAGCCTCGGATGCCGTATTAAGTTACTCGGGATACGCGTAACCATGAAATCATTTTCGAGAGAAGTGTTAATTCTGGGATGACTTTAATTATCTATCTTCAGTTTGCGTATGTCGTATTTTCACGTGCCGTCGCGGGACAAACATTCTACCATTTATTTAGCGTGGCGTTTGATGAACATTATCATCAAATTATGGCGAGCATTCACTTAAACATTTAATTTGGACATTTATAGTTGCATCAGCGCATTAGACTCTGAACTGCTCTGTTAGTCAGATTGTGTGGATTCTTTTTTTTTTCATCTGTGAGTTTCAGAATATAAAGAACGTTTTTATACGATCGTTTTTGATTATGAATCCCAGACAATCTCCTAATTCCTCAGAGCTATAAGCTGCAGCTATAAGTGTATTTCTCAGATGAAGTGGGCACTAGGAATTCTAATTACAGGCTTCACGTTTTGCTAATCACTTTCTGGTTGCCAAAATTGTAGTTAGAGAGCCAGTGTTGAGAACGGCAAAACAACAGCATAAATAATAGGAACATATAAACAACATTAAATTCCATAAGCCGCCCCACATGTGGTTAATCGGCCGGGAAATGCATCGTTTCTGCAGTTACATTACAATTCTACATTTGTATAAACAATTAATTCCGCCAGCCGCCCCACAACTCCTGGGATGCAGGTCATTAATGACAGCATAACCAGTTGAATCACCAGAAAAAAGTTGCTGTCCGGGGAGCGTGGGATAATCATGAGAGTGCTCCTGCTGTCATGCGAAGCCGCACCATAGACCATAACTTCATGTGTAGTCCACTGTGTCTACCACGCAGACAGGTTGTTTGCAGGTCCTCGTCTGGCCTCCTCCCAACCAACACATGGCCATCACTGACGCCAAGGCAGCAGAACCATCTTTCATCATAACAGGCAACGGACCTCCACTCTGCCGTCCAATGAGCTCTCGCTTGACACCACCTAAGTCGTAAATGACGAAGGTTTGGGGTCGACGATGGCTTGCTACAGGGTGCTTGGTTCCGAGCTGCCCTTGAAGTAACCAATTTGTAATAGTTCGTTGGACCGCTAGGGTACCAACTGCTGCTCATATTGCTCCAGATGTAGTACGATGCGCCAGGGTCATACGCCGAAGACTATGGTATTATCTGCGAATAATGCCACATCCATACAGCCCCGTCACGACAGCTGCCAGCGGTCATGTACAATGGCAACATTAATTTATATATTAAATATAAATGATGTACCTCTCGTACAATAGAGCAAGATCTCGTTCAAACACATTGGCGTGTTGATAATGGCGTCTTTATCGTCTTGAAGGCATTTTTGAATAACATCAACTCACCACGTCCAATCTCAAATCAAATTAACACTCATTACATTTGCAGCGTGTATTTAACGCAAAACTGATTTTCATCCTTAGAGTTGCGTTACAAGCGCCACTCTTATTTGCGATATTTGAAAAGAAATCATCTTTCAGATGTAGAAACACGTCGGCCAACTATGGGTCATGTCGCACAACTCTTTCTTGATGGTGCCATTTTTTCCGTCAGTGTAAACAATAACGAGTTTGGTTTAATCCATTATAAATGGTTTTTGAAAGCCTGCGACTGTAGAAACAATAGGTTTGTTTATTAATAAATAAATCTTCTGCTAACAGTCACGATTTTTCTTTATTTAACTTTTCGCACGACGCGTTTCGAGAAATAATTCCCATTTTCAAGTGCGTTTTTTTGTGTGTATGAAGCCATTTCTTCCGATGTTGTCAGTGTGTGTGAGTCTGCTTCAGTTCGTTGACGTTTGCTGCAATATCTAAGAAACACTCGAATTTTACGTTGGGTATCAATTATTTTTGTGAAGTTAGTGGCGAAATTTAGAAGAATTTGTACTTACAGTTTTTTAATGGACCATTTGTACAGAGTCTCACACACACTAAACATCATACACCACTTGTTGTACACTTTACACATAGAAAATATCTTATGTAAACAAAACAGTTTGTAACTGTTTCACGAAATTTGGGTGCAAAGGTCCTGAGAAATCAGTACCCAGAACAACCACCTCTGGCTGTAATAACGGCCTTGATACGCCTGGGCATTGAGTCAAACAGAGCTTGGATGGCGTGTACAGGTAGAAAAAAATGGCTCTGAGCACTATGGGACTTAACATCTATTGTCATCAGTCCCCTAGAACTTAGAACTACTTAAACCTAACTAACCTAAGGACAGCATACAACACCCAGCCATCACGAGGCAGAGAAAATCCCTGACCCCGCCGGGAATCGAACCCGGGAACCCGGGAGTGGGAAGCGAGAACGCTACCGCACGACCACGAGATGCGGGCTGTACAGGTAGAGCTGCCCATGCAGCTTTAACACGATACCACAGTTCATCAAGAGTTGTGAATGGCGTATTGTGACGAGCCAGTTGCTCGGCCACCATTGACCAGACGTTTTCAATTGGTGAAATATCTGGAGAATGTGCTGGCCAGGGCAGCAGTCGAACATTTTCTTTATCCAGAAAGGCCCGTACAGGACATGAAACATGCGGTCGGGCATTATCCTGCTGAAATGTAGGGCTTCGCAGGGATCGAATGAAGGGTAGAGCTGCGGGTCATAACACATCTGAAATGTAACGTCCACTGTTCAAAGTGCCGTCAATGCGAACAAGAGGTGACCGAGACGTGTAACCAATGGCACCCCATACCATCACGCTGGGTGATACGCCAGTATGGCGATGACGAATACACGTTTCCCATGTGCGTTCACCGCGAGTCGCCAAACACGGATGCGACCGTCATGATGCTATAAACAGAACCTGGATTCATCCGAAAAATGACGTTTTGCCATTCGTGCACCCAGGTTCATCGTTGAGTACACCATCGCAGGCGCTCCTGTCTGTGATGCAGCGTCAAAGGTAACCGCAGCCATGGTCTCCTAGCTGATAGTCCATGCTGCTGTAAACATCGTCGAACTGTTCGTGCAGATGGTTGTTGTCTTGCACACGTCCCCATTTGTTGACTCCGGGATCGAGACCTGGCTGCACGATCCGTTACAGCGATGTGGATAAGATGCCTGTCATCTTGACTGCTAGTGACACGAGGCCGTTGGGATCCATCACAGCGTTCCGTATTACCCTCCTGAACCCATATTCTGCTAACAATCAACTGATCTCGACCAATTCGAGTAGCAATGTCGCGATACGAGAAACCGCAATCGTGATAGGCTACAATCCGACCTTTATCAAAGTCGGAAACGTGATGGTATGCATTTCTCCTCCTTACACGAGGCACCACAACAACGTTTCACTAGGCAACGCCGGTCAACTGCTGTTTGTGTATGAGAAATCGGTTGGAAACTTTCCTCATGTCAACACGTTGTAGGTGTCACCACCGGCGCCAACCTTGTGTGAATGCTCTGGAAAGCATTTGCATGTCACAGCATCTTCTTCCTGTCGGTTAAAGTTCGCGTCGGTAGCACGTCATCTTCGTGGTGTGGCAATTTTAATGGCCAGTAGTGTACTTCTCGGCAGAAACATAATAATACGACTTGAAAACCTCACTGATTAGGCAACTGACCCTTAAACGACATCAGTGAAGCTTCGCCACTTTACCACATGACAGCTTTAGAGATTTCAGTATCATGTTGTTTACAAAGATGATTCAGGAAGTGTCACTCTCTTCCAATATTTACATACCACGTAAGTAAAGAGAAATGCTGAAGACGTGGTCTTTTGATGTTTGTTTGAAATACATAAATTCAGGCGTGTACTTCGCTATACCGACAATCTATCTTACCGAAAACCGTTTGCGACTGGAGCGGGAAAGCGACAATATTTGCTGCGAACCACTTGTCCAATGTTGATGTGGAAACCAGGAAACAGCCCGAAAGCTGTAGAGTACAAAGAAACACAGATATTCAAGAAAAATGGTGAACTGAAATCTACGACGAGAATAATGCAGCGAAACGGACACTTGCGACTAACCGGACTGGACAATACAAGCAGTGCAGCGCTGTGGAAAATTTCTATTTACCGCGCTTGTTTACGTTGCCATGAAGGGGAGAGGAAAGAATAAGATTCCCTCGGCAGTGTGGGCTGGAAACTAGACGTCATCCATGTTATATTGCGAACAACGGAGGTCGTAGGAACCTAGCATCTACCACCGTTAGAGCTAAAGCGCGGGGCTAATGTACACACAGATATTTCATGCGCTTGGAGCGTAAATAGACGCTTTGAAGAGAAGCTGCGCAAAGCAACTGCTTCTTTCTCACAAAATGACGAGAGATACAGCAAACTATTGAATCCTGGCGTTTAGCAACGGCACTACTGTGCTTGTGGGTCGTTCGATCACAAAAGGCTGGTGAGGACCGGAGCAGTTACACATGTTTTTCTGTAGCGTTGTATGCTGGAAAAGGTCCTGATGAGACAGCTGCTGTGTTAGATAAGCTTACAGCTAGATATTTTGATTCTCATACTTGGTAGTATAGCTCATCTGATAGAAAAGCAAGTTGCGGAAGACAAAGCTGCAGAGTCTTGTACCATTCTGAATGTTCCATAACAGTGTGCAGCCATATGCGAAAGATGTATACCTACAGTATTTCAGCAGGACTTCAAACGTTTGTGTTATAAGTAAGACGCAGATAACACACTGGCGTTAAAAAGTAAATAAAAGGAAAAGTATCTGGAGTGATAGATGTGGATACGGCGTGCAAAATGTATTGCGAATAGAATTGGTAGTAAAAAAGTAATAAATTAAAACGGCTTGCATGGTGCTATAGTTTTTCTGGACGAGGAGGGAAAATTTATACTAATGAGCCAAAATATTATGACAACCTGCTGAACAGCTTGTTTGTCCGTCTTTGGAACGAAATAAATCACTGATTCCACGTGTTATGGATCCGACAGTTTATGATAGGTTTGTGGAGGTATGTGGCATTAGATATCTACGCACAAGTCATGTAATTCGTGTAAATACCGAGCAACTGATTTGCGTACGCAGTGATGGCACCCAGTAGCGACGCAGGTGGTGTTATAGGGTTTACATCAGGTGAATTTGGTCACCGAAGCATCAACGTGATTTCTCTATGGTGTTGAGGTCCCATACTCCGAGGAGCGGGAGACCCGCACCGGCGACTACGCAAGGTCCTAGCAGGAGGTGGTTTGCCATTGCCTTCCTCCGACCGTAATTGGGATGAATGATGATGATGAAGATGACGACACAACAACACCCAGTCATCTCGAAGCAGGGAAAAATCCCTGACCCCGCCGGGAATCGGACCCGGGACCCCGTGAGCGGGAAGCAAGAACGCTACCGCAAGACCACGAGCTGCGGATTTTACTACAATGCTCCTCAGACCACAATAGTAAGCTTCTGACTCGAAGACACAGACACACATACTGCTGAAAGAAGACATCGCCGTCGGGAGATATCAAACATTAAGGGATGCACGTGCTTCGCAGCTTTCAGCGTGTCCTCGATTACTACCACGGGTCCCATGTAAGTATTTCTTCTGTTATATTTCTTCTGTTACCCAAGGATTTCTACTAGCCCTCGTCTTTTTACCTACTAGGTCCTCTGCTGCCTTCACTACTTCATCTGTCAAAGCTACCCATTCTTCTTCTACTGTATTTCTTTGCCCCATTCCTGTCAATTGTTCCCTTATGTTGTCCCTGATACTCTGTATTACCTCTGGTTCTTTCAGTTTATCCAGGTCCCATCTCCTTAAATTCCCACCTTTTTGCAGTTTCTTCAGTTTTAATCTACAGTTCATAACCAACAGATTGTGATCAGAGTCCACATCTGCCCCTGGAAATGTCTTACAATTTAAAACCTGGTTCCTAAATCTCTGTCTTACCATTATGTAATCTATCTGAAGCCTGTCAGTATCTCCAGGCTTTATTTATGGCTTTTGATTTCGTCTGCCACGTGCATGTGTTGAGACGAAGGAGAATGGAAAACAAGGGAAACGGTGAAAAGAATGATACCAGTCCATACTGATAAGTAATGCACGCGAATTGTTAATGATCGTAGCAAACAAAATTGTAAGAGAAAAGAACCATATTGTTACAGTGACCTGTGAAGACTCTTTAAAATAAATCGAAACACTTCTGGTCTTAGTAACACTTTTAATAAGGTTAAAAAAAGATGACCCTTAACCTACACAACTTGTGCAGCTGCGGAAAAGAGGCCAAAAAAAGGAGAAAATAGGATTTTATACTGTGCGTGTGTTAATTAGCAATATTATTTGTGTTTCCGTGTTTCTATGGCTCAAATGGCCCTGAGCACTATGGGACTCAACATCTTAGGTCATAAGTCCCCTAGAACTTAGGACTACTTAAACCTAACTAACCTAAGGACATCACACACACCCATGCCCGAGGCAGGATTCGAACCTGCGACCGTAGCAGCCTCGCGGTTCCGGACTGCAGCGCCAGAACCGCACGGCCACCGCGGCCGCGTGTTTCTATGTTAATGCCGTCTAATTGCAGGTTTAACGTGGCGACTTGTGTAATAACCGACCACGATCTATCCTACTTAATCTACTGACAGGTTTCTATTTTATTCTGTCAGTGTGGTACTAGTGCACCTAGTGCGAATCTAGTGCACCATCGAATTTAATATGCATACCATTTTTAAAAATTAAAATAGTAGGAAAAGAGTTTGTTCGCACCAGTGGTAGAATAATTTATTTTACACACCAGTGGATGTATTCATGGATTATCAGAACAACAATTTTTAAGTGACCCACTGTTAAGTGACACAGTCGGTACTAAAAAAGAACGCCTTACTTGACATGCAAGTAAACATGCCATAAATGACAGGTGTTACACTCCATTATATACTAGTGTCGTCGTAACTAGTCTTCTCTGAGGAGTCTACATCAGACTCATTTCCTTTTTCCCCATCATCTTCGGTGCAGTTCAGGAGCACGTCATCTTCATTGCCATCTAGAGAATGTGAAATAAAGCATTTCTTGGATGATCTTACGATCAGTGGTGTTTCGATGCTTTTCCAGGCAAACGAATCCCACTGTGCAATAATGTTGGTTGCAGCACGCTTAATTCACCCTGTTGGAGTTACTTCATAATTTGCTTCGCAAAACCATTTTTCGTACTGTTCATGAATATAGCCTTTTATACTAACGTCCAGGGCTTGTAAAACAGTAGTCTTTCCTGCAGTAATACAAGGTCGCTGACTAGGCTGTGGACTTCCTTTGTTACGCCGCCAGTGACACGCCACCGAAATGCATCAAGGCAAAACATTGACGGCAGTTTGGAAAGCCCACCAGGACGGTGTTCCCATACGTTTCGGAGCCAATAAAGCATTGACGTTCCCTTCCCTTGACTTCGAGCAATGACTTCATCAGGGATATTTAGAGGTCTTAGGGCTTGTTTTCGGCATGTGCCGTGATTGCCAGCTTTACAGTTGTTCACTGTTTTTCACGCCTTGATGTTTTGATGGTAACTTCTTTTGTCACCTCCTAATCAATCACGTAATTACGTGGATTATCAAACCAAATTGGTGGCTCTTCAGCGTTGCCTATTAGGTCCACCGAAAAATCCTTCTCTTTCCGTAGTGTAATAAAATACCACTGAAAATTCTTGAAGTTCTATCTCAAAATCCTTTGGTAGCTTTTGGCACAGAGTTATAAGACGTCGTAGGGACACGCCCACCCCTTTCGTAAACTGATAAACTCATCCTCGGCTAGCCTTCACCCTCTGCCTCTGTATGTTGACAACTGTAGCCATTTCTTTTGTTTTGTTTCTTACGGTCAAAAAAATGGTTCAAATGGCTCTGAGCACTATGGTCATCAGTCCCCTAGAACTTAGAACTACTTAAACCTAACTAACCTAAGGACATCACACCCATCCATGCCCGAGGCAGGATTCGAAACTGCGACCGTAGCGGTCGTGCGGTTCCAGAGTGTGGCGCCTAGAACCGCTCGGCCACCATGGCCAGCTGCCGTGTCACTAGTCAGAGTTTGCTCATTCTTCCTCCTTTCGTCAGAATGTCTTCCTTTGCGAAGGCCAGTGAATGTCTCTCTATTAGCGGCAATTGCAAATAATGCCAATTTCTGTTTCTTCCATAAGCGAACGCTACTCTCCAGTACGCTGAACACTCAGCCTGCCCTCCTGTTGGCATATTTTTCCACTAAAAGAATTACTTTAAGCTTCTTGCTTGTCTTCAGTTTCGTGACTACCTAACGCAAATACACTTATGCAGTAATAGCTCAACAATAATACAATGAAATGAAAAAACAACAGTGCATTGTGACAAGAGGAACAGTAACTACTCGTAAATTTCTATTATTTGCTGGTGAACAACGGGTTCAAATTCGTACTCAAATGTAATGCCCCACCTTATCTTATGCGCACCCCAATTCTGAACAGTGTACGGTAAAAGAAAGTGCGCATTACACTCACTTAAATACGGTATTTCTGCATTTAGTGTCGTTTATTGTGTGTTTTGTGTGTTATCTTTATCTCGTCATTTCATGTGTGTTAACACACTAGACTGCTTGTGTTGCATTTTTCTCAGTGTACATTTAGTCTACTTGTATGTCAAAATACATATACTGGCGGAAAAATCCTCTCAAAACCTAGAAGGTGCGACCTAATCGAATGATAATAGGCCTGTTTCTACATCTGAAAGATGATGACTACTCAGATTTCATGCCAGTCACTTTTAAGAGTGGCGGCAGTAGTGCCACTACGAGCCGGCAATTCAGGCTTGCTTCAAATGCACGTTGTAACGGTCGGAAGCGTTAGTTACCTTTGAGACTGGAGCTGGTGAGTTGATGTTAGCCAAGATTGCCTTTAAGGCACAGAGAAGCCATGAACAACACCTCACTGAGTTAATCACTTAAACATGTTACCTAGAGAGAGGTATTCCCCAAATTACATCACTCAACGTTAATTTTTTTTTGTTGTAGAGATTTTTTTCGTCAGAGTATTTTATTGTTGTTGCTGTCGTCTTCAGCCCGTGATACTCAATCGTGTGCAAGCTTCATCTCTACTGCAACTTACATCCTTCTAAATCTGTTTAGTTTATTCATGCCTTGGTCTCCCTCTACCATTTCAACGCTCCGCGCTTCCCTCCAATACTAAGTTGATGATCACTTGAGGCCTCAGAACGTGTCCTACCAACCGATCCCTTTTTCTAGTCAAGTTGTGCCACTAATTTCTCTTCTCCCCAGTTCTGTTCAGTACATCCTCAGTAGTTACATGATCTATCCATCACATCTTCAGCATTCTACTGTATCACCACATTTCGAAAGCTTCTATTCTCTTCTTGTCTAAACTATTTATCGTCCATATTTCACTTCCATACGCGGCTGCACTCCATACAAATACTTTTAGAAAAGGCTTCCTGACACTTAATTCTTGATCTTAACAAATTTCTCTTCTTCAGAAACGCTTTCGTTGCCATTACCAGTCTACATTTTATATCCTCTCTACTTCGACCATCATCAGTTATTTTGCTCCCCAGATAGCAAAACTCCTTTACTACTTTAAGTGTCTCATTTCCTAATCTAATTCCCTCAGCATCGCCCGACTTAATTCGACTACATTCCATTATCGTCGTTTTGCTTTTGTTGATGTTCATCTTGTATCCTCCTTTCAAGACACTGTCCATTCCGTTCAACTGCTCTTCCAAGTCTTTTGCTGTCTCTGATAGAGTTAGAATGTCATCGGCGAACCTCAAAGTTTTTATTTCTTCTCCATGGATTTTAATACCTACTCCGAATTTTTCTTTTGTTTCCTTTACTGCTTGCTCAATATACACATTCAATAACATTGGGGATAGGCTACAAGCCTGTCTCACTCCCTTCTTAACCACTGTTTCCCTTTCGTGCCCCTCGACTCTTATTGTAAATATCTTTTCGGTCCCCGTGTTTGACCACTCCCACCTTCAGAAATTCAAAGAGAGTAATCGCGTCAACATTGTTAAAAGCTATGCTAGAAACGTAGATTTGCCTTTTCTTAATCTATATTCTAAGATAAGTCGCAGTATCAGTATTGTCTCGCGTGTTCCAGCATTTCTACGGAATCCAAACTGATCTTCCACGAGGTCGGCTTCCACCCATTTTTCCATTCGTCTGTAAAGATTTCGTGTTAGTATTTTCCAACCGTGACTTATTAAACCGATAGTTCGGTAATTTTCACACCTGCCAACACTTGCTTTCTTTAGGATTGAAATTATTATATTCTTCTTGAAGTCTGATGGTATTTCGCCTGTCTCATACATCTTGCTCACCAGATGGTAGAGTTTTGCCAGGGCTGGCTCTCCCAAGGCTATCAGTAGTTCTAATGGAATGTTGTCTATTTCCGGGGCCTTGATTCGACTTAGGTCCTTCAGTGGTCTGTCAAATTCTTCACGCAGTATCGTATCTTCCATCTCATCTTCATCTACGTCCTCTTCCATTTCAATAATATTGCCGTCAAGTACATTGCCCTTGTACACACCCTCTATATACTCCTTCCACCTTTCTGCCCTCAGTTCTTTGCTTAGAACTGGTTTTCCATCTGAGCTCTTGATGTTCATACATGTGGTTCTCTTTTCTCCAAATGTCTCTTTAATTTTCCTGTAAGCAGTATCTATCTTACGCCTATTGATATACGCCTCTACATTCTCACATTTTTCCTCTAGCCATCCCTGGTAGGCCATTTTGCACTTCCTATCGATGTCATTTTTAGACGTTTGTATTTCTTTCTGCCTGCTTCATTTACAGCATTTTTATATTTTCTCCTTTCATCAATTAAATTCAGTGTATCTTCTGTTACCCAAAGATTTCTGCTAGCCCTGGTCTTTTTACCTACTTGTTCCTCTGCTGCCTATTCCATCTCTCAGAGCTAACCATTCTTCTTCAACTGTATTTCTTTCCCCCGTTCTTGTCAATCGTTGCCTAATGCTCTCTCTGAAACTCTCTACAACCTCTGGTTCTTTCAGTTTATCCAGGTCCCAACTCTTAGAATTTCCACCTGTTTTACATGGCGCCTTTTATTATAACCGGTAACTAACTATCCTGCTTAATAGCTTAACGGTTTTCTATTATAATAAGACGGTGAAATGACACACGGTACCCATTTAGTGCTTCGAGACAGGTCCACTATAAAGCCTTCCCAGAGGAGCACAGCCTCTAGCAGTCATGGGCACGGGCACCAGCCTCCCCCCCCCCCCCTGCCCGCTCCACACACACACACACACACACACACACACACACACATACACACACACCTGCCGCAGAGCCTCGCCGTCCTTGGTCCTGAGCACGCGACTGTCGCGCCAGCTTCCTTTTCCGTACGAGCGCGCCGGCTGACGGCAGTGAACGGCTCGCAGAGTGCTGCAGCCGCCGTGCCGTGGATGGAACGGGAGAACGCGCTGCGGGGGGTAGCTCGGAGCGGACTAGAGCCCGCCGTTAAGGGAGGGCCGGACGTCGCGAATGGAAGCGGCGAGCGGCCGCCTAAAGCCGGACGGCAGTGTCCGCCGCTGCCGCCTGTCACGGGAACTTGGCCAGCGCGGCCATTGTGTCGGACGCCATTCTCGCGAGCTTCGCTCTGCGCTGCCCCTTTCCCCCGTCTGCTTTTCCTATCTGTCCCAACTCGCGAAGTCGTTATAATACGATTTCCCCTCGTCCACTTGGCATCGTTCTGTCAGAGCGAGGGTGCTTTCTCGTGCACAATGCGCGAGTGTTTTGTTACGCTGATGCGCAAGTTTCCCGAGTTTGTGAGTCACTGCTCAAACGGAAACCGTGCTTCCTCTGCAAAACGAGCGTCGCCTGAAGTTGTCACAGTATCTTCAGACATCTGATTGACTATCTCGATTTGTCGTCGTCAGGCCGATTTTTTTCCAACGCACTATCTAGATTTAACTCGTGCGGAAGGCCATCGTTTCAATTCTTGCGAAGTATCCGGCAATTTTCCCTCTGAGATTCATTGTACTACGGAACGTCCTGTGTTGACTGCATCGCATTTCGATATATTCACTCACTGTAGGTATATCTGTTCCTGGAAAGCCACTACTTCCTCTCCTATGCCAACCTCTTCTTCTCAGAGAAACACGTACAAACATTATCCTCAATTTTTTTTGCTATATTCCTTCTACAGTTCCCTCTAGTACCATCGCAGTTATCCCCTACTGTCTAAAGTCATCTCCTATCATCTTGTGCTTATTCTAGCCAGTGTGTTCCCGATATTTCTATCCTCCCGTTTCTATGGACAACCTCTTCATTTGTTATGAGTCCACCCAATTTTCAGAATCCTCATTTAGCACCCCACCTCAAACGCTTTCTCTTCTTCTCACTTTCCTGTGCAGACCATGGTTCACATAAATACAATTCTGTTGTAAGTGTTCGCAGATTAATGTCTTTTGCCTGCTGAGTGGTTGGAGTCCTTCAAGTGGATACTTCAGTTAAATACATGTATTTACCCCTGCAGTTTTTGGTATAATTAAGTTATCATTTACCAAATGAATGTTGAAGGAATGTATATTACTACTAAATCAAACAGTGAACACAACTACTTGCAAGTAATCAAGTCTCATAAGAACCAATTCAACAAGAATTAAAGTAAATAAAGTAATGCCTTGGAAAACTTGGATAAAGGGTCTGGAATGGCAACTCAAGGCTAACGCATATCTCAACATAGCACATTCATGTTTACAGAGGTCGTACAGTGACTGCCATAGGTTGTTGTTGTTGTTGTTGTGGTCTTCAGTCCAGAGACTGGTTTGATGCAGCTGTCCATGCTACTCTATCGTGTGCAAGCTTCTTCATCTCCGAGTAACTACTGCCGCCTACATCCTTCTGAATCTGCTTAGCGTATTCACCTCTTGGTCTCCGTCTGCTGTTTTTACCCTCCACGCTTCCCTCAAATACTAAATTGGTGAACCCTTGATGCCCCAGAATGTGTCCTACCAACCGATCCCTTCTTTTAGTCAAGTTGTGCCACAAATTCCTTTTCTCCCCACGTCTTTTCAGTACTTCCTCATTAGTTACGTGGTCTACCCTTCTAATCTTCAGCATTCTTCTGCAGCACCACATTACGGAAGTGTGGTGTACATAGTTCCGCGTAGTCAGCGCGTACACAAGTTTCCCATTGGAGCGCGCCCCGCTAAGCACAACAGCGCAGGCGCAGCGCTCGTCCGTCTCAGCACTACGAGATGGCGCTGTCTTAGAGACGGACCAAATTCTGCTTCCGCCGATCCGCGTATTAATATGTCTCGAGCCAGTGAGATTGCTGCTAACGTAGAACCTTTTCTCCTCCCTGATCACACTCGCGCAGTGATACCTGAACGCGCGAGGTAATATAACGAGTGTACAGACCTCCGATTAGTCAGTCTGCATTAGTCTGTATGAGGCTGCATTTATCTGCACCTGTCTGTACCAGTCTACATTTGTCTGCATTAGTCTGTAGTCAAGTTTCAGTCTGCGCCTGATAAGATTACCATATTCCTGTACATAGCCATGAAGATAAATGAATAGACACTTTGTCAAGTATCAGAGATATGTGAGAATAAAATTAGCACACCAAGACCAAAGGAACTTCAGATTGTCAATTGTAAATAGCATCTAGAACCATGTTAAGTCATTTTTATGCTTGTTATTATTTTAATAAATGTGTGTGAAAATTAATCAAGTTCTGTTTAAAGTTGGTCATCGTCAATCTGCTACTCTAAGCGTGCTAGTGGCATTTCTATCATCTGACCTAACGGCAGAAGATAAACACACTACGATAAGACCACGAGACATATTGCTGACACTCGCCTACTTTGTTAGAGCGACAAGTCACATAATCTGATGGTGTGTGTACCGAAGGTCTTACAGTACGCACACCACAGAAATCTTCTGTTCTCTTCTTGTCTAAACTATTACTAGGTTAGTATATAGAGATCGAAAATATTACAGAAGGATACGCATCTCTGTCTATTGCCTGAGTAGAATATAGTTTGAACTTTTTACTGAAAATTAGTCTTCGAAATGAGAATCAGAATTACTGAACATCGTTATGCAAACTTCACCTTTCCCTACAGTTCGCTTCGCAGTTGTGTCTCACCATAATTATAATCTGCAAGTGACCTCTGTGATTGCTGTTAAATCAGCATCTGGCTTGGTGGAAACAACTCAACTCTTCCTGAGTCTAAGATCAACTCAGGCTAATGAGAACCTCTCGTCAGGGACACGCGAAAGTTTTGAAGAAGCCTAGAGATGAAGGTGACGTCTGGCAGTGAAGATCCGGAATGGGAGCAACCATCTGCAGAGCCCGATGAGGAAAATTCTGATCACTTTGTTTTTCGCACTGTATAATATTGATTGATAGGCAGAATACTGATTATTCTGAGTGACGACTTGGTTCAAATGGCTCTGAGCACTATGGGACTTAACATCTATGGTCATCAGTCCCCTAGAACTTAGAACTACTTAAACCTAACTAACCTAAGGACATCACACATCTCACAGTCATCACGAGGCAGAGAAAATCCCCGACCCCGCCGGGAATCGAACCCGGGAACCCGGGCGCGGGAAGCGAGAACGCTACCGCACGACCACGAGCTGCGGACGTGACGACTTGTCTTACAAGATCCTGTCCTCCTTTCCTTACTCAGATTTCAGGTGGTTAACGATTTAAAAAACTTGCTAGTCTTGGTGTTTCAAAATAAGTACAATTTAATCCATCTCTCTGCCTTTCTTCGTTCACTGGCCAATAAGGTTAAGTCTTGTGAGCACAGTCTCATTCTGTTCCGCTAGTCCTCGATTATTTATACGAGCCCGCGAGAGCTATCTTTAAATTTCTTTAAACAGCCATTCAGTATGGTATCACCATGGCGAGTGTCGGTGTCTCAAGCACTGCAAAGAAGTCCCAACTAACTGCTACCGTTCCGATCTCTAAGATGTTATTTTAACAGCCAATGGTTTTCTGTGAAGTTTGACTGCCGTTGATTGCTGCTACGAAAACAGTTCTTCCGGGACCCTGGCCCTTAGGCAGCACACACCCCGTGGACATGCACTATTAAAAAGAAACTCCGTTGTCCTGCACATTCCTGATACACTCCTCATTGTCTGACGCAGACGCTTGCACCAACTGTATCGGTGCGGCCTCCCTCGATGGCCTGCGCTGCACCCCTCACCCTCACCAGCGTTCATCCGGTTGTCTCTCTCATTTAGCTGGGCGTACAGGGAATCTAAAACTAAGTAGCTGTATGTGACAATCACTAGTATTAATTCATACTTCATTATCCGGTGGGGATTAATTTATTCCAATTTAGTTTGACTATGTCTTTCGGATTTTACACAAGTTACGGGACACGTAACATGCTGCTCCAGAAGTTCATCCTCACACCCTCAGAAATTTCTTGCTCGAATTACACTGAAGCGTCAAAGAAACTAATGTAGGCATGCGTATTGAATTACAGAGATATGTAAACAAGCAGAATACGGCGCTGCGGTCGGAACGTCTATGTAAGACAACAAGAATCTGGCGCAGTTGCCGGACGGACTGGCCGAGCGGTTCTAGGCGCTTGAGTCTGGACCGCTACGGACGCAGGTTCGAATCCTGCCTCGGGCATGGATGTGTGTGATGTCCTTAGATTAGTTAGGTTTAAGTAGTTCTAGGGGACTGATGACCTCAACTGTTAAGTCCCATAGTGCTCGGAGTCATTTGAATCTGGCGCAGTTGTTAGATCAATTACTGCTGTTACAATGGCAGGTTATCAAGATTTAAGTGTGTTTGAAAGTGGTGTTATAGTCGGCGCACAAGCTGTGGGAAACAGCATCTCCGAGGTAGCGACGAAGTCGGGGTTTTCCCGTGCGACCATTTCACGAGTGTACCATGAATATCAGGAATCAGGTAAAGCATCAAATCTCCGACATCGCTGTGGGCCGAAAAAGATCCTACAAGAGCAGAACCAACGACGACTGAAGAGAATGGTTCAACATGACAGAAGTGCAACCCTTCCACAAATTGTGCTGGGGCGTCAACAAGTGTCAGTGTGCGTACCATTCAAAGAAACATCAGCGACATGGACTTTCGGAGCCGAAGGCCCACTCCCGTACTCTTGATGACTGCAAGACACAAAGCCTTACGCCTCGTCTGCACCCGTCAACACTGACATTGGACAGTTGATAACTGGAAACATATTGCCTTTTCGGGCGAGTCTCGTTTCAAATTGTATCGAGCGGATGGACATGTACGGGTATGGAGACAACCTCATGAATCCACGGACTCTGCATGACAGCAGTGGACTGTTCAAGCTGGCGGAGGCTCTGTAATGGGGTGGTGTTTGTGAAGCTGGAGTGATATGGGACCCATGATGTGCCTAGATACGACTATTATAGGTGACATGTACGTAAGCATCCTGTCTGATCACCTGCATCCATGCATGTCCATTGTGAATTCCGACGAACTTCGACAATTCCAGCAGGACAATGCGACACCCCACACGTCCACAGTTGCTACAAACTGGCTCCAGGAACACTCTTCTGAGTTTAAACACTTCCGCTGGCCACCAAACTCCCCAGAAATGAACATTATTGGGCATATCCGGAATGCCTTGCAACATGCTGTTCGGAAGAGATCTTCTCCCTCTCGTAGTCTTACGGATTTATGGACAGCCCTGCAAGATTCTTGATGTCAGTTCACTCCAGCCATACTTCAGACATTATTTGAGGTCATGCCAAGTCGTGTTGGAGCACTTCTGAGTGCTCGAGAGGGCCCTACATGATAATAGGCAAGTGTACCAGTTTCTTAGGCCATTCAGTGTAAAACCAATGTGCGATGCTAGCATATTTCTTTTGGACAAGAATGTTCCCTTTGCTTGTGCCATTCTGCTTTTCATGTTCTCCTTTCTTCGTCCGGTATATGTTATTTTACTTCGAAGTAGGACAATTTCTTCCTCTACTTCGTAGTCTCCTATTTTAAGGTAAAATGTATCAATAAGCTTCTTGCCTCGTCCGTGATACATTATTTTGCTTCCAAGACAGCCGAATTCCTTCACTTCATTTACGTTGTGGTCCTCAATTTTCACGTTAATTTTATCATTGTTCTCATTTCTGCTCCTCCTCATGACCTCATGACTTTAATTCTTCTTTGCCTTACTCTGAGTCTTTATTCCGTTGATATTATTTCGTCCTGAAATTTAATCCCACTTCTGAAACTATCGTTTATTTCCGTCATTGGTTCTTCGATGTACAGATTTAACATTAGGTGAGAAAAGCTGCATCCTTTTCTTACACACTTTTCAATCTGAGCACTTCTTTCTTTATGTTCCACTCTATTGGTCCTTCTCGGTACTTACACACATTATATATTGCAGTCTGTTCCTGTGGTTTACACCTATTTTTCTGGGAATTTCGAACACCTGGAGCCGTTCTATTTTGCTGAACGCTTTTTCCCGTCTTGCTTCCATTAGAATGTGCGCTACCAGAACTGCCTCTCTGGTGCTTTTACAAGCCAGACTGATCGTCATCAGAGGACCCCGAAGTTTCTCATCCGTTCTTCTGTCTGTTATTATTGTCGGCATCTTTGATGTACGAGCTGTTAAGCTGACAGCGCGATAGTTTCCTCAGTTATCTGCTGCTGCTATCTTCGACATTACGTGGATGATATTTTTGCGTCAGTCTGATACGTCGCCAGTCTCGTATCTTCTACACACCAGCCTGAATAGTCGTTTGTTTGCCACTTCCCCCAGTGATTTCAGAAATTCCGAAAGAATATTATCTACGCTTTCCTTCTTGTTATTTTGCAAATCTTTAAAAAAACTGTATGGGAAAGGACAACTAAAGCTCTTTTAAATTCTGTCTGAAAGACCTATGCCTCCCCGTAATCCACTTAAGTGAGCAGTAGTTTGGTCTGTATCCCGCTGGATGTTAACAGAAAATGTTATTTTACACTCACAAGAGTCCCCATAAGCGGTACTCGGAGTTGATTTCAGCCTGATGTGGAACACATTTACACATGGTAGAAGCCGGGCGTGGCGATGTGCGACTTCACCTATAAAGCTGCAAGCAGATAAATTGCTGAAAAGATGCCAAATCAGTCGTAATACACGAGGGTCATTCAAAATGAAATGAGTAGCTTTTTTTTCTTTAAAAATCCAACTTTTGTTCCACATAATTGCTGCTTACGGATTTTGTAGAAACAGTGTTTTGCTTTCATTCAAATTTAATTCAACGTCTTTCCGCAAGTCGCGTTATCGTAGTATACCACCAAGGAGGCTGCTACCTTAAATGTTCGTCTGAAATAGCCCGCTGCTATGGCATTCGTGTGCTGTGAGAACGACACAGTGAGAAACGTTGACAAGACACTGCAGAACGTTTATTGGAATGTCGCTGTCGATCGCATTACACTCAGTCATTGGGCAAACAGATTATCTGACAACTATGGTACGCCTTCAGTTCTCATTTGAAACATTATACGAGGTGCATTCAAGTTCTAAGGCCACCGATTTTTTTTCTAATTAATTACTCACCCGAAATCGATGAAACTGGCGTTACTTCTCGACCTAATCGCCCTGCAGACGTACACATTTTTCACAACACTGACGCCATGATTCCACGACCTAATCGCCCTGCAGACGTACACATTTTTCATAACGCTGACGCCAGGATTCCATGGCAGCGGCGAAGGCTTCTTCAGGAGTCTGTTTTGACCACTGGAAAATCGCTGAGGCAATAGCAGCACGGCTGGTGAATGTGCGGCCACGGAGAGTGTCTTTCATTGTTGGAAAAATCCAAAAGTCAACTAGGAGCCAGGTCAGGTGAGTAGGGAGCATGATGCGTAGCTCGATGTGCGGGTGCGTTGTCTTGGTGAAACAGCACACGCGCAGCCCTTCCCGGACGTTTTTGTTGCAGTGCAGGAAGGAATTTGTTCTTCAAAACATTTTCGTAGGAACCACCTGTTACCGTAGTGCCCTTTGGAACGCAATGGGTAAGGATGACGCCCTCGCTGTCCCAGAACATGGACACCATCATTTTTTCAGCACTGGCGGTTACCCGAAATTTTTTTGGTGGCGGTGAATCTGTGTGCTTCCATTGAGCTGACTGGCGCTTTGTTTCTGGATTGAAAAATGGCATCCACGTCTCATACATTGTCACAACCGACGAAAAGAAAGTCCCATTCATGCTGTCGTTGCGCGTCAACATTGCTTGGCAACATGCCACACGGGCAGCCCTGTGGTCGTCCGTCAGCATTCGTGGCACCCACCTGGATCACACTTTTCGCATTTTCAGGTCGTCATGCAGGATTGTGTGCACAGAACCCACAGAAATGCCAACTCTGGAGGCGATCTGTTCAACAGTCATTCGGCGATCCCCCAAAACAATTCTCTCCACTTTCTCGATCATGTCGTCAGACCGGCTTGTGGGAGCCCGAGGTTGTTTCGGTTTGTTGTCACACGATGTTCTGCCTTCATTAAACTGTCGCACCCACGAACACACTTTAGACACATCCATAACTCCATCACCACATGTCTCCTTCAACTGTCGATGAATTTCAATTGGTTTCGCACCACGAAAATTCAGAAAACGAATGATTGCACGCTGTTCAAGTAAGGAAAACGTCGCCATTTTAAGTATTTAAAACAGTTCTCACTCTCGCCGCTGGGGGTAAAATTCCATCTGCCGTACGGTGCTGCCATCTCTGGGACGTATTGACAATGAACGCGGCCTCATTTTAAAACAATGCGCATGTTTCAATCTCTTTCCAGTCCGGAGAAAAAAAATCGGAGGCCTTAGAACTTGAATGCACCTCGTATAGTCAACATTGTTCCTTCACGCAGAAGCAGAGCTAAGACAGAACTGAAGTCCGCTGCGGCAGCCAATAACTTAAAACAGGCTTCTTTTCTCAGCGATCATAAGTTAGATGCATATGTCGCAAACTTCCTGCTCCATACGTATCGAATTACACGGGATATTGACATTATTCTGGCAGATAAGGAGATAATTGACGAAATGAGGAATATGTACCCTGTCATCAGTTTAAAAAGAAACCCAAATACTTAATCGAAACCATAAATCAATAGTGCCAATCCCAGTCTGCTTGGTAGTGTTTCACTCACAAAATTTGCCTTCGCATGTTACTGTCTTGGGGACAGGCTGTCCGGTTGAGCTGCATGTCGCACAAGTAATAAAATGTAGAAATTGTTGGCGTTTTCTTCACCGGGAGAACCAGAGCTGAAGCCATATCTGTTGTAGAGATGCGGCGATCAGCATTCAGTGTTCGTACCGCGGCAGTTCGAACTTGCTTGCATTGTTTCATTCAGCACTCAGTTGCAGACAGGTTACGCGTAGTATTTATACGGAAACAAGACCTACAACGTGGAAGGTCTTATGCTGCATCAGGAAGGGTATCTGGAAGTTCGTAGCACACGTACTCAGTTGCCTTAAGATAAGTTCCCATCGAGCGAGGTGGCTCAGTTGTTAGCACACTGGACACGCATTCGGTAGGACTACGGTTCAAATCCGCGTCCGGCCATCCTGATTTAGGTTTTCTGTGATTTCCCTAAATCGCCTCAGGCAAATTCCGGGACGGTTCTTTTGAAAGGACGCGGCCGACTTCCTTCCCCATCCTTCCTAATCCTATGTGACTGATGACATCGAGGTTTGGTTCGTCCCCCCCGAATGAACCAACCAGCAAGTTCTCAGTTATCTGAGTCATGCGTAATTTATGGCTCTGCCGCCAACACACCCATCACAACGATAGACAGCTATGCAACACTACCCCAAAAGAGCAACACCATTACTCGTAGAATGCCAAGTGGATTTTCAGTCTCAGAGAGCCGGGCACCATCAGAACAACTTTCACTTAGAAGACAGAGGGGGCGTAATATATGGCACGAGAGATCGAGCGAGAAGGCAAACTCACAGGCAAGCTTGGCGACTGTCGACAATATTCTATCCATCATCACATTTTCCAAGCGCCAATAGCACGAAACCCGTATCCCCCTCGGTATGGTAACCATTCACCGTCACCTAGTAATAACAGCGAGTGTGTCACATATATTGCAATGTCTGTGTTGTTCAGGAGTACGATGCAAGGAGAGTGTGTCTCAGCAGCATGGTAACACAGATTTCTGAAATAACGGAGTGTGTCATGTGAGTGGAGAAAGACACAGGTCATATTAGCCAATTAGAAAGGTTTCAGGAAAGATTGTTAGACATAGCTAGCTTCCAGTAAACTTTAGTATTACTCGGCATAATGGCCTGAGGCTGCACTTCTATCGTTCACTCTAGTTATGATATTCTCACATTAATCATCGAAAAATTTATAAATAGTTACAAAATTTCACTGATTTCTCTAAGAGAAGCCAACGTTTCTCTAGAAAACTTATAAGGGAGTTTGTTTGTCTCTAACAGGAAGTGAAACCTCGTAGCAAACCAAAAGCAGCAGATGTTCCTTTACAAAGGAAAACACAATTTTTGTCCCAGTTTAAGTCTCATATCACTGAAAGGACGAGTGAAATACACATTAGTGTCAGTGGCGTTTAGGAACAGATGGAATGGTTAACGCCATCCCCTGAACAAGAAACGGTGCCCAGTGTTTTGAAGAAAGTACAGGTCACATCCGTCTAGAATTAGGATAAAAGAAGTAATCCACAAAACAACCGTCGAATACCCTTGACACCCATTTCTTGTAGTGTCTTAGAACATATTCTGAGCTCAAACATAATGACCTCGTTCACGCCAACAAGGGCAGATTTCCAAAACTTAGGTCATGCGAAACTCAACTCACATATTTCTCACATTAAGTCATGAATCAAGGTAGTCTGTCAGATGCAGTACATCTCGATGTCCAAAAAGCATTTGTCTCAGTACCATAACTACGCTTATTACCTTAGGCGCGATCGCATGAATATCAAGCGAAATTTGTGACTCGACTGAGGACTTTTTGGTAGGGAGGACAGAACAGTTTACCTTGGAAAGGAAAGAAGGAAGCTCGAGTTTAACGCTCCGTCGACATTTGAGGTCATTACAGATGAGACACAAGCTCGGATTGTGACAAGGAAGGGGAAGGAAATCGGACATGTCATTTCAAAGAAACCGTCCCGGCATTTTCCTGGTGTGATTTAGGGAAATCATGGAAAACTTAAATTTGGACGTGCGGACGCGGGTTTGAGCCGTCAGACTCCCGAATGCGAGTCCAGTGTGCTAACCACTGCGCCACCTCGCCCGCTTGGGTGGAGAGTCTACTACAGATGTAGAAGTAGCGCTGGGTGTGCCTCAGGGGAGTTTATTGAGACTGTTGCCGCCTATGTTGTACTTTCATGATCTTGGAGGCAATATTGATAGTAATCTTACACTCTACGCAGATAATGCAGCTACACATAACGAAGTCAGTCTGAAGCTGCATAAATACTCAGGCAGAACACGATAAGATTTCAGAGTGGTGCAAAGATTGGCAACGTGCTTTAAATGTTTAGAAATGTAAAACTGTGCATTCCGTAAACGGTAAAACGTAGTATCCTATGATTGTTATATCAGTGAGTCAAAGTTGGAATCAGGCAACTCATACAAATAACTGAGAGTAACATTTTGTAGGGACATGAAATGGAACGATCACGTACTCGAAGACTCAGTCATGCGTAAAGAGGATACCGAACTTCGGTTTGTTGTCAGAACAACAGGGAAATGTAATGAGTCTAGAAAGGAGACGGCTTACAAATCATTCGTGCGAACATTCTGAAAAGTTAAATATAAACGTAGGATTCCGCGGCGATTGTCACAATTAATAAAATTTTTCTGCGTTTGTGACCACATTGTCAATATGTAAAACTACCGACGTTTCGGCCACTGCTACAAGTGACCTTCTTCAGGGTTTTTTGTTTGTAACCAGAAGCATCCTGAAGAAAGTTTGTATACAAACAAAAAAACGCTGAAGAAGGTCACTTGCAACAGGGACAGAACCGTCGGTAGTTTTACATATTGACAATGAGGTCACAAATCCAGGAAAATTTTATTGGCTCTGTAAATTGTTCATTTGTATGGGACCCGTACCGTATAGGAGTAGCAAGGGATATTGAACATATGCAGAGAAGGGCAGCACGGAGTGTCAAAGGTTTGTTTGAAACGCGGGAGAGGGTCATAAAGATACTGAAAGAACTGAACTGGCAGACTTTTGAAAACAAACGTAAGTTAGCCCAAGAAAGAACTGGCTTTAAATGATGAGTCTACAAACCACTACGTATCACTCCCCTAGGGACCTTGAGGACAAGGTTAATTACAGCACTGACAGTGACATCCAAGCCAAAAAAATGCCCTAGTAACTACGAGGGTTATTCGGAAAATAAGGAACGATCAGTCGAGGAATGGAAACCACAGTGAAAATCCGATGAAGTTTTGTACAGATGTGTTGGGAATTGTCTCTAGTATGCCTGTCGATCGCGTTACGTCGTTCTTTTTAGTTCTGAGCACACAGGGAGCACATAAAGATACCTAGAACAATAGTGTCTCCCGCGAAGTACGAGGGTCTGATGAGAAATTTCGCCTGAAGCTATGCAGCCAACATTACATAACTGATGTGCGTTTTCTTCTTCAAGACATTTCTCAGCCGCATTCTGCAGGGGCAGTGAAGATGCTCCTGCATCGTTTCCAATTGGAAATGTTTGATTACCCACAATACAGTCCGTAATTGTCTCCCTCTGAGTTTCATCTCTGCTCACATGAACCGCTGGGTATGAAGACAACATTTTGGCACAGGCAACGAGCTGTAGGCCAGCGTAGAGAATTGGCGGAAAGAACTGGCAGCTGCCTTCTATAACGAGGGTATTAGAAAGTTGGTACAACGCTACGACAAACGTCTAAGTCGGATCGGCGACTGTGGAGATAAGTAGCTGGAAGTTGTAGCTAACTGTTGCAAATAAAACAGTTTTGATTTTCACTTTGGTTTCTGTTTCGCGACCTATCGCTCCTTACTTTCCGAATAGCCCTAGTAGCTCAATAGGACGTACCCTCTGACACTTCACTGTGATTTACAGAGTGAGGACGTAGATGTACAATTACCTACCTCTTGTACAGGTCTCGTGCAGCTGAGGAATAAGAGATTATTTCTAGTTTTATATTTCTATACGGCTATGTAGTGACACTACTTTCACTCATACTGTAACATACCGGTTCCTTGCCGCGCCCTTCGGGCAGTGCTGGTCGCTACTGTGGACACGAGAGCCGGTTTTCTGGTGTCTGGGTAACGGGGACCGTTTGACCGCCTGGAGATAATGGGCTGAATGGATAGTGGTCTGGGCCGACCTTGTTGTTTCCGAGGGCAAGTGGTTTCCACAGGACGGCCAGGTTTTCGTGAAACCATCTGGGAAAGAAATTTGTGACAGCCTCGGCAGGAAGCAGCACCATACAGTACGTCCCATGAACGTCAGAAGAAATTGCCCAATTGCAAAGCGTGTCTTCTGCTCTGGACGCTGACTGTCAGGATGGCGCATAAGTTCGTAGCATTTTCGTTTTGCATGTTGGTATTCCGGTTGCTGTTAGTTTAGTTATCGTCTGTCACTTTTATTTGTAGTTCACTGTTGCTGTTTGAGTTTACGTATTGTCATCTGGACATAGTGAGTGGAGCTGTGGACGCTATAAAATGGAGTGCCTAATGGAGAATTCGAAACTTTTGAACCATCCTGATAAAATACACTGCTCTGCAACACGTATGGACAAGACGGATGAAGTAAAACAGTAACTGCATGGTAGAAACGAATGAAAGTGCGGCAGCATGCTCCCAGAGGTGTCCCGTTCGTGTAGAGAAAGTTGGTGATCACATGGCGTGATCCGAGCGAGATTATAGCGCCAAATGGGACTGGTCCTTTAAAACGAGGCAGTTGAAGGAACGGGAAAAAACAGCGTATTTCAGTCAGGTATCCGCTGTGGTGCAGTTTGGTGGTGTTCTTCACCTACCTCTGCATCTACATCTGCATCGATATTCTGCCAATCACACTTAAGTGCCCGGCCGGGGACTCGTCAAACCACCTTCACAATAATTTTCTGTTGTTACAATCTGGAACAGCGCGGAGAAAAAGCGAACACGTGTATCTTTACGAGCGAGCTCTGATTTCCCTTATTTTAGTATGATGATCGTTTCCCCCTATGTAGGTGGGCGCCAAAAAATATTTTCGCATTCGGAGGAGAAAGTCGGAGATTGAAATTTCGTGAGAAGATTCCGCCGCAACGAAAGACGCCTCTGTTTTAATGGTGTCCATCCCAAATCCTGGTCGGCCGGTGTGGCCGAGCGGTTCCAGGCGCTACAGTCTGGCACCGCGTGACAGCTACGGTCGCAGGTTCGAATCCTGCCTCGGGCATGGCTGTGATGTCCTTAGGTAAGTTTAAGCAGTTGTAAGTTCTAGGGGACTGATGACCTCAGATGTTGAGTCCCATAGCGCTCACAGCCATTTGAACCATTTGAACCCAAATCCTGTGTCATGTCAGTGACAGGAAATAGCCCGGAGAAAGCATTTGGATGGCTTCGATCGGGAGAGGATCATCGGGAAAATGGAAGAGGGACGATTTGTGAAATGCGTAGTGCAAAATTTTGGTATTCCTCACAGGATGGGCTCGAGTGCATGAGGAATGTTCCAAAACACGGAGCTGCTGCCAGAAGGAGAGCAGGTGGTCGTCCATGATCAGCTGCAACAGTAGATGACCGCTAAATCGTGCAACAGACAAGAAGGAACCCACGTCCAACAGCGACAGAAATTGCAACCACATGTAACAGGACTGTAAGGCACCTAATCGCAAGCACCATAATGGCACGGCGACTACATGAGGATTGTTTTCCCGAAGAAACGTGCATTGTGTTCCGTTGAAACACGCGCGTCGGCAGCACCTGTTGCGATGGTGCCAATATCACTGGGACTGCGCTAACGAGGAGTGATGTCGCATGCTCTTCTCATTTGAGAGCAGCTTCAATCTAGCTAGTGCTTCTGGATCATGTTATGATGATCCAGAGGACTCTGGAAACCACTGTATTAAAGACATACAGGACATGGGCAGAAATATGGACACATCAAAAACAAAACGCATTACCACGCACAACGCGGTGTAGTAAAACAGATGGCATTCCAAACGGCTTCCAGCTGTCTCAGAATGGATGAATACTGGTCTTGTATGGCCTTCAAGGGAATCTTGGTAGCGATGACGAATCCTTCTCTCCAATGTAGGCCACAAAGGCTCTGTAACATTGAGATCTGGTGGCTGTAGTGGCCAAAGCAAGCTGCGGCAATAATACTTCGAAGTAATTCGACCTTGCAGAGTACCCACGAGGACCAAAGGAATACCACGATACGGCTGCCTAAATCATCATCATCCTCCCAACCCCCCTCACTCTGCTGCCATGTTCCACTACTGGGACGTAAACTTGGCCAGGAGTTGAGAACAGTGCGCAACAAGACTCATCCGAACAAATGACTTTCTTCCATTGCTCCATAGTCCAGGTTTTATCGATTCAGCAACACGCGTACCTGTTTCAGGCATCTATACCACTGAAGAGTGGTTTTGGAAATCCAACTCGAGCTGCAATTCCCTGCTATGGAGCCCCATTCGTGTTGCTGTGGTGTTGACAGGGCTCGCGATTGCGACAATCACTTCTGCAGTGACTTTTGCTGCTGTTTTTCTCCTATTTTTCGTCACAGTTCTCTTCAATAGTTTCCTTTCATAATCAAAAATTTTCGTCTGCGTTGTGACTCAGCGGTTGGTGTTTTTCCGCTCTCCCTGTGTGCGTCCTGAACCTTCGATGTGATGCCTCATGAAACACCAAGCACTACCGCTATCTTGGTACAGGGTGTACCCACCATTCGAGCACCAATAAGTTGTCGGCGTTCGAATTCATGTAGCTCTGACATAATCCATTCACAGCTATAAACTTCCAGTGTATTGAGAACATTGCACAGGTGCCGTTAGCAGTCAAATACAACATCGTAAACTGCAGGCTTGGCTAGCATTTGTATATGTATGGAACTACGATATGTAATTTTCGCGATTATTCCATATTTTTCTACAATAACAGTATAACCTGTGAATTGTAATCGCGACATTGTCATGATGATCTCTCCACTAGCAGCAGATTAGAGCAGAAGAGCTTCTGTAAAGTTTGGAAGGTAGGAGACGAGATACTGGCAGAAGTAAAACTGTGAGTACCGGGCGTGAGTCGTGCTTCGGTAGCTCAGATGGTAGAGCACTTGCCCGCCAAAGGCAAAGGTCCCGAGTTCGAGTCTCGGTCGGGCACACAGTTTTAATCTGCCAGGAAGTTTCATACTTACATAAAGACCGAAGGTGAACCAACGCATTATTGACCTTCTCAATTTGCGAAGCTCTTGCTCTTGAATAAATCAACCCGTTTTTCGGAAACTATCATCATTTGTTTCTCTGTACGTGTATGTTACATGACCCTTTGATTGTCGCTGCCCCCATCTGGCTCTGCTTTGCACTGCCTACCGGCCATGTTTTGCTTCGCAATGTGTAACACTCAAACCTGCATTCGGCTGACTCTGTTGCGACTCACTTCCACTCTGGCGTATTTTTCTGACCTAATACGGTCGATACGCTACACGTACATCACATCTACAGGTTTCTGTCTCATTCGGATAATTATTTCTTGATGCGTTGTTTCTTTCTTTCTTTCTTTTTCCGTAGAGTATATTTGCGAGTTTCGCACTGCAAACAGTTACGTTATTGCATCTCGTTGATGTCACTAGTTAAGAACCACCAGCTGATTTGGAGAGGTGAGGGTAGTGCCATTTCCCTTTGGAGGAACCTGTATAATATGTATAATATGTATAATATGTATAATATGTAGTGGCCAGATGCGAATTTTAGATCTGCACTTTGGGAAAACGAATCACTTTGTAAAACTCTGCACCATCTTGTATGGCCGTAATAGTTTGTTCGTTGAAGTACCTTCTGCACAAGGCGGTCCACGGGAGTTAAATGATTCAGAAAAGGCTTCTTAAAACGACAAAAGCCGATTTTCTTAATAATATTTGTTATTTTCAACAGGTTTCGATTTTAAATCATCGTGATATCGACAAATATCTTCCACATAACATAAGAGCCACTTCTTGTTGTGCTGTACAGTGGACACTCTTATTTTGTTCATCAGATGTAACAAACCAAATCACATTTTAAAACCACGATGCTTAACACTATGGACTCTTGTACTCTGCCTGTACTTCTGATGTCAATGAAACCTTCTTCCCAAACAAATAACACACCTTCACTGAACTCCTGAAACGATTCCATTTAAATCGGTATGTCACACGATATAGTTACGTGAAAATGTACAAATTACCGATAGACAAAGCAAATAAACAAGTCAGCATTCCGTGAATACAAACCAACATGACTCACAATAGTACGCAAGTAATTTCCCAGACCCGAGCTAAGAGACGCAGTTCTGAGGGAAGGAGCATATTTCGACAGCAGAGCCCGTCCCAATGTTCAGCCGAAACCCACGCAACGGGCGAAAAAAGTTATAAAATAATAATAAAAAATCATCAATACAACAGATTTTACCAGGTTTAAGATGTCTTTTCTGAGTATTGAGGTTCTACAATCTCTCTGCACAATATTGTACCTTGCATTTGTTATCTTCAGTTTTAGCACCAGACTTATTCATAAATTACGTAATAGTAGCTTTCTAGGCACTATCCGATATTGTATACATTGGAAATATTCTAGGGACCCCAAGACAGATCATTGGCTAAAATATGCCTAGGAAATTGTTACATATGTTCCTCAGAGCTCTTCTTGCGCATGTGCACACTGTTTAATTTTGTCTGAATTTGGTAGGCTGCACAGTCTCTTTATACCATTGAAAAAAGTCTATGTTGTCAGGGAAGTTTACTAATTTAGAAGTAAAGTAAAAGGTAGAATTAAAACGTGAAAATGGGCTGGCAAAAATAGAAAATTTCATGAACACAATTTTATTAAGACTGTCATTTCATTTGTTCTATATGATTTTTCCGAGGAATGAGCTACATTCGCAGCATTCTGTATCTACACAACCACACACAAAACGTTCCGTTTGCGTTTAGTTACGAAGCTGTTTCTGTTCTGAGGTGCACATACGACAACGAGGAACAGTTCCATGTCCAATGTGAGAATAAGGCCACAAAAAATCGTAAACTGGGTCAAATTAAACCTTACGAGTCTTGGGCTCCAAATAACCGTTTCTTACGAAACACCAAGAAGACGACGAAACACTGTACCACACTAACACAACTGAAAACATTATATAATACATTTATTTTACACATACAACAAGTAAGTCTTACAGTCCACTGAAGATGCTTCGTAAATAAAAGGAAGTGAAATGGGTAAAGTATAAAGACAGAGAGCCTTTTATGTAGTTGCTTAGGCGGACCAAGAATAGTTTGATAACAACAGCAACAATAATAATGAAGTGTTCGCCGGCCGGTGTGACCGAGCGGTTCTAGGCGCTTCAGTCTGGAACCGCGCGACCGCTACGATCGCAGGTTCGAATCCTGCCTCGGGCATAGATGTGTGTGATGTCCTTAGGCTAGTTAGGTTTAAGTAGTTCTAAGTTCTAGGGGACTGATGACCTCAGTCGTTAAGTCCCATAGTGCTCAGAGCCATTCGAACCATTTGAATAAAGTGTTCATTAGACGTAACACAGGGGTATCGCTATGAGGTTTCAGTATAGATATGATTATTGTTTTATAGTGGTATAGCCTTAATTTGAAAGGATTAAAGTAGGTTAATTTTATGATGAACAGAAAGTAATGACGGGCAGGGAGTGGAATTTTCCAAAAATTCGAGGAAGAAGGGTGCATTAAACGTGGATTTGGTGAATGGGAAAAGACGATAGCTGCTGCAGCATTTTAAGAAGAATTAACTCGGTAGAAGAAGATGCGTTGAAGACGGAGAAAGATTAGAACAGATGAAACAAACCACAGAGGGTGTATTTATCTCGTATAAATAACAAGATTAGTAAAAAATGTGAGCACTTACAGAATGGCATGAAGGCAATCGAAACTAATAACATTTCTTTAATGTAATGTAAATGCTGTTTCTTGCCGTCATTAACAACCACGCATGGAGCACAACTTCCCAGCGAATGCTCAATGATTAAACTGCAATCACAGGGAATATCCCACATGTGTCTATATCATTCCTGTTATTAGAAATGAAAAATCTGATTACGTGACACCTCCCTACAGCGTATTTTCATTTTATCACATTCCACACCTATTCCACAGAACCTACTCAATACATTCCACCTCTTAGGGTACATAACGATTGCATTATCACATATTCAGGAAAGGAAAGGAGGTGCAGACTTTAACGTTTATTTGGTTATAAGGTCATGAGAAATGGAGCACAACCTCGGATTGTGGAAAAATAGTGGGAAAATTTCAGAATGAATTTGCGCTCTGCAGTGGAGTGTGCGCTGATACGAAACTTCTTGGCAGCTTACAGTGTGTCCCCCATCGAGTCTCGAACTCGAGACCTTTGCCTTTTCGTGGGCAATTGCTCTACCAACTGAGCTATCCAGGTACGACTCACGACCAGTCCTCACAGCTTTGCATCCACCAGTACATCTTCCACTTTCCAAACTTTACAGAACTCCTGCGAAACATGTAAGACTAGCATTTCTGGAAAACAGGATACTGTGGAGACATGGCTTAGCCACAGCCTGGGGGAGGGGGGGGGGGGGGGGTCCAAAACGAAGCTTCAATCTGCAGTTGAATGTATGCTGATATGACACTTACTGGTGGATTAAAACTGTGCGCCGCACCGAGACTCGAACTTGGGACCTTTGCCTTACGCGAGCAAGTGTTCTACTATTGTGCTGTAGTACCGGCAGAGCACTTACCCACGAATGACAAAGGTCCCGATTTCGAGTCACGGTCCACTAAAGCTTCCTATCAGTTTAAACTTGTGTACAGTTTTAGCCCGCCAGAAAGTTTCAGTGGAGAAAATTGGTTGTTTCCTTTTCATAGGTACCATCCCGCTATTTGCCTTAAGCGATTTAGGAAAACGATAGTAAAGCTAAATCTAGATTTATCTGACGAGGATTTGAATCCCACTCTTCGAAATGCGAGTTGAATATCATAACAGCTGCACTGGTCGCTCGGTTCCTACTTGAAAATAAACGTGGGAAGGAGAGCTGTGTAGATAGAGTGAACTAGTGTTTTCACTCAACGGCCACACACGGTTAATTGCATAACTCAAGGAAAAATAAGTAGTACTGAAAACCTTTGTTGGTTAGTTGTAGGTGATTCAAGAAGAAACTTTGAAAACAAATGCAAGAGCTACACTTTGACGTTGAATCCTTATCAGTGAGTACCGTTACATTTCACGTGCACAGAGCAATATCGCAGATAAAAATTACGATAATCTTAGGAAGTAAATTCTGCGACCAGACGGCAGTTGAATCTCGAAGACTTTGATTTGTTGTCTCGTACACACTCATGAAGCTACCGATGAACATACTCCGCATTAAATATGTATTCTTGAGTGTGTAGTATATAATTGCTATGCAGCACGCTCAGTTCGTGAAATTGTCACATACGAAGTATGTTTCCGAGAGCGGGCACTGCATTACTGCGACTGTTGAGCCGGTTGTAATTGAATTTCGCATCTCTCAGTATTGTTCAAGAGAACAATAAAGAGACTGCGATGTAAATTAGGTTGCGCGCCGAAAGTGGATTTTAAATTACAAATTACTCCAACACGGCCCGTGCAGTTAACTTACCGCTGCGAGCAGGGGCTCTAATTCTGGATTCGAAAGCTAATTCTCGAAGAGGGTAGAGACCAGCGAAAGGAGAAGGAAGAAAGAGGCCGATAAAGACAAGAAGACAGACCTAATGCGATTACACAAATCAGAAAGCAGGAGTGGAATTAGAACAGCTAAAGGAAGCTAATATAGGAACGCAAATCTTAATGCTACGAGGTAGCAAGCTGCACAAGGGAACGAGGGTAATTCAGTTTCAAAGTATGTTCATAATTTTCTTTTATTTGTAATTATTTTACACTAATGTGGGTGAAGATATGGATTCCGCATCGTGTTTTAAGTCTTTCCATAACCAGCTTCGTAACTCGTGTTTTTGCAAGCCCTAGAGAGAGAAAAATTAATGAGTATTCTAAGGTAACACATTTTAATAAAGTCTACATTTCACAAAACCGTGCCATAAGAAGGCTACGTGGCACTCTACCTCAACTGTGCTGTAGACAGCCATTAAGAAGTTAGGTGTTTCAACGGCACATCGCAGTATGTATTTTTCCTCTGAAATTTGTAGTAAGGAATCCATTAGAGATCAGAAGCAATAATGACATCCATAATTAATCTGCTCGAAGAGAAACCCATCTACATTACTCTTCATTAAAATTTACTTCGGCTCGGAAAAGGGTGACTAGTGCTGCTACCAAAATCTTCGCTCAATTGATCAATTATATTAACTATCTGACAAATAGTGAAACTAAATTTGAATTAAGCTACAAAAGTTTTCTCTGGCTAATTACCTCCATTCCGTAACATTTTACATTTTCCGGTACCCCAAAATTACACACCAAATTTGATTTTCAACCTCCATTTTTGTCTATCTGTCCATAAATGTTATTCAATATTTCTTCTTCTGATAGTCTGAATTCCTTGAACTCTCTTTTCTTTCTTCCTGGTGACTCCCATTCGATAATTCTCTGTGGTAATTTCTCCTTTGACATCCTTTTTGTATGTCCATACCATAACAATTGTTTTTCTTCCATAAAAGCCGCAACTAAATTTTTAACGTCAATTTTCATCCTAATAATCATTTCTGATTCTTTCTCGCCTAGATATTCCTGCAGACAGCATCCAGAGATCTGTCTCCGTTGCCATCACTCTTTCTACTGTTTGCGATTTAACTGACCATAATTCTGAACCGTATGTCGTAATGCTTCTGATAATTGTGTTGAAGAGTTTTCTTTTTGTTTCCTTTCTAATCTGTTTGTCCCATAAAATACCATTTACTGTTACAGTAGTAAACTTCGTACCATTTATTCTTGAATTAATTTCCATGTGTTGTTTTCCATCTTGTGTGATATTGACTCCTCGATATTTCTACTCTTCAGTGCGCTTAACAGTTCCCACCCCTTCTTCCAGTGTCAAAATTTGATTTGTGTCTTCTATTACTATAGTTTTTGTTTTATTCCTCTTGACCTGAAGTCCCCGTTTTTATACTCCTCTGTTAATTTCCTTATAATGTACTCTATGTATTCTTTACCGTGTGTCAAAATTAATTGGTCATCAGCGGATTGTACTGAATATATTTATAGTGATCGTCCATGTTTTAACATTAGAGTGTGTAAGCAGTTAGTGTGTATCCGTATTTATTACTATACTCTGTAAACCGACTCGTTTCACGTCATTACAGTTTATCGTGCAAATTGACCCATGGAACAAGTAACTAATAACGCTATAGTGATCTCTGAGAGATCTTATATACTCAATACGAATATAAATGTTCAGAAGTTGGAGTTACTGTATGAAGTCGTTCAGAAAGACTGATGTCGAATACCGCTTGGTGGTCTTCGAATCAAAAGTTCTGATCGGAAACTTCTTTAGTCATGAACTTGAGAGTACTGTGATCACGTGAAATAAAATGCAGTTCTCTACTTGACGTTTGATCTGAGCGTATTTACTCAGTATCAAGATAATGTAGACGCTTGCGGGTGAAGTTGATTTCAAACACTTGTCAGGTCGCACACATTTAAGTTTTCTTCTTAAAGCAGTTACACCGAATTCTCGGATAATTCCTTTAAACATAATTGTCTATTTACTGCATTTTCCTTGCCCAGTCTGTACTAGTGCTCCGCCTCGTATAACTAGTACCATCAATTAAAATCTCGCTTAAAATAGGATTTTTTCCTCCCAATGTCATTACTTTGATTGTAGCTGTGCTAATCTTCAAATAGTATTTAGTGACAAGTAGATGAAGTTCATTTTTTAAGTTAATACTCTTCCAACAGGTTTGGTGCTGTCGTCGTCCATCTCTTCCTATATCGTTCTAATAATTTCTTCTGTATGTAATTACAGCGCACAACACCTTCCATAGGAAGAGTTGTACTCTCATTTCGCCATTACAGTTTTACAACCCCATGTTAACTTATTTCTGTTGGCCTCATCAGACATCAAAACAACCCGGTCCATCTCCACAATACGTTACCTCATCGTTTCACATTCTACCAACGTAACAAGTCTTTCATCCTATTCCCATACCGTATATCAAATTTTTCCAGTTTCGACTTGGCCGATTTCACCATAGCTCTCGTCACACACCCATACAGCTCGATATTTCAAACTTCCTCCTCCATTCCATGTAAAAATTGATATCAAGAGAGGTGTTTCTTTTCGAAAGAGCATCATATCAGCCCAGCATCTAACAACAAAGAGCAGGATCAGAAGACTCGCTGTTTCCGCTCTACATTCTTCCCCTTCCGATCTGACCAGCAAGGGGCCATATGAGCAACCGGAACTCAATTTCTTCTCAGTTCCCGTTATCCATTCCTCCAATGTTTTTTTCTCCAATTTTGGACGGTGTCTTTTGTTTCTTGGTTCAGATCACTTCACACTTGTTCTGTTATTACTTCTGCCTTGGAATCCTTTTAAATTTATCACTATATTTTGGGAAACATGCCATGCTGCTGCTTCTCCAGCCTTCAATAGTTCTAAATCTTTTCAACTTCTCGAATTCAACCTGTTGTTAATTCATTTTCAGAGAAATTTCGGGAATGTGTTTGTCTAGTTGTCATATTTAAGATGTTAACATTGCATGATCACAGGTTAATGCAGGGGCGACATGAGTCACTGCAAACGTGAAATGTCGATACATTAATGACGGGGGTAATGTT
Organism: Schistocerca serialis cubense; assembly: GCF_023864345.2. NCBI lineage: Eukaryota > Metazoa > Arthropoda > Insecta > Orthoptera > Acrididae > Schistocerca > Schistocerca serialis. The sequence continues at coordinate 939,740,361 of NC_064639.1, read as the reverse complement.
GAACGCAAGCATGCAGACGTGCATGCATTAAGTTGAACAGGTACCGGATGTCAATTTGTGAGATGGAGTTCCATCCCTGTTACAATTGGTCGGTCAATATAGGGACGATTAATGCTGAGGATGACGCTGGTGTTGTAGCCGATGATGTCCCATATGTGCTCGATTGGAGACCGATCAGGTGATCGTGCAGGCTAAGAAAACATGTTGACACTCTGTAGAACATGTTGGGTTGCAATAGCGGTATGTGGGTGAGCGTTATGTTACTGGAAAATACCCACTGGAATGCTGTTCATGAATGGCAGTACGACAGGCCGAATCACCCGACCGACGTACAAATTTTCAGTCAGGGTACGTGGGATAACCACGAGAGTGCTCCTACTGTCATGCGAAATCGCATCTCATACGATAATTCCGGGTGTAGGTCCAGGTCGTCTAGCACAGAGACAGGTTGGTAGCAGGCCCTGAACAGCCTTCTTCTAACCAACACACGTCCATCACGGGTACTGGGGCAGAAACGGATTTCATCAGAATACACAACAGACCTCCAACATGCTCTCCAATGAGTTCTCGCTTGACACCACTGAAATCGCAAATGACGGTGGTTTGGGTTCAGTGGAATGCACGATGCAGAGCGTCCGGAATGCTGCTCATATTGCTGTTACAGATGCGGTAAGATGCGCCAGAGCCATATGGTCTTCCCTCTCTGTAGTTCCAAGTGGCCGTCCGGGCCCCGGTCTTCTTGCGACCGTACATTGCGTCACCACCGCTGCCAGCAATCATGTACAGTGGCTGTATTCCTGGCACGTCTTTCTGTAATATCGCAGTAGGAACGTTGAGCTTCTCGTAGCCCACTTACACGAACTCGTTCAAAGTCGGTGAGGTGTTGATAACGGCATTCTTGGCTAACATCAACTCACCACGTCCAATGTCAAAGGTAACAAACGCACACGACCGTTGCAGCGTGTATTTAAATCAAACCTGATTTACGTACTAACAGTGGAGCTACTAGCTCCACTCTTATGCGACTGGCGCGAAGTTTGTGTAGACATCACCTTTCAGATGTAGAAAAACGCCTACCAACGTATATTTTGTTATATTTCAGTACTGATTCTTAATTTTCAGTCATAGACAGTACCTTGCGTAGATGAATTCTGGTTATATTGCGGTTATGCAACGCTTTCCTTTTTACGTATCAAATGGTTCAAATGGCTCTGAGCATTATGGGACTTAACATCTGAGGTCATCAGTCCCCTACAACTTACAAATACTTAAACCTAACTAACCTAAGGACATCACACACATCAATGCCAGAGGCAGGATTCGAACACGCGACCGCAGCGGTCGCACGGTTCCAGACTGAAGCGCCGAAAACCGCTCGGCCACAAGGTTACGTTCCTTGATATGTATTTTTTGGTAATTATTTTTTGTTATACCACATGCTCTTTCCATTTTGTGAGTTCCATTTTCATAAATTACGGCTCGCAGATACATGAACTTTTTGATATTGTCTGTTTGATCAAGGTACATGTATGCAATTTTTTTTTGTTATTGAGAAATTTGATTTTTGTAACCTCTTTCCGTTTCCCGTCGTTCCTGAGTTGCTTCAAACTTCTTCATGAAGGTATGTTCCGTCTTTGCAACAAAATAAAAGGCAGTCTGTTTTTCTTCTATGTGTGTTTCGTTTCTTTTATTGCCGGCCACGGTGGCCGAGCGGTTCTAGGCGCTCAGTCCGGAACCGCGCGACTGCTGCGGTCGCAGGTTCGAATCCTGCCTCGGGCATGGATGTGTGTGATGTCCTTAGGTTACTTCTAAGTTCTAGGGGACTTATGGCCACAGATGTTAAGTCCCATAGTGCTCAGAGCCATTTGAACCATTTTCTTTTATTTATGAAGTATCTTCAGTGGCGACTCCTAATGTTGCTAGCCCAAATCGCAATTTTTCGTTTTTTTCACCCATATTTATTATAACAGTTGCAGTTTTCCGTGTGTGTTGAACGTGTCTGCGTTTACAGGGTAAAAAAGTCGAAAACAGGCCATCTGATAAACGGAAACCCAGTAAAGACATCACATATGGACTGTCAAGACTGGAGATCGCCACTGAACACGCTTCATAAAAAAAGAGAAGAATAAAAACAAAGTGCCTTTCATTTATTTGCAAAGATGCACCATGCCTTCATGAAATTTGTTTTTCTCAGTTGAGATCCTTGAAGTCGTTCTAGTCGGCATGTGCTCCCTCACTACTAGATTCAGAGATTTTTTTTTAGCCGTCTTCTGACTGGTTCGTGGCGGCACGCAACGAATTCCTCACTTTCGAAAACCTCTTCATCTCAGAGTAACACATCCACAATCATTTGTGGAATGTTTTCCAATCTCTGTCTTCCACATCAGTTTTTACTCTCTACAGTTCAGTTTAGTATCACGAACGTTAATCGCTGATGCCTTAACGCACTTCATAGAATCCCGTTCCTTCGCCTTGTCACTATTTTCCATACGTTTATTTCCTCGCCACGCATATTCTGCGGAGAACCTCATCATTCCTATCAGTTCACGTAAATTTCAACACCCTTCCGTAGCACTACATCAAAAACATTTCGATTCTATTCTATTCCGGTTTCCACGCAGTTCATAATCAATACCATACAATGCTGTGCTCCAAATGGACATTCTCAAAAAATTTGTACCTCAGATAAAGGTCGATCTTTGGTACTGGCAGACTTCTCTTGGACTGGAATGCCCTCCTTTCCTGTTCTAATTCGCTTTTTATGTCAGACTAAATAGTAAATTCGCCAAAAAATGTCCGGCCGTTTATTTCAATACACTGATCCTCTCTTAAGAGTTTTATTGATGATGCTTGATGTTATTGGCTCTGAGCACTATGGGACTTAACAGCTGTGGTCATCAGTCCCCTAGAACTTAGAACTACTTAAACCTAACTAACCTAAGGACATCACACACATCCATGCCCGAGGGAGGATTCGAACCTGCGACCGTAGCGGTCGCTCGGCTCCAGACTGTAGCGCCTAGAACCGCACGGCCACTCCGGCCGGCTTGATGTTATTCTACGATAGGTGTTTGATAAGTAAGGCAAAACAATTTTTTCTGAAAACAGGTTTGATTTATTCTGGTTTGCAGTACACCATATCTCTCCCTTCTCTTATGGCTCCAAATTCTGTCTTCCAATATACACTCCTGGAAATTTAAATAAGAACACCGTGAATTCATTGTCCCAGGAAGGGGAAACTTTATTGACACATTCCTGGGGTCAGATACATCACATGATCACACTGACAGAACCACAGGCACATAGACACAGGCAACAGAGCATGCACAATGTCGGCACTAGTACAGCGTATACCCACCTTTCGCAGCAATGCAGGCTGCTATTCTCCCATGGAGACGATCGTAGAGATGCTGGATGTAGTCCTGTGGAACGGCTTGCCATGCCATTTCCACCTGGCGCCTCAGTTGGACCATTGTTAGTGCTGGACGTGCAGACCGCGTGAGACGACGCTTCATCCAGTCCCAAACATGCTCAATGGGGGACAGATCCGGAGATCTTGCTGGCCAGGGTAGTTGACTTACACCTTCTAGAGCACGTTGGGTGGCACGGGATACATGCGGACGTGCATTGTCCTGTTGGAACAGCAAGTTCCCTTGCCGATCTAGGAATGGTAGAACGATGGATTCGATGACGGTTTGGATGTACCGTGCACTATTCAGTGTCCCCTCGACGATCACCAGTGGTGTACGGCCAGTGTAGGAGATCGCTCCCCACACCATGATGCCGGGTGTTGGCCCTGTGTGCCTCGGTCGTATGCAGTCCTGATTGTGGCGCTCACCTGCACGGCGCCAAACACGCATACGACCATCATTGGCACCAAGGCAGAAGCGACTCTCATCGCTGAAGACGACACGTCTGCATTCGTCCCTCCATTCACGCCTGTCGCGACACCACTGGAGGCGGGCTGCACGATGTTGGGCTGTGAGCGGAAGACGGCCTAACGGTGTGCGGGACCGTAGCCCAGCTTCATGGAGACGGTTGCGAATGGTCCTCGCCGATACCCCAGGAGCAACAGTGTCCCTAATTTGCTGGGGAGTGGCGGTGCGGTCCCCTACGGCACTGCGTAGGATCCTACGGTCTTGGCGTGCATCCGTGCGTCGCTGCGGTCCGGTCCCAGGTCGACGGGCACGTGCACCTTCCGCCGACCACTGGCGACAACATCGATGTACTGTGGAGACCTCACGCCCCACGTGTTGAGCAATTCGGCGGTACGTCCACCCGGCCTCCCGCATGCCCACTATACGCCCTCGCTCAAAGTCCGTCAACTGCACATACGGTTCACGTCCACGCTGTCGCGGCATGCTGCCAGTGTTAAAGACTGCGATGGATCTCCGTATGCCACGGCAAACTGGCTGACACTGACGGCGGCGGTGCACAAATGCTGCGCAGCTAGTGCCATTCGACGGCCAACACCGCGGTTCCTGGTGTGTCCGCTGTGCCGTGCGTGTGATCATTGCTTGTACAGCCCTCTCGCAGTGTCCGGAGCAAGTATGGTGGGTCTGACACACCGGTGTCAATGTGTTCTTTTTTCCATTTCCAGGAGTGTAATATCCATTCAATGCGTCGGCCTTACGCCCCCTTACTGGGTGGGCCTGTATGCCTGCGTTGTACCATTCTGCTGGTCTACGTCGAAGCGTACGCCTTGTTGCGTCAATAACATCCCTATCATCCACTTACTACTCCACGTAGAGTGCTTCCTTCATTGGCCCAAGCAGATGGAAATCGGAGAGATCCGGGCTGTAGGGGTTTGAAGAAGAACAGTTTTGGGAGCTCCTCTGGGGTCCGCAGACTTGCTCTTGTCATGGAGAAGGAAAAGTACGTTTGCTTTTTTGTGGCTACGAATACGCTGGACATGTTTCGTCAGCTTCCTGAGGGTAGCACAACACATTTCAGAGTTGAACGCTGCACCATCCAGGGAGGACATTGAACAGAATAACCCCGTCAGAGCCCCAGAAGACCTCGCCATTACTTTACCAGCTGAAGGCGCGACTCTGCAATTATTCTTCGAAGGAGTGGTTGTTTGGCGCCACACCATAGATTGCCGGTTTGTTTCCGGTTCGAACTGAAGAACTCATGTTTCATCACTGTGTCGATTTTCGACAAAAAATGTCACAGTCAGCCTCGTGACACACAAGCACTTCTACACAGATAGTCTTTATTTGCTTTTTACGGTCCACTACTAGGCGGTGAGTAACTCAGCGGGCACACACCTTTAAGTACTCTAGCTGGTGGACGGATGTGTCAGCGCTACCAACAGAGACGTCCAATTGAGCAGCGAGATGTTTTATTGTGATTCGTCGGTCACGTCGAATGAGTGTGTCCGCAAGTTCCAACGTTGCAGGAGTCACAGCTGTGGGGGCCGGCCAGCTCGCGGGAGATTGGGCAGGCTTGCGCGACCTTGTTGCAGTGATGACAGACGGCTCGCCCACTGTGGTTCACTTCCAGGTCTCCATAGAAATTCCGCAAACGCCTATGAATGTGTGTGATGCTCTGATTTTTCGTCAAAAGAAACTCATCGACAGTTCTCTGTTTGCAACGCAGCTCCGTTACAGACGCCATTTTGAATGCTACGTGTAGCGCCGCCAACTGTCGGAACTTCATGTAGTTGTAGGGGTTGAAGCGGAAATATTCCACGATGTTCCACAACAAATTCCTCATTTTTTCAAGTAAAATTGTCCGAGAAAAAATGTATTGCATTATTTATTGTACGCCCCTTGTAAGCTTTCATTTCATTGTTTTGCGATTTTTTTCTAAAACACATTTGAACAGAATTGGAGACACGCCATATCTTCGTCTTACACCCGTATACATGGTAATTTTTTCCACCGTGTACAAATTATAGGGATTGATCGATGAGAGGATGCGGAACAAAAAAGGTCTAATGAACTTGTGTCCGAAAATGCGTGGTTTCCATGCTAGAGACCATTTATTCAATCATATTTCGTTACACAGACTGCGATCTAATACGCGCTGTACCCTGTACCCACAGTTACAGTATGCATAATTTTCTCCTAGGCGGTGGTACTGTTCCTCATACGTCACACCCTAGCGCTCTCCTGCCGTAGTAATTGGTAATGTTGTGTCCCATTCCCTTCTCTTGCTGCCGCGCGGTGTGACCGCGCGGTTAGAGGCGCCATGTCACTGATTGCGCGGCACCTCCTGCCGGAGATTCGAGTCCTCCCTCGGGCATGGGTGTGTGAGTTGTTCTTAACATAAATTAGTTTAATTAGTGTGTAAGTCTAAGGACCGATGACCTCAGCAAATTTGGTCCCATAGGAATTCACACACGTTTGAACATTTGAACTTCTCTTGTTGGCACACCTTGTAGTGGATGTGATACAACGTTGTACACAATGGTTCCGTATTCGAATCGAGAGTTTGCTGACTTGGTGTTTACTTGCGGAAAGGTAAATGGCAACGGGCAGCGGGCAGCAAGGTTGTATCAGGAGACCTATCCCGCCGACAACAACCACAGAATTCAATGTTTGCAAGAGTATTTCGCCGTTTTTATGAGACTGGGTCGTTTCAGGAAGCAGGAAATCATGGAGGGCGTACCAGAAATTTTCGGACACCAGACTTGGAGGAAAATGTGATTAACACTATGGAAGGTGATCTCTCTGTCAGTTCCAGGCAGTTGGCCCGCCTAGTACAGGGTAAGTCAAACGACCGTGTGGAACACTCTCCGTGACATTTGTTACTACCCTTATCACTTACAGCGTGTGCAGGGCTTACTAGCGACAGACTTTCCACTTCGGGAGCAGTTTTGTCCCTGGTTTCTTGACCAGGAAACCACGATTTCGGGATTTGTGTCGTCGATCCTATTCATAGATGAGGCCACTTATACGCGGAGTGATATCTTCTACTTTCATAACAGTAATCTGTGGGATAGTAGGCAGAACCCTCATGGTATGGTGACAGCGGATCGTCAGCATTGGTGCAGCCGGAATGTGTGGGCTGGGATAATTGACGACCGTATTTTAGGACCAGTCTTTCTTCCACATCGCCTAACAGGCCCGAGCTATCGGGGTTTCTTGCGGGTGACTTTGCCTCCCCTGCTGGAATTGCAAGTGATGATTCGAAGAGGTATGTGACTGCTAGGTCATGGTGCTCCAGCCCACTTCGCCATTAACGTTCGGACGCATTCAATAGTGTCTTCACTGGTCGAAGGATCGAGCTGCATGGCCTGCTCTTTCGCCGGATCTTAACCCGTGCGATTTCTGGTTATGGGTCCATCTCGAAAGTATCGCGTATGCAGAGTCCATTCCATATATGGAGACACTGGAGCAGCGTATTCATGCTGCCTTTGACACTGTGCGGATGCAGCTTGGCCGATGTGAACGTGTGAGACAGAACATGCTACGACGCGTACACGCATGCCTTGAGGTACACCGAAACCACTTTAAACACATACTGTAACAGTGGTTGCATGGTACGCCGCGTATTACAGCGCGGTCTACGTAACAGTGTATGATTGAGTAAATGGTCTCTAGCATGAAACCATGCATTTCCAGACATAAGTTCGTTAAATCTTTCTTGTACCGTATCCTCTTATCGATCAATCCCTAGAGTTTGTACATGGTGGAAAAAATAATCCTATATATCTTACGATCCTCAGAAATTTCGCTTTACTTTTAAGACTGTGGCTCTGAACGTTCCACAGATTATATTTTCCAGTTTGCTCTGCTTATTTACACGTTTTCCGAGTGAAGGTACGGGGCATTTGATACCCCACAATTTCTAACAATTCTCTGTATAAAGTGTGGTGTAGGAAGGACGTACTTTGAGAAGAGCAATCGATAGCGACTCTGTCAGCTTCTCTGCCATAGGAGAGCAGCGAGGCTGCTGTAGCAGCGGCGCAGTCGGCTGGCGGACTTGAACAAAGGCATCCGTTATCCGCCGTCTGCAACTTCCCGGTGGAATATCCTCTGTGGGGGAGACTTTGGTACCAAATATCGCACCGACCCTGAGCGATAACGCAGCGAAACGCATTCCGCAGCTAACTCCGACTTCAGCACCGGCGTTTCCCTCACGTACTTCCATCCATCTTCCTTATGCTCCATCTCCCTCAGCGAAAGCTGCGCTTGACCCTGCTTTTGATGTACAGTGACATAAAAGTCACTTAGAATCCTGCCCTCACACTGACCTCAGACTTTTTATGATCTTCCACCCACATAGACTTGTGTGGCACATTCTTCTGAATCCAACATATTCGTATCTAAATTTTTATTTCCAGAAGAGCTGTAATTTTGGGCATTTAAAAAACCTCTTTTCGCCTTACTGCTCCCTTTTACACTCAATGTAGGGTATATCCACTAATAACACAAATTTATTTCAAACGGTTACTCAACGAAAGGAAGGTCTGTTTAATTATTTTTATTGCAAGAGTATATATTGGTTATCTACCTAGAAACTAATATGTTAATTATTTATAATAAATACTGTTCTCCAATTTTAAGTTGTAACTATTCTTCGTCCAACCAATTGTGTAATAATGAATAATACGTTAACTACTTACTAATTAGTGTCTAGGTCTTTTCTTTAGTTACTCTTTTTGCTTGCTATCGTAAGGTAGAAGCGACTACTTGATTTATAATAATAAACTATTATTTAAAATGCTTTCTAGAAAATGGTTCAAATGGCTCTGAGCACTACGGGACCTAACATCTGAGGTGATCAGTCCCCTAGAATTTAGAACTACTTAAACCTAACTAACCTAAGGACATCACCACATCCATGCCCGAAGCAGGATTCGAACCTGCGACCGTAGTTGTCGCGCGGTTCCGGACTGAAGCGCCTAGAACCGCTCGGCCACACAGGCCGGCTGCTTTCTAGAGTCTGTGTTCCAGGGAATGTGAAAATAAGAGTATGAGGAGTGACTTCCTTCGTTCATATCAACTGATAACCAAAACCAATCTCAAATACTCCTAATAATAGAAATGAATGAGAAACAAGATTTTCGACGTCAAGAAAAATTTACAAATAAGCAATGTAAGAGGATAATAAACATGCAGTTCTGGAATTAAAATGTTGCAGAAGGGACGATTGGAAGACAGTAAAGAAATTACGACAGGAACACAGTGTAACGAGAAAGGGAAAACATTACACACAGACACACACACACACACACACACACACACACACGCACGCACACACACACACACACACACACACACACACACACACACACACAGTGAATGGATATAAAATGTTAAAAATTTCAGTTGCAAGTCGTGTGCTGAATGCCTCAGCGAGAGAAGAAGAGTCGATCTTGAAGATGTTATATTTTTCAGTAGTCTTCAGGAAATCGTTTTTGTTATTTTAGTGTCTGTCTTTGATGGACTTATCGTATTTCTTTAGAAACATTTTAAATGCTCATATTGAATATGGCATGATGAAATTGTCGTGCAACACTACAGTGAAGCATTTAGACTATCCCGTGTATATATTCTTCGTTTCGTTTGCGTCTATTTAGCAGACAAAATAACATATAAAATTCGAAAAACAAAGGAAAATATCCAAGAGATTAGAGATGTTTCTCACAGAAATACGAAATCATAATTTCGCGGGTAGTAAGGGAGATTTTTTCCCTCATCGTTTCTCTTTCTATGTAGCAATGTAAAGTATTTCGCTTCGGAGCCAAAACGCTGTTACGGTATTAAAATTAATTTCCTTCTGTTTAAAATGGAGATCCATCTGAATTAAATCATTGTTTTATTCCCAGTTTCAGTTACAATATTGATCATCAAGTAGTAAATCTGAGAAAAGGAAAGAAATGTGTTATATTGCTCAGGGGAAATGTAAATACTGATCACAAGTATGTAGACAAAAAGCTATGTAGGCTACAGATTGAAATTACAGAAAGGCACAGCATTGCTCTGTTACGAGTAGGACATCATTATTTTGTGGAGGTGATGACCGAAGACGTATTACAAGGCATGCCTGAAATTCGCATTTGTGTCGAGGTCAGTTAGACAAAGATGGAAGCAGGAAATCAATCGGCGTCTTGTTGTAGGAACCATTTCCGTATTCGTCTCTATCATTTAATGACACTACAGAAATAATCTTGCTGAAACTAGAATCTGCTGTTTTCCATGTTTTCAGATTATATCTAATTTTCGATTATTCCCTTTTAGAAGATCGTGTGAATCTGAAAGGTTCATTGCTTCACTTCGTTCTCCTCTGTCCTTTGCTTCCTCAAAGCTCTTCATTAATTCATTGTATGTTTTCTTTCTTCCCTCTGTCCAATTTTCCCCGTTGTTTCTTTTCTTGAGACTGGTGTAATTTTCTTATTTCTTGTTTTATTTCTGAACTGCTTTCTGTTCAAAAATGGTTCAAATGGCTCTCAGCACTACGGGACTTAACTTCTCAGGGCATCAGTCCCCTAGAACCTAACTAACCTAAGGACACCACACACACCCATGCCGGAGGCAGGATTCGAACCTGCGACCGTAGCGGTCGCGCGGGTCCAGACTGTAGCGCCTAGAACCGCTCGACCAGCCCGGCCGGCTGCTTCCTGTCCCTGATTTCTTCTTCTGAGATTTTCTATCTCTCAAGCTCTTCTATTTCTTTCATCCAACTGATCTTTAATGGCTGCACGTCAATGATGTAAAAAAATTTCGTAGTGAGTATGTTTTTAACAACCCTTGACAGCCGTCAGTAGAACGTCTATTTATAAATTTGTCTACGTTTTCGTAGAGTTCTTTTGCAGGTCGTCTGGCAAAAACTCTCTGAGAAAAGCGCCGTGGCTTTTTGTAAGAATTTTCCGTTCTTGTTTATCTCTGTCATGAATTTTCTTCAGTCCTTTAATTTCTGTAGTTTATATCACGCAAGACTCCTGATAATACAAACATGTTATAGTGACGTAGCTTTGCCATAGAACACACTGCTCTTTTGTTGTAGTGAATCCAAGTCAGTTTGTACGCCTTTTGCAGTTTCAATATTGTTTCTGTGTTGGAGATTGTGTTCAGTCCTGTGTGTCGGATGGTTTCTCCTAAGCATTTGAAGTGAGTGACGCGTGCGATTTTTTAACCACTTTTTCAGTGGAGTTTAACTGTTGATTTGATGTCGATACACTGACTTCCTTTTTTTTTCAGAGATAATTTGTACTCCGATTTTACAGGATCTTTGACGCAGTGAGCTTAATCTTCTATCTGTAACCTATAACTCTAACCCCCTACTTGTTGCTGCATCTCTGTAACATGTTACACGTAGCTGCACTCCAAGCTTCGTCACACTTGTCCCAACAAAGCATTCTTTTTGATACCCATTTGAAAATTAGGTGCTTGAAACTTCATTTGTTTTTTGGGTGCGACTATGGAAACATGTTGCTAAAAGCCTCTTGTCGCTAAAATAACAATTGGTTGCCACATTTCTGAAGCAGAGAACTACGATTCCGTTTAATAAATAACATTGTGCCTGACAAAGAAAGAAAAGCACCCAGAAGGGGTGGAGGAAATAAAATGAAACTTTAGGTTTGAGAGGGTATACGACGTTACTGCAGTGATTACAAAATCGAGTCAAATTTGCGAAGAACTTGGCAGCGTGAGCCAATTTACCAATACAAATTTTACCTCTCTCCGGCGTGGATGCATAAAACGATTCGGTTTGGATGGGTGTCATAAAACTGTGGTACCCTTTCCACAGACAAAAACCGAGCGAGGTGGCGCAGTGGTTAGACACTGGACTCGCATTCGGGAGGACGACGGTTCAATCCCGCGTCCGGCCATCCTGATTTAGGTTTTCCGTGATTTCCCTAAATCACTCCAGGCAAATGCCGGGATGGTTCCTCTGAAAGGGCACGGCCGACTTCCTTCCCCATCCTTCCCTAATCCGATGAGACCGATGACCACGCTGTCTGGTCTCCTTCCCCAAAACAACCAACCAACCAACCACAGACAAAAACGCCAACAGGTGACTGGTCCTTGATAGCCTGGATAATGATAGTGGCACGGAGTTGACGTCCGAGATGTTTCCACACATTTTCTGTTGCAGACAGATCTGGGGATCTCAACATCACACAGACCCTTCTTAGAGACTCGTTCCATGGGTGGACGAGCATTGTCTTCTTGAAAAATGTCACCACAGTATTGACGCGGGGGCGGTAACTCGTATAGACGCAGGATATCCGTCACGTTGTGTTGTTGGAGTTCCCTCAATCGCTACTAGTCCTTACACGAAGTCGTATTCTATGATCCTTCACCAGGACACTAGGAGTAATACCGTTGTGCCTCGAAAGAACGTTGGAATTATGGGACTTCGTCCAAGGTCGCTGCCAAACTCGCCGACGATGGTCATCCGTGATAGTCACTGATCACCATCGCCCGCAAGTTTTGCGGTGACCTTGGATGAAGTCCCATTCATCGTTGAGTAAAATGCCATGTTATTCATTAGCAGTCCATGCTTGCCGGTAATGCCACCACATCAAACGCAGCTGTTTGTGCCGTGATCTTAACGGTAGCCTACCTATGGGATGGTAGTTTCCTAGTCGAGGTGCTGCTGGTCACCTTCAATCGTGTTGGACGACAGCGAATGTTGCGGGGAGTTCTCTGATGGCAACCGCATATGTGAAGGTGTTTCAATGTGTTTGGTGCCCAATAAAGGGATCCTCCTCTGTGGTGGTCACATGTGATTGACAGGAAACTTCACGGCGAGTATGCATGCCCTCACGTTCACATGTAGAGCAACATCGGGCCGTTGTCATATACGAATGCCACACAAATATGGATATTTCACAATTCGAGCAGCCCCACATATGGCGGGCCACAACAAGGTAACTTTCGAACTATGCCAGTTGCTGATAACGCTGTCTCAAATGAGTTCGTGACATCTCTGTGTCTTCACAGTGATCATTCAATATCTGGCCCTGTTCACACCCATTATATGTTCTACAAAACTTGATAAAAATACCAAATACGAACAATTTCAGTGCACTCTGTTGGCCATGCTATCTGTCACATAGAACTACAACATAGAACTACAACTCTAATCTCTTGCATACTCCCCAATGGTATGTGTTTTCATGGAGTTATACTGACGTCCACCCATGTCTTCTGGGTGCTGCACAGTTTTTGTCAAGTAGTATATTTCGACGAACGGCTCAGCCATCTCTTTCAGGTGCTGTGGGCTGCGTTCTTTTGCCTATAGTTGAGTCGGTGTAAACGAGTCGGTGTAAACTGATTCCTGAAAGATGCAGTGGGCTGGGCGCAGCAGCTTGGCGCTCCTACCTCAACCAATAACGTAAAGCGATATTATATACGTCTATTTAGCAACGCCTCAGTGTTGTCACAGCTCTGTGCTTTTTTCATTTGCAGCGGTTAGCGGTTCGCAGTTGAAAGCTGGCAACAGCACTGCGAGCTGTCAGGGATCTTCTTATGCCGTCTCGACTATCCAACAAGACTGTGAAGTATTGTTGGTGTCTCACCGGTATCTACAGTCGAATTGAATTCTTCACACACTGCACCCTTTGATGCTCACTTGTTTTTTTTTCTGTCCGATTCGTAATTTTTTCGCTGGAGGATGAAAGGGCGAGGGAGGGGGCAGAACCTAATAAACAGGCTACCTTGTTCAGACTGAAACCTTCCATAAACTTGGATATTAAGTCTTCTTTGAAATATTAAAGACAATATAGGTATTCAAGAGGCAGGTGTGTACCGGATTCCATGTAAATGTGGCATGTCCTCTTGGCGAATGCTATGATGGCAGTTGAGGAGAGATACAAAGATATCGGCGACACACCCTACTATAACATCCAAGAAAATCAATTATCCCCGTACATTGCCTCGAATATAATCGTGAAATGAATTGCAACGAGACCAGTGCCATGGTCCAAGCACCAAGTTTCTGGGACAGCTTAATTGAGGACTTTAGCGAAATATGCATGATAGCGTAAATAATCGGGACGGAGGTTTCAATTTAAACAAGAGCTGAGCCACGGATCCGGCCTTCTCATGCAGGAGAGCTGGAAAACGCTGCGAGAAAGTGCATGCTCTGAAGAGCATTAAAGGGGATTGCGGTCGTAGTGATTCTAACTCGGCAGAGTATAGCGACACGACACCAACAATGCTACATCGCTACAACGGCTACATCGCTTGTCGTGTGCAGAAAAGCGAATCAACAACTCGACTCAATAAGCAAAAGCACATACGAAGTACATCAAACACAGTTAGTAGGAAAGGGGTGCGACCTCTGTAGCTCTATCTTTAAAAGCCCGAATAAAGACCTTTTAAGTGCTCAAACGACGGAAAAGTAAACATTTCCCAGAGTAGAATGAAATGCTGCTCAGACGTAAGAACAAATAAATGTTGGATTTTTCAATCGATACCGACAACTCACTACACTTTTATGTCTGCCACACCAAAGAAACGCAAATATTCACCGCATTAGCTGGCCTTCAAAAACTATGAAACTTCGATAACAGCTTTGTAGTAGCAAAGCAGTAAATGGCAGCGACGCTTTTTTTACGGAGTGGGAATAAAGCTTTAGAGAGCAGCCCAGATGAGGACTTTTTTTTTCCTTTTCAAGGCACAGTGCGACGGACAAATGACGATCATTACTTGCAGCTCTGGGACGAAGGCTGCACGAGGGATTGTGAGCTGCAAAATTTATTCCGCTGCCCGAATACCATTAAAGAGTCACTCTCTTCCCTCTCTTCCGACCCCCGTCTCTGTTTTTCTGGCGTGCCCCTGTGTGTGTGTGTGTGTACCCTGCAGTGGCGCACGAAAAAAATAAAGTGGAAAAAAGCTAACGACGCTTTTGCGGGGTTGATGCGGGGATAATTGCCAGGGATTCGAGTGGCCAGCCGGATGAGGCCGTGCGCGGCGACAAAAATTTACGCGTCGGCCATCGTTAAAGCGGCAGAGTGTCGCCGGGGCAGCGGCCTCCCGCGCGCACCTGACCCTCTCAGCTTCTACTCTAACACCACTCTCACCCCCCTGTGTCTGGAAACACTCCGCCTCTCTCCCTCTCACTCACTCACGTGTTTCCACGCCCACCGGACACACGGCTCCAAACCACTTCCGCTTGCGCGTCATCAGCGAGAGTACTTTGCGCGTGAGGGATTTGGACTTAAATTCGGGATATTCTACCTCTAACAAAATTGTACGCTTGCCGTCTTCCTTTTTTTTTTGTGCTCCTGCCCGCAACTGCGCGCTCCGTGACGAAAAGAGCACTCGGAACACAACGAGTGCCATTACGCGGTGACCCCGTGTGAAGGACAAGTGTAAATGGAAACGCCTGCGAGAGACAGCGCTGTTAATGAAGTTTCTCACCGAGCGAGGAAGGGGTTCGCTTTACCTCTGACAGTCATTCCGAGTTGTTGATATTTGGAATGTCAGTATCAAAACTACAATCACACTATGAACTGCAAAACGATATTTTTTGATTGTTAATTGGACCATACGCTTGAATCAGGAAAAAGTAATCAATGATGATCAACCAACTGAAACGTCCGTACTTGAGTATATGAGATATGAGATATTACATGACGCCAAAAAGAAACTGAGACGCTGAGAACTGCAAGCTCTTAAAGCACAATGTCTTTGATCTTGTGACTCTAGCGTGAACGTATGCTTCTGACATTTGGTGAACCTTCTTTACGAGGGGTGTGTCCCTGCGCTCTATACAGCATGAACATTTGCGGAAAGCTATCTCACCGATTTCACAAATTTTCATTGTTGTAGGAACACTCACTGACTGCAATGACACCCATTTCTTCATAAAATCTGAAAGCTCTTGAAGAATGGTGTCGTCGTTGAGTAACTGTAGGAGGATACAAGATGACTTGCACAGGATTTGTGGTTGGTGTAAAGAATGGCAGCTAACTCTAAATATAGATAAATGTAAATTAATGAAGATGAGTAGGAAAAATAATCCCATAATGTTTGAATACTCCATTAGTAGTGTAGCGCTTGACGCAGTCACGTCCATTAAATATTTGGGCGTAACATTGCAGAGCGATATGAAGTGGGACAAGCATGTAATGGCAGTTGTGGGGAAGGCGGATAGTCGTCTTCGGTTCATTGGTAGAATTTCGGGAAGATGTGGTTCATCTGTAAAGGAGACCGCTTATAAAACACTAATACGACCTATTCTCGAGCGTTTGGGATCCCCATCAGGTCGGATTGAGAGAGAACATAGAAGCAATTCAGAGGCGAGCTGCTAGATTCGTTACTTGTAGGTTTGATCATCACGCGAGTGTTACGGGAATGCTTCAGGAACTCGGGTGGGAGTCTCTAGGCGTTCTTTTCGTGAATCGCTACTGAGGAAATTTAGAGAACCAGCATTTGAGGCTGACTGCTGTACAATTTTACTACCGGCAACTTACATTTCGCGGAAAGACCACAAAGATATGATAAGGGAGATTAGGGCTCGTACAGAGGCATATAGGCAGTCATTTTTTCCTCGTTCTGTTTGGGAGTGGAATAGGGAGAGAAGATGCTAGTTGTGGTACGAGGTACCCTCCGCCACGCACCGTATGGTGGATTGCGGAGTATGGATGTAGGTGTAGATGTAGATGTAGAAACTCCCCGCCATGACATCACGTTCCATGGTTTCAGCATTCCAGTCTGCAAAATGCAAGCTAACGATTTCAGAACCTACCAAACCAAAACTTAATGCTCATGGTAACAAGGCATATTTCAGAAACTTTACAAAGATGAAACTTTCAACAGATTGCCACGAAAATGTCGTTTAAAGTAAAATATACTTCATTGGAGGCGTGGGAGATCACCATTTCTTCAAGTCACATCGAGAGAAACCACAATTTGTCATATGATCACTATTTGTAGATGGCTTGCAAAATCAACTGATGAAATACGTAGGTGGAAGGCAAAATCGATCTCGAAACAAAAAGACTTGATAGACGACTAGATCTACCTTGAAACACACAGACTTAACAGGAACTAGATTTCATTCGTGAAGTGAACACACATTTTTACCTCAAGCTCAAGCCAGCTTCATGAAAAGCCAGTGACTACTGAAAATGACAATGATGGGGAACATGGAGTGTGGTGATAGGTCGTAATTTTGTGAGTGTTGATTTCAGTATGTGCTCTTTATGTTCTGATTCTAATTCCAGTCAAGAAGTCACTACTGCCACCAGTCTATATATGAAAACTTTGTGAAGTGATACTAATAATAATTTTAAATATTTACCAAAATTTCACAAAATAAAATGGACACATGATTTTTTGTACGAAATATAGTTAAAAAACGTCAAACCTATGAGGACAGCAGTTAGCCTACAAATTTGATTTTCACAAACATCCGTTTTTGTCAAAATTTCGTTTCTGTGTTTCGGACTCTTTGGTTCTCAGTGCCTCAATTTCAGTAACATCGATATACATCAAAGAGCAAAAAATTTACGATTACCGTCCAGCGCGACTGAGTGTACGCTGCCGGCTTTTTGAGGGATTGTGACGCTGTAAGGAAAGTATACAGGGCGTCCCAGGAGGAATGGTCAATGTTCAGGGATATGACGCCACCGACCATTCGAAGCAAAAAACTACCAGTATTGGCTGTACAATGCATACTTTCAGAGCTTTGAGCACTTCTTCATCTTCGATGATACGAGAGAAGTCTCTTTTACTGCAAGGCCTTTGTTTCACATTTTTTTGGAAGGAGGCAGTATGGACCAAAACAAGATAAAATTGTCCAGTAAACACGGGTTCTAAAATGTATACCTTAATAGCTATGAGCACTTGTCCTGTACAAGAGATGTGTTTCACATACGTAGCTCTTAAGGCGTGCACTTTAGAGCGCATGTTTATTCTTTATTATTTCTTGTTTTAGTCCATTTGTTTCAGAGTATCGAAGATGAAGAAGTGTTGATAGCTCTTAAGGTATGCAGTTTCTAGTCCATGTTTTACTGTATAAGCGGAGCAAAGACAAATGGAGAATTATTCAAGGGATGATATGGGACAAAAATGACGAAATACACTGACATAAGCGATTCTGATAAAGGGCAGATTGTCGTATTCTGACGGCTGGGGACGACCACCCTGGAAACGGCAAACTTGATCGGCTCTTCGCTTCTTCTGTCGAGAGCATTTATGGAAAGTGGATAAAGAATGGCGAAACCATGAGCAGACGACAAGTTGTTGGGACGTCGACGCCTCATCGGTATTTGGAGCCATTTCCGCTCTCTAAAGCAGGTTAGGCAACAATCTGTGGCAAATACGGCTGGTGCAGACACTCAGAGAACAACGTTCACCACATACTGTCGATAGGAGTCTCCGCAGCGGACGCCCCTCAAGTGATCCCTCGTTGACCCAATGACGTCGTCAGTTATGATTGCAGTGGGTGCGGGATCAACAAAAAAATGGTTCAAATGGTTTTAAGCACTATGGCACATAACATTGGAGGTCATCAGTCCCCGAGTACCTCTCCTGGGCTCGTGATCAAGTAGGCTGGACGCTAGTCTATGGGAAAACCATGGCCTGGGTCACGATTTCAGTTGATAACAGGTGATGATAGGGTTGGATCGTGACGCAGACCACGACTTAGAACTACTTAAACCTAACTAACCTAAGGACATCACACACACCCATGCCCGGGCCAGGATTGGAAGCTGGGATCGTAGCAGCAGCGCGATTCCGGACTGAAGCGCCTAGAGCCTGCTCGGCCTCAGCGGCCAGCGCGGAATCAACAGTATTGGAACATGGACCAAGTGAAATGTGCAGTCTTGTCGGATGAATCAGAACTGTTCTTGCAACACGTCTTTCCCCGTGGAAGGATACGTCGTCATCCTGGCCATCGACTGCTCAAAACATGCTCTGCCCCACCAGCACAAAACGGTGGAGCCAGTGTTAGTTTAAGGGGGGACACTTACCTGAGCTTTCATGTGATCTGTGTTAATAATTGAAAATTATTGCGGAACACCTTTATCCCCTCATTCTTGATGTCTTACCACACATAAATGGCATCTTCCAACGGGATAACTGTCCGCTCACGAGGCCAGAATCGTTCTACAGTGGTTTGCCGAGCATAATGTCGTGGCCACCAAATTCAACTGATTTGAACCCGCAACACACACCTGGGATGCTGTCTAATGACAGCTGCGCGCCCACAAACCAATGACTCGTAATTGATGGGAACTGCGTATCCTTGGCGTAGGCATTTGGTGTCACCACCCTTGGAAATTTGTCAAGGACTTTTCGAATCAGTGGCACGCAGAGTTGTTGCCACCATATTTACGCGAATCCTGTGCGCACTTTTTTTTACCATACGAAGTACTCAAAATTGGGGTGCGCATAAGATTCGATGGCGCATTAGATTCGAATACAAACTTAAATCGCTCACCGGTATTTCTTACTCTATGTGATCTGAAGTAGCAAAACATATATCAAACTCTAGCAAGAATATATAGGTAACGTATCTGTGAATTAAAGAAAGGAAGACGTGAATTGGGTAAGAGGTTGTCGAATTAAATGAGCTGGTATATATTTTCAGTTCTGAATACTGTTCGTAGGCGTCAGAACAAAATCCATTACTGGCACGAGAGGAAATTTTCTGTAGTAATCGGTTCATATAGAACATGTCTTTTTTTTGTTTTCATTTGCTCGTTGAAATAAAGGTACTGTTCCGTACATTACAACGCATTGTTGCACTTCGCAACCCCGTTTCATTATTGATGGCCTACTGCAGTACTTCCCATTGTGTTTGCATTAGGTAGTCACGAAATGGAAGGTAACCAGAGAAGTATAACGTATGAAACTACTTTCAAACGTAAAATAATTCTCTATGCTGAAAAATATGATAACAGAAGGGCAGGAACAGAGTTCTGTATAGCTGAGAGCAACAGAAATTGGCATTATTTGCAACTACCGCTACTGGAAAGAAATTCACTGGTCCTCGCAAAGGGTCTTGACCTTTCGTCCGAGAAAGGAGGAAGAATGGGCAACCTGTGACCAGTCACACCATAATACTAATAATAATAATAATAATGAAAAAGCAAAAGAGATGGATGTAGCTCTTAATATACCGAAGCAAGAGTTTAAGGATAGCTGGAGATGGTTTATCGCTTCATGAAGTTGGCTTATGAGTGGGGTTATATCTGAGACGCCATACAACAATATGCCAAAAATTTTCATAGAATTTTGAGAAGAAACTTCAAGAATTTCAGCGGTATGTTATCATACTTCGGAAAAAGAAGAATTTTTCGATGTGCCAAGTAGGTAACGCTGATGAGACCCTAGTTTGGTATGATATGACACGTAATTACACGATTGAGGAGAAGGGCACAAAAGACGTTGCCATCAAAACATCTGGGTGTGAAAAACAGCGCGTAACAGTAACGCTGGTAATCACCGCACATAGGGACAGACTTCCCCCCTTTTTTAACCTTCAAGCGAAAAACAAGCCCCAAGACTCCAAAAAATGAAAAGCTATTCCCTGATGACGTCATTGTTCGGAATCAAGAGACGGGATGGATGATTGAAACTTTGATGCCTGACTGGCTCCGAAACGTGTGGGAACTTCGTCCTGGTCGGCTTTCCAAGCAAACATCAATGATTTGTCTTGATGAATTTCGTGGTCATCTCACTGACGACGTAGGAAAGGAGATTCACAGCCTACCCAGTGCCCTTGTTATTATTCCTGGAGGAATCACTTCTGTATTACAGCCCCTGGACGTTAGTATAAATAAGCCTTTCGAAGGTTACGTTCAGGAACAGTACAAAAATGGTTTTGCGAACCAAATCTTGAACTAACTCCGACAGGGAAAATTACACGTGCTGCATCCTACATTATTGCGCACTGTGTTTCGGCTGCCCGGAAACGCATCGAAGAACAAATGATCGTAAAATCATTCAAGAAATTCTGTATTTCAAATAGTATGGATGGCAGTGAAGACGTGCTGTCGAACGAATGAGGATGGCAGGGAAGGAGGAAATGAATCTATTTCTGATGTGGACTCTTCCGAGGACTCCAGTAGTGATGGCGTTAGTGAATAATGATGACTAACACCTGTAATTTACAGTGTTTCTTTGTATGTCATGAAAATTTGGAAATTTGTGGTAAGTTTCTGTAGGACCAAACTGCTAAGTTCATCGGTCCCTAGGCTTACACACTACTTAATCTAACTTAGACCAACTTACGCTAAGGACAACAAACACACCTGTGCCCGAGGGAGGAATCGAATCTCCAATGGGGGAAGCTGCAGGAACCATGGCAAGATGCCCCAGACCACGCGGTGGTATGTCATGTAGGTAATCAAGTTAGGCGTTCTTTTTTATTAATGAAAATGTCTCTTATTACGGTAGTGAGTAACTTAAAAATAAATTATTGTTGTCTTTTATAGTTCATGTTTACATTCACTATTGTTGGAAATAAAATCAGCATTGTAAAATAAATTCAACAATACAAAAATACCCTACCAGAAACGTGCAAGAATTCCGTTTTTTTTATTAACTTAATTTTTAAAATTGAGTTGCGCATTGCATTCGATGGCGCATTAGATTCGCGTAAATACGGTATACTACATTCAAATTCGATCAGAGCGTTATTAATCAGGTAGTTCAAATGTTCTGGTGCTCTTTATACACGAATCTCGCATGAAAGGAGGCCTACGAGGTGTTTCTTTTTTCCTCCTCCACTTCGAAAAGAGTGGGCTGCTTGAGATTCAACATATTAAAGAGTCACGGTTGTTTTCAACCAAATGGCCAGAAAGCTGGGATCTGGGCAGAAGATATCTAAATAAATACAATTAATACTACAGAAACTTTCGTAGATACATTGCATTGAACTGAAATAGACTGTTTCAGAACAAAAACAGTCTCGGTCGCGAAATTATTCAATATCAATGATGCGTCTCATCCTTTTGGGGCATCATCGGATTGTGTAAAAGTAGCTTCATGGTTTAGATGTTTCGTGACCCGACTGATAATATATCCTGTTGCCTTGGTGTCTATTTTACATTATATATGGTTTTATTTACTATCAGAAATAGTCTCGATCTTTATTATGGTGACCGGTTTCGACCACTAGTGTGGTCAGCTTCAGACCAATGAGTAAGAACCTCTTTCAGGTGGTAAATCACTACTGATTTACCACCAGAAGCAGGTTCTTACTCATTGTTCTGAAGATGACCACTGTAGTGGTCGAAACCGTAATAAATAAATTGTGATACAGACTGTTTTTGATAGTAAATATTTGTAGCACATTGATCACTGTTCACTCCCACAATGTATTCAAAAGTAATATGGTTTTATAGCTGACGTGTCACGTATGCAGCCACTTTTGCACAATCTGATGATGCCTCAACAGTGTAAAACGCGTCACTGACATTAGATAATTTCGCAAACGAGACTGTTTTTGTTGTGAAACACTTTTAAACCGGTATCTGTAATAGCCTGACGAGATGGAATGCGAAAAATTTTTCATGAAATCTTCTGAACATTCACAGATTCCTCTCCATGGAATATATATAATGTACTGATAGCGCAATAAAATGGCAGTAATTGGTTTCAAGGATCTTTTTTATTATCGCCTGAAATGGTCCACCTCATACTCGGAGGACATAGGAGTCCCCAAATGGACACGACGCTTCTAATCAAATCGCCGTCGACGCTGCCTTGAGGCCAGAAGGGAAAGGGTGCGGAAAGCTTGCAGGCATCTGGGTCGGAGTCCCTAGCGGCCAAGGCCGCGTAAATCCGTTGCTCATTGCTAAGTAACCACATTCAATTTTGCCGCGCGCGTAATGAAACGCTGGACGTAATTTGGCGCCACCCGCACCCGTCTATGTATTTGTGTGTGTGTGTGTGTGTGTGTGTGTGTGTGTTTGTGTTTGTATGGAGGCGACACCGGGAGGCCTACAGAATAGGCAGAGGCGGCGTTGGCAACAAATGCAGCGTCCGCGGTGCCAAGATAAGCTGCGGAGAGGGCGGCATTGTCTGGCGGCGGCGGCGGGGGCGACGGAGGCGGCGGGGGCGGTGGCGGCGACACTGTAATCTCGGGGGCGGCTGGAAACCAGCCAGGCCGGGAGTCAGGCAAACCACCACACCGACCTGCAGTCGGCCCGGGGTTCCCCTCTAATCTACTTGTCACTGCAGCCTGCACAGACCACCAGCGCTGCGTTCGGGTCTCTTCGATTATCTGGTGACTTATACAGCTACCTCTTATCGTCTTCACAGGGCCAGAGAGCTTTATTCCAAAAGGCGTCACTTTAGAAACAAAGGGAGAACTCGCGGAAGAAGAAATTTACGTGCATCGCGCTGTTGTGTGGGAGCCGAGATACGGACTGTGGATGCGCCGGAGACGGGAAAAATTTCATTCTGGTCCGAGCAGGGCAAGGGAGCGTGGGACGCGGTACACACGGTCAACACAGTACGTCCAAGATAGCGCGGCTGGCTCCTTTATTCGTGCGATATGACCAGAGGTCTCCCGTCCGCAATAAGCTGGTGGCGACGCCGGGATATCTGAAGCGTTCGATACCACTTCACCGAAACTGTCACCATTCAGCCTAACCTTGACTTTAGGCAACGTTTTATATTCGTATGTCACCATATCTAACATGTAATAACAAGATTTGCTGTCTACGCCAACTCACAGCCCAAGTAACATCGAAAACTTTTTTCTGTGGCATGGTTGTATAAAATCTTCTCGGTGTTCAGACCGCTTCAGATCAGACTTGCAACTGGGGCTTTCGACGATTATCACCGTCTTTTCCATCAGAAGAGCAGTGTCTGCCGGGAGCGGTCTGCTTCCTTTACAGTGGCTTTTCTCTCTTGTCACTGGGCAAGTGACGTCAATAATTGGAACTCTAGCTTCTATTGACGGTGCAACGTCACCTGGAAGACGGATTCGCATCTGTAAATGGAGTAAATAGGCAGTGTGACACAATATGCAAAATTAATCGCGAAACTGAAAGGAAGTCAGATGCCAGACAGAGATTCATTGCTGGAATCCTCAGGAAATGTAGTCCACCCACAAAGGAAGTAGCTGACAGAACACTTGTTCAATCAATACCTGATTACTTCAACCAATACCTGAACACTGCTCAGATAAGATTGAGATAGGAAGTAGAGAAGATCCAAAGGAGAGCAGCAAGTTTCGCTACAAGTTCATTTAGTAAGTGCGAAAGCGTCGTAGAGACGATCAAAGAATTCTAGTGGAAGACGCTGCGAGGGAAGCGTTCTGCATCATGGTGTGGTTTATAGTTAACGTTCCGAGAGAGTACGTTCTTAGAAGACTCAACAAATATAGCGGGTGATCCAGAAGTTTGGGAGCGTTGCAGCAGCATGAACGCAACGTAGCGTGACTCCGATGCAGTAATATAAGCACAGAGATGTAAGCAAGGAATTAGTTTGGCGTTCGTGTCTTGGTAAACGTGAATTTTGCGTCGTTATTACCAAACGCGTCCAAACAGGACCATCGTGGCGTTGTTCTTTTCTTGATCGCCGAACGACAAATACCGGTAGCTATCCCTCGGAGAATGAAGAATGTGTGTGGGGCAGTATGTCTGTCGAAATCGATCGTTGCGTAATGGTGCACCAAATTCCATGCGAGTCGTGAAGACTAGGCGCCGTCGATGTTGGAACAGAACGCAACGCAGAAGATACGGAAACTTAAGTGGGAGACACTCCAACACCCGCTGTCTAGAGCTGATCTCTCCCCATGCGATTATCACGCCTTCAGTCCCTTGAAAAAGGTCTTGAATGGTTGACGATTCCTGTCGGACGAAGATGTGCAGCAGGCAATTATGGACTTCTTCACGCAACAGGATACGGTGTTTCACCAAACGGGTATCTTCAACTTGTTCGGTCGGTAGGATGATTGTCTCAATGGCCACGGCGATTTTGCCTGACTGGCGTGATATTTATCTTCTGTACGGCCTTAGAACGGAAACTTTTCGATCGTCCGTTATATACTGCTCCCCCTAAATGTATCTCGCGAAAAGGTGGTAAAGATAAAATCAGAGAGACTCGAGCACACACGGAGGCATACCAACAATCATTTTCCCCGTGAACTGTTCTCGACTGGGAACAGGTCGGGGGGAGTGACAGAGCAAGTACCCTCCGCCACATACTGCAAGGTGGCTTGCGTCGTTTATATGTAGATGTAGTATTGGTTCGGATTCCATGGTCTTCATGTGAATATAGATTGAACTATAACCAACGCCATGCAGGATGTCCACGGCCCTAAGCGACTAGCGCCCACCGGCCGTTGTTAACGAGCGGTTCTAGGCGCTACAGTCTGGAACCGCCCGACCGCTACGGTCGCAGGTTCGAATCCTGCCTCGGGCATGGATGTGTTTGATGTCCTTAGATTAGTTAGGTTTAAGTAGTTCTAAATTCTGGGGGACTGATGACCTCAGATGTTAAGTCCCTTAGTGCTCAGAGCCATTTGAACCATTTGACTAGCGCCCGAGAGGGCGTGCAGGAACTAAGCACAAGCACAGTGGAAAACGGCCTTTCGAAACCACTGTCAGCACGGCGACCATTGTTCTAGCATCCTCTGAAGCGGCAGCAGAGAAGAATCGCCGACAGTTATACTCCCAACAGTTATGGACACTGGGGTGGCACAACGTCGTCTTTTTAACGAATCCCCATTCTGCATACAACATTACGAGTGATGTATTCATGTGTGGAGACTCCAAGGAGCACGAAGGTTGCCAGATTGTGTACGTGTTAGAACCAGCAGCTGGCGTCATCCTACAGTATGCTACTAACTCAACAGGATCACGTCTGATCGCATAGCCCGTAGTTTCGACAGCGGTCATTACATTTCTCACGTGTTACGGCCGTTGGCTGTGCAGCAACTTATAGGTCTCCGTGACGTTATCTTTCAACAATATAACGCAAGGCCTGATCTGTACTTTCCTGAAAAACCTCGATAGAGAAGATGTTCGACTGTTCCAGTGGTCAGCACCTTCTTTAGATTTCTGATCAAATGAAAGCGCGTGTGTTGAGTTGCTGAGAAACTGGCATACGACCAATCATATCTCGCTACGACTGATGGACGGCCACAGTGCTGAAGCGTCATGGGCCTGGTATATCGGTCATTCTAGGTCAGACTCGATGCCCAGCAGATTTACATGTTACTGTGGCTGCCAGAAGTGACAACTCAATACATTAAATTTGGTAACCAGAAGTGCAATCGAGTATCCTTCCTACTATACTGTACAACCACAGAGAGTAAAGTTTTCTTATTAGTTATCACTTCTGACGCTGAAAATTTAACGGCAGGTTACCAGACTGAATCTATAAGCATTTCCTTGTTCTAGGATTAGTCATGCTTTCCGGTCACTGAATGACCACTCATCAAGTTCGTTGTAGATACGAGTGAGCAAAGAGAATCATTTCGTATGACGCAGGTCATCTCCCTTGCTGAGACGTTCAGTGCACTCGTAAGCAAGGTCAGCCAGTTGCTGCTACATTCAGGCACTATCAGTGTTTACAAAACATTCCAAGGAGGAACCTTGATAGATTTGCGCTACGTGCAGCCAACACCAAAACACAAGCTGCAGGAACGCTTGCAGCGCAGTTCACCAACGTAGTACACGTGTAGGCGTTTAGAGTAATAACGTCAAAGACAACTGAACTGCAATTGCTGTGTAGGAGGTATCGGAGCATTACCTGCTCATCTGGCGCTTTGTAAAAAGTAATTGTATGCTTAATGTAAGAGCAAAGATGTTAAAAAATAATTTCAGTTTAGTACTCCATTTATGCGTGCAAACTAAGCTCTTTTCACAGAGCAACAAAAAATATTATTGGCTTCAACAACTATTGTGGTTTCTACGTTTTATGACTATGACTTTGTATAACTTAATTTAATTGACGCCGTGGGAAGAACGATAGCAATAAGCTGCAGTTTTATGTTGGTTAACGATCGTTTCGATATAAACAGGAGTAGTAAATAAATATTTGATGTATCAGAAACTCCTACTTTATCTTTTAGCAGACTGGGAATACAAAGGATTCACAGCTGAAGAGTGAATAAGGAAAACGTCATCATTAAGTGTCATTTTTTCAAAAACTCGTTTGCAGTGCTGTTGTATACTCGGTACTCCGTTGCATGTCTCTACGCTTGATCCAGGAGCCACATCATGGGGAAAGTCTTTCAAACATTCGTTAATACAAGGCGTATTGTCTATCTGTGCTTCCCTCTGAAGTCCCAAAATCTGAAATATATATGGTTTTTTTTTAGTAGAGATTTACTAGTTAAAAACCTGATGCCATATTTCTGCACTTGTGTTATCACAAATAAAATGTAGTGTCTCAGTATTAATGGCACATCCAACAAAAGTTTTTTCCTCATATTTTGTCGAAGACTGGCATTTTTGCAACTGTGGGTTCCAAAGACGAAAACATAACCCGCCATTGTAAATAATGATATTTATTTGCATGAATATCGGATTCGAGCTGACAGGTTCATTTTCTTTTCATGTGTCCGAGGGGGTGCTGAAAATTAATACTTCCAAATTTTTTATTCTGTCCTCAGTAACGGTTGAGGTATTATATGAATGGATATTACTCGGCCGACTTCGCTGAAGCAAGCTGCAACTCTCTACCACTACAGTGATACCTATGCTAGAAATACGTGAAAAAATGGAATTTAAGATTTCTTGTAAAGGGAGATCTGCCACTTAAAGGAATGAATCGTTGTACCTTACCCCCAGTCTGGCACTCACCCATAAAGAGAGAAATTAAATCCGAATAACTTAGAGGGCACTGGGACATAGTATATCCAATGTAACTCGAAGAAACAGGCTCAGAAATAAGGAACAGTAGAAGAGAAAACATGCGCTGATCCAAGCTACATCACTAAAATGGCTATGGGAAAGGCATGTCATAGGAAGATATAACGACTTATGGAGGTAATTTACAACCTAATGTTCCTCCCCATAAGAAAATGAAGTGAAGGACAGAAACGGAAGACAAATACAAGATGAAAAGTGAAATGTAATCATATTCAGAACTATCACGGCTAACGGTAGCATTGGACGGAGACCAGTGGAAGATGAAGAGAGAGGGATTTACCTAGCAGTGGAACACTAAAAGCTCATAACAACAGCAGCGGCAACAACAATCTCAAGCCAAGCATTTCCATAGAAGACGGACCATCGTCTTGTAAGTGCGTATGTGTATAGAACCTCGACGCTCTATAACAGTGCTTCTTTATAATAGACAGCGGGTCTCCGCATACAGACACTGAGAAGCAAAATGTTTATCGTTGACTGCTGTGGTCAGTGAACAGCAGCTGAGCTAGCTGGCACGTACAGGCACGGCTGGAGGTCAGGAAGCAAGTTAATGACCAGCTGGCGTACACAGCGCGTGTAGCCGACAGTGGACGAAACTTGGAGTAGTTAAACAAGAGCCGCTGTTTTGAAAACAGCTAGAATTACGCTGCCGATTTGTTTACCCTGCTGAGAGTGACGCTGTTTTCCAAAACGAAAATCTGAAGCGTAACCGGAAGGAAAAGTGCAGTACACCTCAGGGCACGCTACCGTGACTACGCCGAAAGAAAACCAAGTGTCTGCAGACCGGCAAGTGCGTCATTCGTGAAAGACATTCTCATATTCAGCTGTCTTGATCACACATTTGGGAAATTGGCAACACTTTTGACTCTCACGATTCATAGTCAAGACGAATATCTTGTTACGAAGAAAAGACACCAAATAGTTATCTAAAGCTCCTCTTTGTAATGTTAAATCACTGATTTCAAGTGACGAAGATAGACACCATCTAATGTATTGTTTTCCTAATGCGTTACTAATTTTATCCACGACTCGTAACAATCGCAACAGGTAAATACTTATAAGACTACCAAAGACAGAGAGGAAAAAATACAAAAAGTTGTTTTCCAAATAGATCGCGTGCTCGAATTTCACAGTTTCGAATTTCATTGTTCTTGAAATACCCGAAGTCTTGATACAAGGTTCCACATCATTGATGAACTGAATGAAATGATTTTGCGGTTGAGTATGTATATATTATTTTATTTATGCTGTTAGCTGATTCGGACCATTAGGTCATTTCCCTGGAGAAACTAAGCACCTGATCTGAAGATTATTGATCGAAACTATTTATCAAATGAAATGCAAAGTACGATCGTGATCAAAGAAACAAATACTAGTACTACTATGTCTGGGTCGCTGTACCTTCATTGCGATCATCTCACCCTTCACCGTGTGATATGATTTTACAACAATCCTGGAGACATTTGTTGTACCCTGTGTCTCACATGATAATATCAATTCCGAATATCTGTCACTGTCAAGAACCAATAAACTATTTCTACATTCTGCAATTCGAGACTGCAAGACAGTGGGAAAGCAATTCACGTTTAATATTTGCGGACAAGATATCTGATTTACAGAATCTTCTATCCCTGTAACCTGTTAATGTGCTAGATGTCTACATCTACATCTCCATTTATACTCCGCAAGCCACCCAACGGTGTGTGGCGGAGGGCACTTCACGTGCCACTGTCATCACCTCCCTCTCCCGCTCCAGTCGCGTATGGTTCGCGGGAAGAACGACTGTCTGAAAGCCCCCGTGCGCCCTCCAATCTCTCTAATCCCACATTCGTGATCTCCTCGGGAGGTACAAGTAGGGGGAAGCAATACACTCGATACCTCATCCAGAAACGCACCCTCTCGAAACCTGGCGAGCAAGCTACACCGCGATGCAGAGCGCCTCTCTTGCAGAGTCTGCCACTTGAGCTTGTCAAACATCTCCGCAACGCCATCACGGTCACGAAACAACCCTGTGACGAAACGCGCCGCTCTTCTTTGGATCCCCCCTATCTCCTCCGTTAACCCGATCTGGTGCGGATCCCACACTGATGAGCAACACTCAAGTATAGGTCGAACGAGCGCTCTGCAAGCCACCTCCTCTGCTGATGTACCACACCTTCCAAGGACTCTCCCAATGAATCTCAACCTGGCACCCGCCCCACCAACAACCAATTCTATATGACCACTCCACCTCAAATCGTTCCGCACGCATACTCCCAGATATTTTACAGAAGTAACTGCTACCAGTGTTTGTTACGCTATCATATAATCACACAATAAAGGATCCTTCTTTCTATGTATTCGCAATACATTACATTTGTCTATGTTAAGGGTCAGTTGCCACTCCCTGCACCAAGTGCCTATCCGCTGCAGATCTTCCTGCATTTCGCTACAATTTTCTAATGCTGCAACTTCTCTGTATACTACAGCATCATCCGCGAAAAGCCGCATGGGACTTCCGACACTATCTACTAGGTCAATTATATATATTGTGAAAAGGAATGGCCCCATAACACTCCCCTGTGGCACGCCAGAGGCTACTCCAACGTCCGCAGACGTCCCTCCATTGACAACAACATGCCGTGCTCTGTCTGCCAAAAACCTCTCAATCCAGCCACACAGCCGGTCTGACACTACGCAGGCTCTTACTTTGTTTATCAGGCGACAGTGCGGAACTGTATGGAACGCCCTCCGGAAGTCTAGAAAAACAGCATCCACCCGGGAGCCCGCATCCAACACCTTCTGGGTCTCATGAACAAACAAAGCGAGTCTGGTCCCACACGACCGCTGCTTCCGGAATCCACGCTGATTCCCACATAGCAGATCCTGGGCTTCCTAAAACGACACGATACCCGAGCAAAAAACATGTTCCAAAACTCCAAAGGCGTTGCATGTTCGCGCCGGTAGATGGGAATGAAGAATGTATTTATTTGAGCAGTTCAAAAACCTTTTGTTCCGGTTCTTGTAATTTTCAATCACTCATTTGACAAACCGTTCAAAGGAGTATAGAAGCATACTCTTGAGGATCAGATTTGACTCTTGTCTAGCTTTAAGCACGGCCTTTTCCAAAGGCGCATCGAAATGTGCGTGTTTGTGACGTTTGCGTAAGTTCAAGTATTGATGTCTTAGCACTCATACAAAAATAATTTGGGTTGATTGTCGTTAAAATATCTAAAATATTAAAAAGGGATTAAATACTATTTTATTTAAAATTACATCAGCTTCCTCCCAACATCATTCATTATAACGCACCTCTAAGACAATGTGATCTTGGCCAAATATTCTAAAACTTTTCTACAAAAACATGCATAATGCGAGCAGCATGGTAAAATAATGACAAACAGATGTGAGTCTTGCTGATTAGTTACAAAAAAAACATGAATGACTGCACCACTCAGGCAACACATTAATATCTTCTGACAAATACAATGTTGTTGTTGTTGTGGTCTTCAGTCCTGAGACTGGTTTGATGCAGCTCTCCATGCTACTCTATCCTGTGCAAGCTTCTTCATCTCCCAGTACCTACTGCAACCTACATCCTTCTGAATCTGCTTAGTGCATTCATCTCTTGGTCTCCCTCTACGATTTTTCCCCTCCACGCTGCCCTCCAATACTAAACTGGTGACCCCTTGATGCCTCAGAACATGCCCTACCAACCGATCCTTGTTCTAGTTAGGTTGTGCCACAAACTTCCCTTCTCCCCAATCCTATTCAATACCTCCTCATTAGTTATGTGATCTACCCATCTAATCTTTAGCATTCTTCTGTCGCACCACATGTCGAAAGCTTCTATTCTCTTCTTGTCCAAACTATTTATCGTCCATGTTTCACTTCCATACATGGCTATACTCCATACAAATACTTTTAGAAACGACTTCCTGACACTTAAATCTATACTCGATGATAACAAATTTATCTTCTTCAGAAATGCTTTCGTTGCCATTCCTAGTCTACATTTTATATCCTCTCTACTTCGACCATCATCAGTTATTTTGCTCCCTAAATAGCAAAACTCCTTTACTACTTTAACTGTCTCGTTCCCTAATCTAATTCCCTCAGCATCACCCGACTTAATTCGACTACATTCCATTATCCTTGTTTTGCTTTTGTTGATGTTCATCTTATATCCTCCTTTCAAGACACTATCCATTACGTTCAACTGCTCTTCCAAGTCCTTTGCTGTCTCTGACAGAATTACAATGTCATCGGCAAACCTCAAAGTTTTTATTTCTTCTCCATGGATTTTAATACCTACTCCGAATTTTTCTTTTGTTTCCTTCACTGCTTGCTCAATATAAAGATTGAATAACATCTGGGAGAGGCTACAACCCTGTCTCACTCCCTTCCCAACCACTGCTTCCCTTTCATGTCCCTCGACTCTTATAACTGCCATCTGGTTTCTGTACAAATTGTAAATAGCCTTTCGCTCCCTGTATTTTACCCCTGCCACTTTCAGAGTTTGAAAGAGAGTATTCCAGTCAACATTGTCAAAAGCTTTCCCTAAGTCTACAAATGCTAGGAACGTAGTTTTGCCTTTCCTTAATCTGGCTTCTAAGGTAAGTCGTATGGTCAGTATTGCCTCACGTGTTCCGATACTTCTACGGAGTCCAAACTGATCTTCCCCGAGGTCGGCTTCTACCAGTTTTTCCATTCGTCTGTAAAGAATTGGTGTTAGTATTTTGCAGCCGTAACTTATTAAACTGACAGTTCGGTAATTTTCACATCTGTCAACACCTGCTTTCTTTGGAATTGGAATTATTATATTCTTCTTGAAGTCTGAGGGTATTTCGCCTGTCTCATACATCTTGCTCACCAGATGGTAGAGTTTTGTCAGGACTGGCTCTCCCAAGGCTGTCAGTAGTTCTAATGGAATGCTGTCTACTCCCGGAGCTTTGTTGCGACTCAGGTCTTTCAGTGCTCTGTCAAACTCTTCACGCAGTATCATATCTCCCATTTCATCTTCATCTACATCCTCTTCCATTTCCATAATATTGCCCTCAAGTACTTCGCCCTTGTATAGACCCTCTATATACTCCTTCCACCTTCCTGCTTTCCCTTCTTTGCTTAGAAGTGGGTTTCCATCTGAGGTCTTGATATTCATACAAGTTGTTCTCTTTTCTCCAAAGGTCTCTTTAATTTTCCTGTAGACAGTATCTATCTTACCCCTAGTGAGATAAGCCTCTACATCCATACACTTGTCCTCTAGCCATCCCTGCTTTTGCACTTCCTGTCGATCTCATTTTTGAGACGTTTGTATTCCTTTTTGCCTGCTTCATTTACTGCATTTTTATATTTTCTCCTTTCATCAATTAAATTCAATATTTCTTGTTACCCAAGGATTTCTAGTAGCCCTCGTCTTTTTACCTACTCGATCCTCTGCTGCCTTCACCACTTCATCCCTCAAAGCTACCAATTTTTCTTCTACTGTCTTTCCCAAATTCGTGCCAATTGTTCCCTTATGCTCTGCCTGAAACTCTGTACAACCTCTGGTTTAGTCAGTTTATCCAGGTCCCATCTTCTGAAATTCCCACCTTTTTGCAGTTTCTTCAGTTTTAATCTACAGTTCATAACCAATAAATTGTGGTCAGAATCCACGTCTGCCCCTGGAAATGTCTTACAATTTAAAACCTGGTTCTTAAATCTCTGTCTTACCATTATATAATCTATCTGATATCCTCTAGTATCTCCAGGATTCTTCCATGTGTACAATCTTCTTTCATGATTCTTGAACCAAGTGCTAGCTATGATTAGGTTGTACTCTGTGCATAATTCCACCAGGCGGCTTCCTCTTTCGTTTCTTACCCCCAATCCATATTCACCTACTATGTTTCCTTCTCTCCCTTTTCCTACTGACGAATTTCAGTCACCCATGACTATTAAATTTTCGTCTCCCTTCACTATCTGGATAATTTCTTTTATTTCATCATACATTTCTTCAATCTCTTCGTCATCTGCAGAGCTAGTAGGCATATAAACTTGTACTACTGTGGTAGGCGTGGGCTTCGTATCTATCTTGGCCACAATAATGCGTTCACTATGCTGTTTGTAGCAGCTTACCCGCATTCCTATTTCCCTATTCATTATTAAACCTACTCCTACATTACCCCTATTTGATTTTGTGTTTATAACCCTGTAGTCACCTGACCAGAAGTCTTGTTCCTCCTGATACCGAACTTCACTAATTCCCACTATATCTAACTTTAACCTATCCATTTCCCTTTTTAAATTTTCTAACCTACCTGCCCGATTAAGGGATCTGACATTCCACGCTCCGATCCGTAGAACGCCAGTTTTCTTTCTCCTGATAACGACGTCCTCTTGAGTAGTCCCCGCCCGGAGATCCGAATGGGGGACTATTTTCCTCCGGAATGTTTTACCCAAGAGGACGCCATCATCATTTAACCATACAGTAAAGCTGCATGCCCAAATACAATAAGGAGACCAAAGTCATGGGCTAGCTATATCTACATAAACAGAGAGCGGTGTTATCGTGTACACGAGGAATAAGTGGGGCAGTGAATCGGCGGAACTGTCATTTCTATTTGTGATTCATGTAAAAACGTTTCCGACGTGATTATTGCAACACGACGGGAATTAATAGACTCTGAAGGCGGAATGGTAATTGGAGCTAGACGCATGGGACGTTCCACTTCGGTAATCGTTAGGGAATTCAATATTCCGTGATCTACAGTGCGAAGAGCGTGCCGAGAAAACCAAGTTTCAGGCACTACCTCTCACCACGGACACCATAGTGGCCGACGGCCTTCACTTAACGACCGAGAACAGCGGCGTTTACGTAGAGGTATATGTCCTTGGAGTCTTTCTCTGTGGCCTATCAGAATAAAATCTCGGTTTTCAAGCCGCGTCAATTCAATGGCCGTCCCTGCCATCGTCGTCAAGAGTAAAGTTTGAGAATTTTATTCGAACTGATGCGGCTTGAAAACCAAGAAGATTTTATTTACGTGGAATTGTCAGTGCTAATAGACAAGCAACACTGCCTAATATAACCGCAGAAACCATTGTGGGACATACGGCGAACGAATCGTTTGGACAGTGCTGCGAAATTTGGCGTTAGTGGACTATGGCAGGAGTTGACCGACGCGCCTGCCGTACTTACAGCAGAACATTGCATGCAGAACCTCTCTTAACCTTGCGGCCATCTCGACTGGACCCTAGACGACTGGTCCAGATGAGTCCCGATTTCAGTTGGTAAGAGGTGATGACAGTGAGCGAGTGTGGCGCAGACCCCACGAAGTCATGGACCCAAATTGTCAACAAGGCACTGTGCAAGATGATAATGGCTCCACAATGGTGCGACCTGTGTTATGTTGCACCCCCTCTGATATGAATGCCTGCACTGATTCGTTTGAGAAGAGGATCATAAAACCGTTGTATACTGAGGCAAACTGGCCCCAACTCTTGTAATGGTCGTTGATGTCTTGGATACCGTAAGTGGGACGGAGCTGACGTCCAAGCTGGTCTCACACATGGTTCTATTGAAGAAAGACCCGAGGATGTTCCTGGCAACCGGAGCACCTGAGCATCAACCAGACATTCCATACAGGTATGTTCCACATGTGGACGAGTTCTTTCCTGTGAGAAAATGACACCACGGTAAAACACAAGGACGCAGGATGTACTGTACAGCCCACAAAACGCATTCGTTTGTGATGTGCAGCCTATGCATGAGATGGTAATTGCCTATTCCGACTGCTCCCAGTCTGCTATGAATGATGTAGGACGACACAGAATGCCGTGGGGAGCCCCTTACTTCTTCAAAAATTGAAATTGCTCTGAGCACGATGGGACTCAACTTCTGAGGTCATCAGCCCCCTAGAACTTAGAACTACTTAGACCTAACTAACTTAAGGACATCACACACATCCATGCCCGAAGCAGGATTCTAACCTGCGACCGTAGCGGTCTCGAGGTTCCAGACTCTAGCGCCTAGAACCACTCGGCCTCCCCGGTCGGCCCTTACTGCTTCTCGGATGGCAGACGCAAATGTGAAGGCCTTCGATGTGCTTGATGCACAGTATGACGATCGCTTCTGGTGGGCAGGCACGGTCGACATATGTCAATTTCTCACATATCCGGAATTTGTACGATCCCACCAGTCAGCTAAAAGGATATCCAATTAAGGTATCTTTCAAATTCTGTCAGGTTCTGGTAACGCAGTGTCACACAAGTATACAGCATCTGCGTGTGCTTCGCAGCGATCATTCCGCAAATTACGCAGTTCAACGTCCCTTATAAACCCTACAAGGCCTGGTAAAAACACTGAACATGAACAATAATGCATTCTGATGGTCGTTTTCCCCTTCATAGAGAACTACAATTCTGATCATTTACCTAGCAGCCGATGATGTGCACTTGTACGAAACTACATTCACATCCGACAATGTCTTCTTGGTTCCTCATATTTTTTGACGCCACGTCGTGTAAAATATGGTCGAATGAAACGTGCAAGCATCACACACTGGACGATGCTCTAGCTGGAGGAACAGTCCATCCGTCATAGGGCTGAGTCCTATACTTATTCGAACGAGAAGGAAATCACTTCGTCTATTCTAGCTCGAAGGAAGGCCGAGGTGATGACTTTAGTAGTGGCAGTTTACTGTACACCTCCGGCTACCCGTCCTCTCATCCAGACACGAGACTGTACCTTAACAGCGAGGATATAGCATCTAGAGTGTTGGTTCCCCACCTTTCTTAGACCATAACTCCTGACTGCAGTGAGACATTAGATTGTACCTCCGTCCTCCCCCCCCCCCTCCCTTCACCACACACACTCTCTAATTTTAGCAAATAACTAAACTGTAGGCTGAAAGACTTTTATGATAGTTAGTTTGTGCTCGCGTGCGCGCGTGCGTGTGTATGTGTATGTGTGTGTGTGTGTGTGTGTGTTAGAATGAATGACGAATGGATTCGTGGTGCATCGCAACTGCTACCCACAACACCTTCTTAGATAAGAAAGCCAACAATCCACAGTGAGGGTAGACACTTGTTACAAAACATACTTCCCCTGCATTACTCCTCTACATTGCGGCACTTGCGTGACTTGCACACTGCACACCCATTTAAAATCAAACAAGTTCAGATGAGTGCCCTATACTTGCTGTTTGTAGTGATTGTTGTACTCTTTACTTCTGAATTGGCAGCAATTGGACGACTTCAGGCTGTTAATGCTTTGTATCTAACCACTCTAATAATATTGATAATAATGTGTACAACACTATAACAGCCTAGTAGCCCTTGTGTAGTTACTGCTGTGTAGTGTTGTCAATTAATTGATTTGTCTGTTTCGAAGCGAGTAATGAAGCAATTTCTGGACCACTGAGGGTACTGTCTACAACTTGGAGAAGACATTTTCTTCACGTATTTAATATTTCTTATGTATATGTCGCACTTTTATCATGAGCCATGTACGGGACAAAGCACATCATGTGTGTTCGATGGGTGAACTATGTGAGAAACCTGTAACCTCCAGCGTATTAATGCTACTAATTGAGAAAAAGTAAGTATTGGTGACTTACATAATCAACGTAAGTTTTACAAAGTTGTGATAATAGCAATGAGACTTTCAAAATAATTTAGTTTCTTGAATGAAACAGAATCGAATCGTTTAGTTTTTACCTCTCAGGAAATTTAATTTTACCCATCTGGGGTTAATTACCCTCAGGTTGGAAACCACTGATGTAGAGGGACGGCGCATTGAACTGCCTGTTTATCAGCACACGTCTCCTTCGCTCTCATGTCTGCTAATTCGTCTCCCTGAATTCCCATGTGTTCTGGTACGCACCTGAATCACACCTCCTTCCCAGCAACTGTAAGCGGAGAAGGACGACGAAGGCCTATCAAAATGAAAAGAAACCATAGTCCAGTCGAAACAGAACTTTATATAAAGTAACTGAGCCGCCTACAGCGTACCATCTACGAAAAAGGATTATCACCTCGAAAACATCAGGTCGCGACTATGAACGTTTGACGGTGCTGGTCCCTCTCTTCATTATCACCAATAAACGCGACATTTTTCCTTTCCCAAAGATGAAGACCTTGGTTGTAGGAGTATGCATTTTGACTGTTCAGAAAACGTCCACCTTTAAAATCACCTCCTCGTCCTTCTGGAAACGCCTGCCATGTCTTCGTCTCATAGTCCAAGAACGAAGGATAATTCGGTGAGTGCCATGTCAGCAGAATACGAGGACGAGAGAAAATTTGATAGCCCAGAGAAGAAACAATGTAACAGTGTACTGCACAGAATGAGATGGAGCGTCTTCGTGTAGCAAAATCACCGCCATGGGACAACTTGAAGGCTTCCCGCAACCTCGTCAGGAGATCTCAGTAGTATGCTATTGTTACTGTTGGTCCCTTACGAATGTAGCCTGTTAGTAACGCACGATTTTTTTTTTCTTCTTGTTCCGCTTATACCCATCCAGGTTTAGGCATTGTGGCCTGTTCCACCTCACCATCTCTTCCTCGGTCTTGTCACACTCCTTCTTCCAACAGGATTGTATTCCACCGACTATCGAGCGATTCTCTGAGATGACTTACGTAATACACTCTCATTCTAACCTTGTTTTCGTTGGATTACTTCTCAGTTAATGGCTTTACACCCAGTTCTTTCCTTATTTCTTCATGTATTATTCTGTCTTCTCTTGTGCAGAGGTCCACAGATCTAAGAAACTCCGTTTCTGACGTTTCAAGTTCTCTTAGATCTTTTCATCTTAATATCCAACTTTCTGATCAATATGGCACAATCAATTTATAAATTTTCAGTTGGGTTTCTTTTCTAGTTTTACCTTTCAAAGCTCTTCTTTTCGTGTCACATATCTGTTGATACGACTTCATTTTCTCATTTATATTTTTCTCTTCTTCAGAAGTTGAGTCACATTCTAGATATCGGAAATGGGACACGTGTTCTATTATTATATTACTAATGATTGTTTTAATCCTTAGAGTGCACTTTCCAAAAAAGGCCATTGTGTTTGTTTCTGTTGTTGTTATGTTTAGATTATAATTTAGATTAATATTGTGTATATATCTATAAAATAAATGATGCTTGTTCTTTCGGTCATGTCCGGCCAGGGGATCAGACACCGAATGCGGCAGAGATCGGAATTTCTACTTTCTGAACATAATATATTGTTTAATGTGTTCCGAAATTTCTAAATTACCTTCACTGTCCCGTATGATTACCTGGTCGTTGGCAAGAGGCATTGTATTTGCAAATTTGCCTAGCCCAGTCCTTATACCTTGAGGTACTCTGTTCATCATCCATTCGCTGACCAGGTCGTTAACGTAGATAATGGACAATGTTAGAGACATACTACAGTCTTGCCTTACTCCCTGGCTTATCTCCAACTTTTGTGTCTGCTTCTAGACAGACTCTGTTCTTATTTTGGTGTTTTTGAATAAACCTTGGCTTACTTCTAACAAGTGTCTTGGAGAACCTCTTTTCTCCATTACCGAGCAGGTTTTTTTTTCTGTAGATGTGATCAAATGCTCACTCAAACGCGCAGTGGAAGCGTGCCGGGCCCATTTTTTATTTATTTGTTTAATTTGGGTCTTCAGTCATCTACTAATTTGATGCGGCACAACACAAATTCCTCTTCCGCACCTACTTCCGCATCCGAGAGTAGCACATACACCCTACGTCCTCAGTTATTTGCTGGGTGTATTCAAATCTCTGTCTTCCTCTATAGTTTTTAATCTCTACAGCCCCCTGTAGTACCAAGGAGATTATTCCCCGAGGCCTTATCACATGCCCTGTCACCCTGTCTCTTCTTCTTGGCACTGCTTTCTACATCTTTCTTTCGTGTTCGATTCAGTGGAGTACATTCTCATTCCTTACATTAGCAATCCACCAAGTTTTCAACATTCTTCTGTAGCACCACACCTCAAACGCTTCGATTCTCTTCTCTTCCGGTTTCCAGCAATCCATGATTCACTACTACAATGCTGTGCTCCAAAAGTTCC
Source organism: Schistocerca serialis cubense (assembly GCF_023864345.2). Taxonomy (NCBI): domain Eukaryota; kingdom Metazoa; phylum Arthropoda; class Insecta; order Orthoptera; family Acrididae; genus Schistocerca; species Schistocerca serialis. Next base: position 939,700,589 of record NC_064639.1, on the reverse strand, counting down.
TTCTCAGAAACTTCTTCCTCAAGTTCATGTCTATGATTGCTACTAGCTTACCTGCTTTTTATATCCTCCATGCTTCATCCGTCATGGGTTATTCTGCTTTCAAGGTAGCACAGTTCAGTAACTTCGTCTACTTTGTGATCACTAATTTTGATGACCAGTTTATCATTGCTGCTATTTCTGATTACTTCTGTCTATCTTTGGTTTACTCTCAGTCCATCAATCCATTCCTGTACACAGTAGACTGTTCATTCCATTCAACAGATTCTGCAATTCTTCTTCACTTTCACTGTCATCAACGAATTTTATAAGTGATATCCTTCCACCGTGAATTTTAATCCTATCTTGAACCTTTTTTTTTTTTAAATTTCCATCATTGCTTCTTAGATTTATAGACTGAACAACTGCATCCCATACACTCTTTTTAATCCGAGCACTTCATTCTTGGTCTTCCAGTCTGATTGTTCCATCATGGTTCTTGTGCAACTTGTATATTACCCGTCTTTCCTTACAGTTTACCCCTCGAAATTTCGATCCGCTGGCCCCATTTTACATTCTCGAACGCTTTGTCTAGGTCGACAGATCCAATGATTTTTCTTCAGTCTTACTTCCAATATCAAGCGCAACCTTAGGACTGCCTTGCTGGTACTTTGGCTTTCCTATGGCCAAAGTAATAGTCATGTAACGTATCCTCAATTTTCTTTTTAATTCTTCTGTATGTTATTCTTGTCGGAAACTCGGATGTATATTGTGTGGTAATTCTCATGTATGCCCATGCTACTTTGGTATTCTTGAGGATGATATTTTTTCCAAATGTCTGACATATGTCGCCCGACTCACAGATTTTACACACGAACTTGGATTTTAGAAATTCCGATAGAAAGTTATCTGTTCCTTATGCGTTATTTTTTCTCAAGTCTTGCATATCTCTTTTAAATTCTGGCTCCAATACTGGATTACATATCTCTTCCATAACTAATTTATTCTTCTTTCCTCCTCGAAATTCCTCCACAGCATAGCATTCTTAATCACCTTGTCGGATGACATTTATGGGTCGTGTTTTCGAATGCTTGCTTACTTTTTTCTTTTCTTTTTTTGTTCTGAGGTCACAGTGGTACACCAAATACTTGTTCATGATTATTCGGCTAAAGCTATCGCCTGTACTGGCCTGACAGCTGCTGCCTCTTTTCGTCGGACTTTCTGAGTGATCCGAGCAGTTGTGCAGCCGAGCGGCCGGTGACGTTTTCCACGGTCATAAGATTGTGTAAGGTGTTTGAAAACTGATCTAGGACTAATTTTGTATCGCACTGATTGTGATATGCTAGCCTTAGGGTACCATGGCTTCAACACTACTTGCGATTCTCGGTTCTTCAAGGAGTGATGATCTGCCATTCAGACTTAGCTGACACAAGTGGAAGCGATTGCACCATGGAACCACTGTGTCGTATGACAGTGAAGTGTTGTCGTACACTTCCATCAAGTATATCATCGACTGTTGCAGTGTTTTCCCTTTGAAAGGCAGAGAACGAGCTACCTGTCGATATTTCACTTCATCAGTGGCCTGTGCCATTTTTGTTTGGTCTTCTAGCGGCATGCTACGGTATTGTGGCTCGGGGATTTCAGTGTTTACCACGACTACAGACACGACCTGCAAACAAACAATACAAGACACACGTAATATTTTTTCGAGGTGATAACTGAAACTTCGTATCGATGTCATAACGGCCACAGAATTTTCTGTTTTGTTCATAATATACCCAAGACAGTTGATGCAAGCTTAGCGCCACAAGTGCCGTAGTTTCCTATGGAAGAGTATGCGTATTACCACCGGGCTTTAGGCACTCCTTCTTGCCGCAGACGTAATCGGTAACAGAAACACTACGCCAGCCGCGTGATCATCAATAACAGCGCACGCCGCTACACAGCTGCATCGAGCCTCGCTAGACTTAGGCAGCAGCATGGGGCGCGCCTGTTAACAGCGAACTGAACTGGCAGCGGCGTTTAAAGGGTGGCGTCGCCGGTATTGTCTGTTTCAAACAATATTGGCACTGCCCGAAATATCAGCGTGCACATGATACGTTGTTGTGGTCTTCAGTCCTGAGACTGGTTTGATGCAGCTCTCCATGCTACTCTATCCTGTGCAAGCTCCTTCATCTCCCAGTACCTACTGCAACTACATCCTTCTGAATCTGCTTAGTGTATTCATCTCTTGGTCTCCCTCTACGATTTTTACCCTCCACGGTGCCCTCCAATGCTAAATTTGTGATCCCTCGATGCCTCAAAACATGTCCTACCAACCGATCCCTTCTTCTAGTCAAGTTGTGCCACAAACTTCTCTTCTCCCCAATTCTATTCAATACCTCCTCATTAGTTACGTGATCTACCCACCTTATCTTCAGTATTCTTCTGTAGCACCACATTTCGAAAGCTTCTATTCTCTTCTTGTCCAAACTAGTTATCGTCCATGTTTCACTTCCATACATGGCTACACTCCATACAAATACTTTCAGAAACGACTTCCTGACGCTTAAATCTATACTCGATGATAACAAATTTCTCTTCTTCAGAAACGCTTTCCTTCCCATTGCCAGTCTACATTTTATATCCTCTCTACTTCGACCATCATCAGTTGTTGTTGATACGTACGAAAATATATACAGAATCTACGAGCCTGGAGACGTACCAAAAGACTTTCGGAGAAAAGACAGGTAAGTGCGAGAACCATCGTACAATCAGGTAAACATCTCAAGCGTCCACGTTGCTGACAAGAATAATATACGTAATAATGGAAAAATAAATTATGTATCAATTTGGTTTCGGAAGGTAAAGCCACCAGAGAGGCAGTTCTGACGTTATGGTTGATAATGGAAAGAAGACTTCCGAAAAAAAGAAGTTGCGTTCATACGATTTGTCGACCTAGAAAAGGCGTAAAATGGTGCAGGATGTTCCAAATTTTCGGGAAAATACAGATATAAGCAAAAGAGCTTTTGTGAAGTTTGGAAGGTAGGAGACGAGGTACTGGCAGAATTGATCCTGTGAGGATGGGTCGTGAGTCGTGCTTGTGTAGCTCAGTTGGTAGAGCACTTGCTCGCGAAAGGCAAAGGTCCCGAGTTTGAGTCTCAGTCCGGCACACAGTTTTTATCTGTCAGGAAGTTTCACAGGTATAAGCTATAGGAAAGGGCGGGAAACATGCAATACGTGTAAGAACGCGCAGGGAAAGATTGGAATGGAAGACCAACATCGAATTCTTCAGATTACAAAAGCGTGTAAGATCGTTCAATCTCTACGTAGAGGAATCATTGACAAATGAAATAAGGGTTCAGGAGGGAGATTTAAATACAGAGTGAAGGGTGTGATACGTTTCGCTGACAACATTGCTGTCTACCTAAACCTGTAATAATAACAAAACTGTACAAGCGTCGCGTCTGTGTGTTTGCACACACTAATCTCCAAAACTACTACACGTACTTTCATGGAAGCTTTACGGGTAACTTGAGCGCTGCTTGGGGCAAAATAAAGGCAAAATTCATCAAAATCGGAACACAAAACAAAAGATATCGTAATTTAATATTTTTCATAAAGTCGTGTATTCAGCTTCGTAGTTCTGACACTTACTTATCACGGCGTACAGCACCAAAGAACTAATATACGGCTCTATTACATACGTAGTACACAAAAGAACCAATAGATGGCGTTCTTGGTGTTTTTCAACTCGGTGATAGATGTGCTTTTGTAAGTTTACGTCAGTAGCGGAATTAAGGTCGCAACGTTTCTTTACGAATACAAATTAACAGCGAGTTTAATGGCTTTACTGATTTCGCTTTGTATATGTTCTGGCAAAATCACAAGCGTCGGAACGAAGAAGACGAACGCAAGACCAGAGAAGGCGGTGAAACGGATGTCGGCCAAGGGTGGGCTGATTAGGACTATACACGATAGGAGTGGCATCTAGCCGAAGTGGATATAAGCGCCCCTCCTGCCAGCCTCGGCCGGACATCAGTGCACAAGATTCGCAGAGTATTAGCACGGCCTAGCAGAGAGTGCTACGAGAACAGTTATTAGTGACCCATATACATTGCTTGTTTGAATATTGTTTGTAGCAAGGACTCTGAATTATACTGCATGTCGCCCATCGCTTGAGACAACATTTTGTACATTCAAGTTAAGTATTGTCAAAACTGCTTTATAGAAATAAAACTACTAATATTATTCGCTTGAATTGTTGTATATCATTCCGAGAACGCGGCCTCCCTTAGGCACCCTATACGAAACGAGTGGGCAAGACTCAACAACTCTCAAAACTTGTTTTCATTCTTATTTATTTATAATCTTTGTCAGAAAAAAATTAAGTTTACTTCGTGATTTGGGTGCTTAAACATTATATTTAGATTCCGCTTTGTTTACGAATAAAATTGTCTAGACTTAGGACCTTGCAGTCTAACGAATCAAATGATTAAAGTGAAGTTAAGACTTGCTGCATTCGAGACCATGCAGTCTAACGAATCAAATGTTTAAAGTGATGTTAAGACTTGCTGCATTCAAGAACATCAGGCTTTAATTTGCTCTTTGGAAACTCGTTCCGAAAGTGAGGTGCTACGTAACTCTGATCAAGAGCATCATGCATTACCACCCTCCTCAGAACTCTTCACTCACAGAGGCTTAAAGTTACTTCTCTCCACTGCAACACCACAGTAGCGGAAACTTTGACTGGAAGTGGCGCAGGCGGGCTTGTTTTTATACCCCGAATCCCGTTTATTCTTAACAGTTGACCATTTCGCTGTAAACGTGTACAATTTCCAGTGGGGTTATGTTATGCCATGACCGTAAACAAATCACAAGGCCAGACGCAGCGTTTTACGGGCGTGGCCCGAAGTTACAGTTGCTTTTCGGACGGCCAACTCTGCATGGCTGTCTCCCATGTTAGTGAAACAAACCAGATCTTTCTCGATGTAGCCAGTCATTACTACTTCAAACGTTGTAAACCAAGCAGCTTTTTAAGTCAAAAATAAATTCCACGTGTATGAAGTCTCACGCATAGCTATAAATAAATATCGATCAACAACAGGCTTCTCAGCTAGACTGAGTAGTGTAACTAGAACATCCTAACTGAGATCAAACTGAACCAAAATTAATGTAATGAGCAATAACAGAAATGAGATTAGCGGCAAACTTAACACCTTGAAAGCCAAACAAAACATGCCAGACGAAGCAAGCAGGACGTAAAAAGCAGAGTATCTCAGGCCAAAAGAAGTCTGTAGCAAAAACATATACGTTTGGAGCATAGGATTATATGGAAACGGATCATGGACAGCGCGTGGAGCGCAAAAGAACGAAATGGGAGCTTTTTAGATGTGGTGCCACACAGGTACGTTGGAAAATAGGCGGACTAGTAAGAAATGAGGAGGTTCTCTGCAGAATCGGCGAGGAGACAACATGTTGACAACTTTGACAAAAAGAGGGACAGGAAATGTGTTACGAGATCGAGGAATAACTTGCATGGAACTTGTGGGAGTTATTGAGGGTTAGCAGTGCAGTGAAGGGTAGACAATCGAATACATCCGACAGACATTTCAGCACGCTGTGTACAAGTTCTGTTCTGAGATGAATTTGTTGGGACAGGCTTTACTATTTTGTAAATACGCGGGAAAGGAAGAAAATTTTATTGTTATATAATATTGTCGAATAGGTTGCCAGGGGAGTTGAAAATGATTTCTGCGAGACACATGTTCTTTATTTTACCCTGGCAGTATTGTAGTAAGCGACTTTGTCTACTACGCTGCATTTCTTAATCTCTGTTTTGTTTTATGATATTTCCTTCTAGCATCTCGTAGTCGATCTAGTTTTGCTTTGGTTGATTTTTTATGCAACTATTTCATTATTGGTAGTCTAATGAGAAACAACTGACTGTGATCATCTATATTTGTCGAATTATTGGTTGTACTAAAACAAACTGTTAACACAATCGATTGCAAACTCGCTAGCCGTAACCTACAACTTAAGCAAGGTATACATTTCTGAATAGATTTCATTTGTCGAACTGCACTTTTCCTACCCTGTGCCCCCACAATTATTTCGTTTGCGGAGGTACTGTACAAGTTATTTTGTACGGATTTTACTAATGCTGCATTGTCCTATAGAAGGTGATATGCCCCTACCTTCCTCTGATCTCTTAATTGACTTTCGAAACCAGATACAGTAGGACCTACAGATTCATCTGGACTCTGAACCACAGTTCTACAATTCAGCTGTACTTACATTAAAAAGTCATTGGCAGAGAGAGAGAGAGAGAGAGAGAGAGAGAGAAAGAGAGAGAGAGAGAGGTGGGGAGGGGGGGGGGGGGCGAGTAAGCGAGAAGTTAAACATTGTTAACATTGAACTAAAGTGACACAATGCCTTGTATTAAGTTCTTTTTATAAAGTATTCTGATTGGGGGGGGGGGGGTATAACCGAAGTGCATAAACAAATAAAATCCTGTACAAAATGTGTTGTTCGTAGCAATCAAATGAAGCGGTGAGAAAAAGACCTGCTCCGTATTCTCAAAATGATTTCAGGTTTCGTGTACGACTTTATGTCACAACTTAAGCAGAGGTGACTGTTTAGTGTCCCCAACGACACCGCGTGACATCACGCCAAATGCTGGGCCAAAAATATTACGGATGCAATCTAGCGACGTTCGTGACTGATGAATTCTTCTCGGGAAATCTTCATTTCGGAAGGACGTTTCTTGTTATCTTCTTGGATGATGGCTGAATGGGACAAGTAAGAAACTTGTCGAATCGTCTCCGAAAAGATTACTCTGCTTTTTTCGGAGATTTCATAGTCCAGTTCACCTAAAGAGCTTGCATTTGCTCATGTGGCTGCAGCCGTATTATTGGTTAGCTTCTCGGTGACTGCAACTCACAGTCGTGCGGTGAAACTACGCTCCTGCACGTGGCTCGCCGCAGATGGAAAACTCTTACCCAGCTCCGCTCTCCGTCAGAACTTGCCACGCGCTCCACTTGCCGTCGTCGCGCGTGACCTGGCAGCGCCTGCGACGTCGACCACCCCCACAGCTGCGGTGGCGTGCTGGCTGCAGCCGGGAGGTAGGTAGGCGCCCCCCCCCCCCCCCCCCCCCGCCTCGTGCTACCACACCCCGTCACCCACCGCTCTTCCTCTCTCTCTCTCTGTCTCTCTCTCTCTACTTCTCTCTCAATGGCCGGCGGTGCACGGGCCATCTATCCGGCTCTTTCCACGCCATTCGCCCTATCGGCGCCATACCTCACGGCTTCTTGGAGCTCTGTCAAAATCCTTTAACACGGGAGCCCGCTGAATACAGAAGCGGCCACCCAGTCTCTCTCAGACCTTCCCTCTCTTCCAGAAAATTTATTCGCCAAACACCACATGCAGAAGTAGGCAACTGTTATGATAAACGAAGCTTCCTGCTTGAGCAACCCATACCCAGTCGGACGTTTTGACCTAATGAAGCTAGTAGTTTGCCTCTCACAGCGATCAGAAGATACGGCTAAATCCACAAACACAAATCGCTATTTGTATGTCACGTCGTACCATCATTCACACCAGAAGCAAGCAATGTTCAACACTTTCTTAGAGGGCCTGGCGTCTCACTAAGAATGAAACTCGGAGTCTGAGCTAACTTTCAACAAAAATAGAATTAAATTACAATGAAATGAACACCCTTAGCTGCTTACAGGCGTTGACACACGTCAACGGGGACAGATGAAAATGTGTGCCCCGACCGGGACTCGAACGCGGGATCTCCTGCTTACATGGCAGACGCTCTACCCATCTGAGCCACCTAGGACAGAGGAGAGAGCGACTGCAGGGATTTATCTCTGGCACTCCTCCCGCGAAACCCACATTCTCAACGTTCTATCCCGCACTACATTCGTAGTGGCCCCGCCCATTACACTCATTACTCGCGGCGCGTTGCCGCACTGTTTGTGCATTCGCACAGAAGAAGAAGATGGTCAAGTGGCCTGTGAGCCTTAACTATATATATATATATACTAAGTTGGTATCTGTTCTTTCGGACATGTCCGAAAATAGAATTAATTCAGCTCATAGGAAGGACAGGATTGTAACATAGGTATGCTTGTGAGAGGATGAGGTACCAATACCTTCCAAAACGCTGCACATAAAAATGAGACTTTTCTGAGATCTTATCTCATTTCAGGGCATGACGAGAGAATGAAATTCAGTTGCTCAGAAATGTCCTGTCCACTATCCTCCCCACCCCTCTCACAGTGGTATTCCTCCATCCACTGAACCTACACAATATACTCATCCATCCCTATCCAACGCCTGCTCCCAAACCCTTACCTCATGGCTCATACCCCTGTGATATAGATGCAAGACCTGTCCCATACATCCTCCAACCACCATCTACTCCAATCTGGTCACAAACGTCAGCTATCCCATTAAATGCAGGGCTACCTGTGAAACCAGTCGTGTGATTTACGAACTAAGCTGCAACCACTGTGCAGCATTCTATGTGGGATGGCAACCAACAATCTGCCTTTCCGCATGAATGGCCCCTGGAAAATTGTGGCCAAGTAACAAGTGGATCACCCTATTGCTGAGTATGCTGCCGAACGTGACATCCTTCATTTCAGAGACTGCATCACAGCCTGTGCCATATGGCTCCTTCTCACCAGCACCAGTTTTTCTGAATTGTGCCAGTGGGAACTTCCCCTGGAATACATTCTATGTTCCCATAACCCTCCTCACCTCAACCTTCGTTAGCCATTTTCCTCACCCATCGAACCCCTTCCCATTCCCATTCCAGCACCACACAGCCCTTATTCCAAATTCGCACCCAGTCTTTTTACTTCTCTCCTTTTTTCTGCTACCTCCCCCCCCCCCCCCCCCCCCCCGCCATCACTACCGCCTCTCTCCTGCCCTCTGTCTAACCTTCAGACTGCACATAGCTGCCCTACTGTCTCTCCACCTCGTCCCTCCACGCTCCCCATCAGCACTTCACTGTCTGCCACCCCTACCCTACTGTCCCTCCCCCTCCCTGCCCCAGTCTCCTCCTTACCACCACCCAGTCGCCACTCCCATCATGCACTGGTGCTGTTGCTCGCAGTGTGGCTTCAGTTGCCTGAAACTGCAGTTATGTGTGTGTGAGTTGCATTTGCCTGAGTGAGTGAGTGTGTGTGTGTGTGTGTGGTCTATTTCTGACGAAGGCCTTACTGGCTGAAAGCTTTATTTGTGACAGTCTTTTTGTTGTACCTACCTGCGATTCAACATATCCGCCATAAGATGAGTAGCAACTTACTTCTCATAATATTGTGACCTCATTCTACCTTCCGCAGCACCTTCAAAAATATCCCCAAAAATATCGAGATGCGAACACATTCGCGCTTTTTTGTCCTGAGAAAGGGGAGACAGTGACAGTGGGAAAGTGACGGAAAGGTAATAAATACTGAAAGACAGTAGACAGTGGCTGTGGTGTAGACAGAGTTAAGAAGAGAGAAAGGAGGGGTCAGAGTGGCAGTGGAACACAGTTGACAGTGATGGAACAGTGCTGCGATAAGAGTGAAGGAAACAGTGTCTGTGGGAGAGGTGGAAAGAGAAGAGATTAGTAGAAAGTGGAAGTGAGTGGGATCCAGTAATAATGAGAGACAGTGTCTATTACAGTGACAATGTGAAGAGACAGATACTGACAGTGAGAGGAGACGTAGGGAACGTAGTGAAGGAATGAATGAGACAGCAGCAGTAAGAGGGAGCAAGAGAGACAGTGACTGTGAGAGGAAACAGTAGGACAGGACGAAGGAGTGTGTCGCTGTGAGACAGGAGACAGTGGCAGTTACAGACAGATACAAAGAGATAATGACAATCAATTGGGCACAGTGAGTGAGTAAGAATGAAGAAGTGGTGATGTATGGGTAAGAGCGACTTACAGCAATGGACTAGTGAGTGTGAGACAGTTACAGTTAGAGGAGGTTGTGGGGGTGAGACATTATTTGCCCGTTATAAAGAGCACGAATATGTTCACATGCCAAAATTTTTCGAAAAAATATTTGAAGGTGTTGAGGAAGGTAAAATGAGGCGGCTAGCACCCAACTTTTCAGTTTAAAAAATTTAAAAAGAAGCATTTTCGTCCTTTTTTTGCTCCGATAGGAGAATTTTTACGTAAGTTTCTATACTGACTAGTTTGGCAAAATTGTATCTAAAAATAGTATTAAAGAGATACCCTTCATTCAGAAAAAAAAAGAAAATAATCATTTAAATAAAAATAATTATTTAAATAACACCGTTTTCAGTCGGACTATATTCTATAAAATACTTTCGCGTAGTCCCATACACATACCTAACCTCACGTGGATAGCTCTCAAAATTTGTGATTGTGAATTTTTAAAATCTCCGAAAATAACTGTAAGATTTAAGTGGACAAACGTGGGCCCCATGTACAAATAACAGTTAGGAAGTGAACTGTTTATGCATTAGTTGTGTACTGTATGCGCCCCACGTTTTTGTGGTTGCAAATTTTATACGTATTGTCATAGCTGCTAAAAATTCACAATCACAAATTTTCAGAACTATCTGTATGGAATTAGGAATCGACACACATCAAAAAAAGATTTGCATCACCGCAGTTCCCAGAACCTCCTGAAGATACACGTTGCCTGTGGATACTGAATCATAGACACAGTCCTTTTGACTGTTCAGAGAGATCACTAAACCCGCCCAAAGATGCAAACAACCATGCATGAGCAGCGCCTATTGGACGGACGGGGTCTGACAGCCGATCAGTTCCACTCACTCCACCAGGAATGAGGTACACGGTTCGTGTAGTCTGTAGACGGTCAATTCCGCGCGCGGTTCGATCGCGTCCGCATTGTTACTTTGTGCCAGGAAGGGCTCTCAACAAGGGAAGTGACCAGGCGTCTCTGAGTGAACCAAAGCGATGTTGTTCGGGCATGGAGGAGAGACTGAGAGACAGGAACTGACGAAACATGCCTCGCTCAGGCCGCCCTGGGGCTACTACTGCAGTGGGTGACCGCTACCTGCCGATTATGGCTAGGAAAAACCCTGACAGCAACGCCACCATGTTGAATAACGCTTTTCGTGCAGCCACAGGACTTCGTGTTACGACTCAAACTGTGCGCAATTGACTGCATGATGCACAGCTTCACTCCCGATGGCCATGCTGAGGTCTATTTTTGCAACCACGACACCATGCAGCGCGGAACAGATGGGCCCAACAACGTGCCGAATGGACCGCTCAGGATTGGCATCACGTTCTCTTCACCGATGAGTGTCGCATATGCCTTCAACAATCGTTGGAGAAGTGTTTGGAGTAAATCCGGTCAGGCTGAACGCCTTAGACACACTGTTTCCAGAAAACGCAGCAGGGTGGAGATTCCCTGCTTTTTTGAGGTGGCGTTATGTGGGGCCAACGTACGCCGCTGGTGGTCATGGAAGGCGCCGTAACGGCTGTACGATACGTGAATGGTATCTTCCGACCGATAGTGCAACCATTTCGGCAGCATAAAGGCGAGGCATTCGTCTTCATAGACGATAATTCGCGCCACCATCGTGCACATCTTGTGAGTGACTTTATTCAGGACAACGACATGTTCTCCGTACGTGAACCCTATAGAACAATTATGGACGATGTGACCCACCAATTACTCTGAGGGATCTACGCCGAATCGCCGTTGAGGACAATCTGGAACAACAGCGCCTTGATGAACTTGTGGATAGTATGCCACGACGAATATAGGCATGCGTCAATGCAAGAGGACGTGCTACTGGGCATTAGAGGTTCCGGTGTGTACAGCAATCTGGCCCACCACCTCTGAAGTTCTCGCTGTATGTGGAACAACATGCAATATATAGTTTTCATGAGCAATAAAAAGGGCAGAAATGATGTTTATTTTGATCTCTATTCCAATTTTATGTACATGTTCTGGAACTCTCGGAACCGAGGAGATGCAAAACTTTTTTATGTGTGTATATTGGGCTAGATGAAATTATTTTATACTCTTTCACTGATTTAAAACGTGTTGTATTAAAATTTTATTTTTATTTAAATAAATTTAGGTTTGTGTATGTGAAATTTTTCAACCGATTTGAAACATGTGTTATATTAAGAATTTATTTTTATTGAATTAATTATTCTCTACCTTTTAGGTTTATGTGTGTGAAATTTTTCAATCGATGTCAAACATGTTGATGAGGGCTCAACAGACACAAGTGTAATTTTCAGATTTGTTTCAGATTCTCTTCACATGAGTCAACCAATACACTCCTTTATCCTACGGATACCTCACTAAGAGACCGTGGTAGTAAACATTAGAGAAAATCGAGGTCATGCGGGGGGCTACCAGTAATCGTTCTTCCTGCGAACAATGAGCGACTGGAACAGGAAAGGGAAAAAATGGCAGTGGTACACAAAGTATCCTCCATCACACGTCAGACAAGAATGCTAGTTAATATTGCACTGTTGTCCAATATTTCACTGTTGTCCAGTTCTGAGCTACGAGTATATTAAAAATTTCAAGTCTCCAGCTCATCGGGAAGATCGTTCAAAATCAGTTGAAAAATTTACACCAAACAGACAGACAGAGAAGAAAGTGACTAAATAAAAACTTTTTCCGATGCAAAATGTACGCACCTGATCCCTTCCACGCTGCAGGGGTCTATGAAGTATCGTGTGGCTGTGGTAAAGTACAAGTAGGTGAATCTGGAAATGCTACGTAACGAATCCCACAACCGTTTAAAATGAAGCGTGAAATCTGTAGTAGTAGAAACTCAGGAGAACTGCGCCCAAGACATAGATTTCAATAACGTACGAAAAAAGTCAAGGAAATCACGAATGCTAGCGAAAGAAAAAAATATCGTTTACACGGGAAAGTCTGAGAAGCGGTGGAGATTTCTAAGAACGGGAGTAATTTCAATTACGATGAAGGGTATAGGTTTCCAGCTCCGTGGCTTCACGCCGTCAAGAAGGAAGTAAATACGCAGCCACTGTGAGCGAGGGATACCAAGAACTACCAGGAAGCCACCTCTGCGTCAAGGAAATCATAGTTTGGCTGCCTGTTACCACTACATAAGCTTACTGCTTTGCCTTGTTGAATATACCGGTTTCCTTCATATCACAGAAGTTAAGCAAAGTCGGGCGTAGCCGATAGTTGGATGGGTGACCACCTGCGTACGCCGCATCCTATTGGCTACTTTTCCTTTTCCTTACCGGCGAAGAGGAGGAGGGGTGGTTGCGCGAAGTTCCTGATCACCAGACTTTGCGCCAACGTCCTGGAATAAATACCAAACCTCTGCGCACTGTCTCTTGAAGTGAGGAGGGCATATGAGGCTTTTGGAGGTGATTCGCCCTTCAGATGGGGACCTTCGGCTCGGTGGCGTCCTTTGTGTTACTCGAGCGGAATAGGCGATGTGCTGGCAGTGGGTTTCTTGCTTCCGTCATCATCAAAATGACAATGACCCAATGGTGGATGGAAACATTACACGTTAACAACTCCACTTCTTGAGAAAAGGCGTGGAAAGACACTGTTTTATAAGTGAACACGACACTGATCTTTGACAGTCCTAGGCTAAGCATGGCTATGGCAATATAAAGAAGAAGGTCTCAGTGAAGTGGTCGAAACGATAATAAGATTTCCAGCTCTTGACCTAAAGTTACACCAAGAAACAGTACCCTAATAGTACACGTTGCGCTGCAATGTTAAGAATTCTAGCTGGAAAAAAAAATCGCATCACACGTAGTAATTCAAAATTAAGTGTAGTTTGTATGGGGTTATCCAAAAGCAAGAGAAAAAGCATTTTTAAATAAAGGTTTAGGAAGATCTGTTTCAAGCACTTTTTGCCCTGTGATCCCGAGACCATAATAAATTGTTTAAAAGATGCATGGAGGCAATTTCTTTCTAATGTGCAACTACCATTTCGAATAACACTTCTATTCTTGTGTTGATTTCTTCTGCTGTGTAGCATGTCATTGCCTCCAACTACCCTCAAAGCAAAAACTAGTCATCTGGTTCTCTGAATTCATTGCTGATTTCCAACATTCTCTACTCGATAACGTATTTACACATTAGTTTTGCTTTATTACAGTTGGTTTTCAGGTCTACTTTCACGTCTGGCGTACTAATTACTGTAGTTATACAAAGTGATAAATGTGGTACGTTCAGCGTCTTTTCGACGGCCGGTGTGACCGAGCTGTTCTAGGCGCTTCAGTCTGGAACCGCGCGACCGCTACGGTCGCAGGTTAGAATCCTGACTCGGGCATGTCCTTAGGTTAGTTAGGTTTAAGTAGTTCTAAGTTCTAGGGGACTGATGACCTCAGATGTTGAGTTCCACAGTGCTCAGGGCCATTTGAACCATTCAGAGTCTTTTCTTTAGGTCATTAGTCTTTTGACAGCCCAGAAGCAGCCGATAACGAAATGCTCTCTTGTGTCAAACCCTTTCCGAGAGTAGCATTCGCAGACAACCCCACCAATTATTTGTTGGAGATATTTCAATCACCTACAGTCTTTATCCCATACAGCAAAAGCAAGTAACATGGAAGCTATTACTTGATGTTATCACATATGTTGTACCACCCTGCCTCTTCTTCTTGTCAGTATTTACCATCTGTTCCTCTTCTAGCTGATTCTCAAACGCTTCGACTATCTACTATTCCACTTCTCCATTATGTACTTGCGTGCTCCAACGTATATCGTCATACATTTCTTCTTCAAATTAAGGCTTATTATGTCCAGGAAAGCCTGCGCTAGTTGCTTTTTATGTCTGCTCGCTTCATGTTGTTTTGCTCCCAAGGTAGCAGAATTCCTTCTCATTGTCTACTTCGTCGTCCCCAATTATGACGTTAAGTTTATCGCTAGTCTGATTTCTACTGGTCCTCTTTACTTTCGCCTTTCTGCGGTTTACCCTCAATATGTGTGTTTTGTTCAACAGACCAGTCTATTCAGCAGGTCTGGTGATTCTTCTTCTGTTTCACCAAAGATAACAGTGTCATCAGTGCATATTACGACTGATATCCTTGCACAGGGAATTTTAAACCCACTGCTGAATATTTATTTTATGTCCGTCATCGTTTCTTCGATGTATAGATTAAACAGTAGTAGCAAATGAATGTATTCCTATCTTTCTTACGTTTTAATCCGAGCAAATATCGATCTTCCATTCTCATTTTTTCCTCTTAGTCCTTTCACATATAGTACAAAGACCGTCGTTTCCTGTAGCTTACGTAATTTTCCTGAGAATTTCGAAAATCTTGTACCATTTTACAATGTCGAACGCTTTTGTTTCGACAATAAATCCTATGAATGTATCTTATTTCTTCAGAAGACTTTCTTCCATTATCAGTGAAACGTCAGAATTACGTATCTATTGCCTACGCCTCGCCTCAAGCCATTCTGATTATCATCCAACATATCCTACATTTTCTTTGCCCCGTGGGGACTAACTTCGTATTACCCTTTTCAGAATTTATAGCTTCTGCCATTCTACACTCCAACTCTTTGAAAATTATCCTTCTGTTGATCATTCAGCTTTTTTAAAATTTGGACCAAGTCATGACACTTTCTCAATTACAGGTCACATGTCTTCTGGATACCCAATGAATATTTTAATGCATCCCAATGCAGTTAATCACTGTTGATTATTCTGCCTTCAAGTGGCAGTTTCTCATCGTAAGAGCTAGAGAGTACCCCTGTACTTCTCTCTCCACCTCCGCTCTGCCGTTGGCAGAACAAAGGCGACTCCTTATGCCGAATATCTTCGGCCGCCACTGCCGATGATATTTTTTAACTTTATGAAGTGGCTAGGTCCAAACACGGAGGCCCAGTCTTCTTGATTACTAGTCAGACAAGCTATTGCTAGATCACAAGTACAATACTGAAACCTATCTGGAAAAGACCTGGAAGCATGGCCAGACAGATTTTCTGAAAACAGATTGTTGGGTGCACCAGGAAGATATATAATCAGGTCACAATTTAGTAATGATGAAGGGTGGTCTAAAGTTTAAGGGAATCATCCCAGAATGGAAATGGAAATGCCGTGTGGCTGGGGCCTCCCGTCGGGTAGACGGTTCTCCTGGTGCAAGTCTCTCAAGTTGACGCCACTTGGGCGACTTCCGTGCCGATGGAGATGAAATGATGAATATAAGGACAACACAACACCCAGTCCCTGAGCGGAGAAAATCTCCGACCCAGCGACAATCGAAACCAGGCCGTCAGGCATGATATTCCGTCGCGCTGACCACTCAGCTACCAGGGGCGGACACCCCAGAATAATTATTGTGGAAAGAAATGGGATACTGCAGGACTAAGGAATAATGAGATGCGTTTGCAGTTCTGTAGGGCTGCAGGTATTGCGATAATGGATATCATCAAAGCCAATTTAATTGAAAAGAAATAAACATCTGTAAAAAGGACAGTCACAGAAACTGAACCGAGAAATGTAAGTACAAAGAGGTCTGGGGTACTCTCTGGCCCCTGGGACGTGACGCTGCTACTATGTGGCGGAAGAATAAACAATGACCAATGGCATGAGGAGGAGGCAGAAGGCAATGAAAAGATTGGTTAACAGCAGTAATAATTTATCGATGAAAGAAGGAAGTACAAACATATTAAGCAACTTCGGGAATATGAATGAAATGAATGAGAATGAAATAAATGAAAAGTGCTGAGAAGCATAGATGGAAAGGAAACGATCGATGGAAGGAATGATTCAGCATATAGGAAAGTCAAAGCAGCCTGCTGTTGTGAAACTAAAAACAAAGGTGTCAACATTAAACGTGCAGGAGAAACTCCTTGCCAAACGCAAAGAGAGCCAATAGGTGGAAATATTACATTTGAATTCTGTAGAAATGTAGGAACACTTGAGGCAGTACTGACCCTACGACCTATCTTAGAAGCTACGTAAAGGAAAGGCAAACTTACGTTTATAGCATTTGTAGACTTAGAAAAAGCTATTGACAATGTTGACTGGAATACTCTCTCTCAAATTCTAAAGGTGGCCGGAGTAAAATACAGGGAGCGAAAGGCTATTTACAGTTTGTACAGAAACCAGAAGGCAGTTATAAGAGTCGAGGGGCACGAAAGGAAGGTAATGGTTGAGAAGGGAGTAAGACAGGGTTGTAGCCTATCCCCGATGTTATTCAATCTGTACACTGAACAAACAATAAGGAGAACCAAAGAAAAATTTGGCATAGGAAATAAAATCCAGGGAGAAGAAATAAAAACATTGAGGTTTTACGATGACATTGAAATTCTGTGAGATACAGCAAAGGACTTGGAAGAAGAGTTGAACAGAATGGACAGTGTCTTGAAAGAAGGCTATAAGATGAACATCAAAAAAGCAAAACGAGGATAATGGAATAAAGTCGAATTAAACCAGGTGATGCTGAGGGAATTAGATTAGGAAATGAGACACTTAATGTAGTAGATAAGTTTTGCTTTTTGGACGGTCAAATAACTGAGGATGGTCGAAATAGAGAGCATATAAAATGTAGACTGGCGATGGCAAGGAAAGCGTTTCTGGAGAAGACACATTTGTTAACGAAGAGTATAGAGTGTCAGGAAGCCTTTTCTGAAGGTATTTGTATGAAGTGCAGCCATGTATGGACGTCAAACATGGACGATAGACAATAAGAGAATAGAAGATTTTGAAATATGGTGCTACAGAAGAATGCTGAAGAGTAGATGGGTAAATCATGTAACTAACGAGGAGGTACTGAGTAGAACTGGCTAGAATAGGAATTTGTTGGACAACTTGACTAGAAGAAGGGATCGCTTGGTAGGACACGTTCTGTGGCATCAAGTGATTCCTCAATTTGGTACTGGAGGGAAGCGTGGAGGGTAATAAGAGAAGAGCGAGATCAAGAGATGAATACACTAAGCAGTTTCAGAAGAATATAGGTTACAGTAGTTACTCGGAGACGAAGAGGCTTGCACAGGATTGAGTAACATGGAGAGCGGTACCAAACCACTCTTTGGACTGAAGACCACAACAACAACAACAAGAGGGATAGGTACTGTCTGATCACGTGACAATAGAAGAAATGGACGTAATATAAAAGATGTAGGGGATCAGGAATTGGAACCAGCGTATAACACAACGCTGGAAGACTTGCAATCAAATAAGCAGAATGCTTTGATAATATTCCTTCGTAATTTCTAAAATCAGCTGTGAAAATGGCAACCAAAGGAATATTAAAACTGATGTGTAGAATCTATAAGAGTTTATGTGACTTCCGGAAAAATTTCATTCACAGCATTAGAACGACAGCAAGCACACGTAAGTGCGAGAACTATAGCACAGTTAGCTTAACAACTCAGGCACCCAAAACGCTGACAAAAATAATATACAAAAGAATGGAAAAGAAAACTGAGGATCTGTTATATGACTTTCTTTTACAAAAAGTGTAGCCACCAGAAAATTGCTCTGACGCTGCACGTGATAGCAGAAGTAAGACATACGAAAAAATAAAACACGTTCATATGGTTTATAGACATAGAAAAAGCGTCAGACAATATAAAATGATATAAGATGTTCGAAATTATCTCGAAAATTGGTGTAAGCTATAGGGAAGGACGGGTAATATGTAATATCTTCAAGAAACAAGACGGAAAAATAAGAATGGAAGACAAATATCTTTGGTGTCACCGCCAGACACCACACTTGCTAGGTGGTAGCTTAAATCGGCCGCGGTCCATTTAGTACATGTCGGACCCGCGTGTCGCCACTGTGTGATCGTAGACCTACCGCCACCACAAGGCAGGTCTCGAGATACGGGAGAGCACTCGCCCCAGTGGTACGGACGACATTGCTAGCGACAATACGGACGAAGCCTTCCTCTCATTTGCCGAGAGACAGTTAGAATAGCCTTCTGCTAAGTCCATGGCTACGACCTAGCAAGGCGCCATTAGCCTTACCTAGTTTGAGAGTTATCGTATAAATGTCTCAAGAAGAACGCTGTATTCATCAAAGAATAAAAGTTAAGTATAAAGCAGCTACGTACTTTTCTTGCTACCATTCAATACTATCCTGTTCCAGACTTGACGCCAGTCGGCGTGTGTGTACGCGTGCGTTTCTTTCGGCTCCCTTCCCAGTGTGGCGTAGCAAGCTTGTTACGCCACAACAGATTGGCGACGAGACAACGGAAAGGGTCTTGTTCTTTCTAATTGCTTACATTTACTTGTGTCATGGCTTCGCCAGATGTACTGTCCGAATTTTATCGCTTGCAGAATCAGCAGACGCAGGCGTTATTGGATGCCCTTGGACAGCTCGTCCAGGGTCAACGTGCCATTCAAACCGATGCGGCAGCCGCCGCTTCACCGCTACCGCAGCCACAACTCGCAGTTGCACCGCCTTTTAGGCACTACGACCCGGCGCACGAGTCGTGGCCAGAATGGTGCCGCCAGTTCGCATTTCATCTAGCTGCCTACAGAATTCAAGGTAATGAGCGGCAGCCGTTTTTGCTTTCTTGTGTTGGTGTGTCCACCTACCGTGTGATAGTGAAATTGTTTCCCCGACGCGACGTAGCAACTCTGTCCTACGAGGCAATTTTGTCTGCTTTAGATGCCTATTTCAAAGAAACAGTTAATGTGGTTGCAAAACGGTATACGTTTTTTCGTACGAAACGTACGGCTGGTCAAACTAATAGGGAGTGGGTAGCAACATTGCAAGGACTTACTAGGGACTGTGCCTTTGAATGTGACTGTGGCCTTTCTTATTCAGATACAATGGTATGTGATGCAATTGCACAGAGCGTTTCTGATGTTCGCATACGGGAGCAAATTTTGAAACTAGTTAATCCCTCCCTTCAACAAGTGATAGACATATTGGATAGACAAGACACACTTGACTGTGCTCAGGAATCTTTTGAAACTTCGCCAGCCATGTGTAACATTAACCGGCCTGCCGGGCGCGCTCGCGCTGCACAGCCCGGTAAACTGCCCTCGCGTACACCAACGCAGCTGCCGCCACGCTCTAAACCAGGTGTGCCGCGCCAGCCCACAAATGCAGTGAAATCATGCCCGCGGTGTGCTACTAGACATTCGCGTGAACGTTGCCCGTCACGCCAAGCTATTTGCTTTTTCTGCAATAGGAAAGGACATGTTCAAAGTGTTTGCCGGAAAAAGCTCAGATCAGACAATCACAATCATTCCAGGCCCTTTGCTTCGCGCTGGAATCGAACCAAGGACACTCAGGCTCGTGGACCTTCACCCATGGACATTCATGTAGTTAATTCCGCTTCGTCCAGTGCCACTTTCTCTAACAGTGACTGTGTTCATCCCACAAAAACTGTGCGTCGACGTCGCCGGAAATCACGTCAATTAGCAAGTGATTCTGTACAAGTGTCTGTTCAAATTGCACAACACAGTCGCTCTTGTCGTCAGCAGGACAATAAACTTTTTGTAGATTTGGACTTTAATGGCACGATAATTCCATTCCAGCTCGATACCGGAGCTGCTGTTTCATTGCTCAATCACAACACGTACAAACAACTGGGCACACCTCTGTTGCGTGCCGCAAATGTTCAGTTAAAAAGTTATTCAGGACAGAATATACCTGTGTTAGGACAGTGCACTCTTCTTGCCACATACAAGGGACAAACAAAACTTGTGTCATTTTACGTTCTTCGTTCTTCTTCTGCAGTGAACTTGTTTGGTTTAGATTTATTTCAATTGTTTAACAAGTCTGTAGTAAATCAGGTCCTATCAGTGAACCGGACTGTGCCTACAGACAGTGTTTCTCGTCTGTGTGAAGAATTTGCAGACATTTTTGCACCGGGCTTAGGTTGCGCTCAGAACTATAAAGCACATTTGGAACTGAAAGTAAACGCGCAACCGAAATTTTTCAGAGCGCGAAATGTTCCCCACGCATTGCGTGATGAGGTCGCAAGAACATTAAACGATCTAGCATCACAAGGTGTGAGTGAATGTGCGCAATGCCTCTTTCAATTCAGCTCCGCTTCATCGCTTACGCTGTACAGGTGTTCCGTTCGCCTCGACGACGGAATGCGAACGCACTTTTCGCCAGTTGAAATCGGCGTTGCTTTCTAATACTTGCCTCACGCCTTTCGATCCCCAGAAACCCCTTTTGTTGATGGTAGATGCATCGGATTTCGGGATCGGTGCTGTGCTTGCGCACAAAGTTGGCTCCCATGATCGCCCTATTGCCTTTGCGTCCAAATTGCTCTCGTCTGCGCAAAGAAATTACTCACAGATAGAGAAAGAAGCTTTGGCTCTCGTGTTTGGTGTTACTAAGTTCCATGATTTCTTGTATGGTCGTCACTTTACAATCATCACAGACCACAAACCTTTGACATCGCTTTTTCATCCGCACAAGCCTGTACCTCCGCGTACAGCGCAGAAATTCATTCGCTGGTCTATTTTCCTCTCGCAGTACCGCTACGATATCTTGTATCGGTCCACTGCTAAGCACGGAAACGCCGATGCGTTGTCCCGTTTGCCTGTTGCTGAGGATAAAGCATTCGATTCTTCCGAACTTGCTTGCCTGTTCATTGATTCGGAAACCGATGAAGTGGTCGAATCGTTTCCGATTGATTTTCGTCGTGTAGCTACCGCCAGAGCTGCTGACCCGGTCCTTGCTACCGTTTTGCGTTTTGTTGCTACGCAATGGCCTTTGTCAAAGTCTCGGATCGAGGATCCGTTGGTTCGCCTATTTTTTGCTCACAAGGAGAGACTTTTTGTTCGACGTGGTGTTTTGTTGTTGCGTTCTGATAATGATCAGTCCAGAGTCGTGGTCCCACGTTCGTTACAGTCCTCTGTTTTACGGCTTCTTCACCAAGGACATTGGGGTATAGTGCGAACGAAACAACTTGCTCGTCAGCACTGTACTTGGTTCGGAATCGATGTTGCGATTACGAATATGTGTTCTTCTTGCATGGCGTGTGCCGAACAACAATCCGCACCTCCGCGGAAAGTCTTTGCATGGCCAAAAGCCACTTCCCCTTGGCAACGCTGCACATCGATTTTGCTGGTCCATTCTGGAATGCTCGATGGTTGGTTCTGGTAGATGCCTTCAGTAATTTTCCTTTTGTTGTCCGGATGTCATCCACGACGTCCTCTGCCACCATCCAAGCGTTGTCAGCTATCTTTTGCATTGAAGGTCTTCCGCAGACTATTGTTTCCGACAATGGCCCACAATTCATGTCCGCAGAATTTCAGTCATTCTGCAAGGCCAATGGTATTCAACATCTGACATCCGCGCCGTTTTCGCCTCAGTCCAACGGTGCCGCTGAACGATTGGTCCGGACTTTCAAGTCACAGATGTTGAAGTTGAAAGAGTCGCATTCTTTTTGTCATCGTATCGCTCTCAGCCCCGAGGTGGTCACTCGCCAGCTGAGTTGCTCCACGGTCGTCCTCATCGAACCTTGATGTCTTTGCTGCATCCGCCGCATCAGGTTCCTGTGCAGCGTCAGACTTCTGCTTTTGCTCCAGGCGACGTTGTATTCTATCGCAACTATCGAGGTTCACGGCGTTGGCTCGCAGGGCGCATTCTTCGCTGCCTCGGCCGCGCGATGTATTTGGTTTTGGGGGCCTCTGGTGAGGTGCGTCGGCATCTCAATCAGCTGCGCCTCTGTCGTCGCACGGGTTCTGCCGCTCCCCGTCTGCTTTCAGCGACGGTGCCGTCCGGTCAGCGCCCTGGGGTCCCATCTACTGGCTCGCTTCATCCCCAGGTGTTACCGACGATACCTTCAATTTTGCCCCATGGCGACGCGCCGCCGCCGCAGCCGCCGCCGCCTGTTCTCCCGCCGGCGACGCCCGCATTCGACGCTTCGCTGCAGCCGCCCAGCGCCTCCCTGGGTCACGCGCCACCGATCGCTTCCCATGACCAGCCGTCCTCCGCCATGGAACTCTTGCCCGCTCCGGACCACATGACGTCATCGCGCGTTGGGTACCCCGACGCAATGGAGGTCGACCCTTCGGCCCCTCCTGTCTCTTTACGGACGCATACACCGCATGTTGACGTGCATCCTGGACTAGGTTTTCAGGCGCTTCCTAGCTCCCCTCGGACCGAATGGCCGGGTGCGGGTGGCACAGCCTCGCCTGTTGTTAGGCTCCCCACCTCATCGCATACGACAACATGGGGTCCTCCCCACAGCGGGCGGAAGCCTTATCTCACGACCGTTCGCCGATTTGCGGGGGAGGAATGTGGTGTCACCGCCAGACACCACACTTGCTAGGTGGTAGCTTAAATCGGCCGCGGTCCATTTAGTACATGTCGGACCCGCGTGTCGCCACTGTGTGATCGCAGACCTACCGCCACCACAAGGCAGGTCTCGAGATACGGGAGAGCACTCGCCCCAGTGGTACGGACGACATTGCTAGCGACAATACGGACGAAGCCTTCCTCTCATTTGCCGAGAGACAGTTAGAATAGCCTTCTGCTAAGTCCATGGCTACGACCTAGCAAGGCGCCATTAGCCTTACCTAGTTTGAGAGTTATCGTATAAATGTCTCAAGAAGAACGCTGTATTCATCAAAGAATAAAAGTTAAGTATAAAGCAGCTACGTACTTTTCTTGCTACCATTCAATACTATCCTGTTCCAGACTTGACGCCAGTCGGCGTGTGTGTACGCGTGCCTTTCTTTCGGCTCCCTTCCCAATGTGGCGTAGCAAGCTTGTTACGCCACAACAATATCGAAGTGCTCTGATTAAAAGGGTATAAGAATGGATGCATTCTTCCGTCACTACTGCTCAATCTCCACATCGGTGAAGCAATGATAGAAATAGAGGATGAATGGGACTAAAGTTAAAGGTGAAAGGATATGAATCATAAAATTCGCTGATGACTTTGGTATCTTCAGTGAAAGCGAGAAAGTATTACCGCACATACTGAATGGAATGAACAGTCTAATGAGAGCAGAATATGGATTGAGGGTAAACCTAAGTGAAAGGAAAGGAATGAGGAGTAGCACAAATGAGGTTGGTGGGAAACTTACCATCAAAGCTGGGAAGCAAGGAACAGACCAAGTGAAGGATCTCTGCTACCTCAGAAGCATAATAACACATGACGAACGAAGCAAGGAGGACAAAAGAGCACACTTGCACACGAAAGGAGTGCGTTTCTTGCCAAGAAAAATCTACTAGTATCAAAAGTTTAGTGAGGATGTACGTTTGGAGTACACCGTTGTGTTGTAGTTCGATTATGGACTGTGGGAAAACCGAAAAGAAGAGAATCGAAGAGTTTGAGATGAGGTGATATAGGCGGAATTTTTAACATGCTGCTGCCCTGTCAGCAACTGTGATAAATTAATACGCCAAAGATCCGCCTCAGTTGCAAAAAGTTACTCGTCTTTACCCAGGTTTCAGCTAGAGTAATCTAGCTAAGTAATGTAACTTGATATGGCACCACGATACTTCAGCTTTTTATGTTTGACCGCCGGCCGGGGTGGCCGAGGTTCTGGGCGCTACAGTCTGGAAACGCGCAACCGCTACGGTCGCAGGTTCGAATCCTGCCTCGGGCATTGATGTGTGTGATGTCCTTAGGCTAGTTAGGTTTAAGTAGTTCTAAGTTCTAGGGGAATGATGACCTGAGAAGTTAAGTCCCATAGTGCTCAGAGCCATTTGAACCATTTTATGTTTGACCGTACCTTATTCTGGCATGTATTAGTTTATTTTATGCCTCTGAATAAGGGTAATTACTCTAGCTGAAACCTGGGTAAAGACCAGCAACTTTTCGCAACTGAGGCAGATGTTTGACGTATTGGTATAGACGGAGTTTGAAAATTAGATGGACTAATAAAAAGAGGAGAAGTTCTCTGCAGAATCGGAGAGGAGAGAAATATATGGAAAAGCAAGAGGGGATTGCAAGATAGAACCCTTAGATGAGGAGGATGGAACAGCTGAAAATTCGTGCCGGGAGGCATGAAACCAGTTACAAGACCGATGATAAAAAGAAAAGGTCCTCGTCTTGTGATTTCTGTACAGCGTAATTGCTATTACTAGCTGGAATTTCTTTCAAGGACATAACAAATTTGCATAATCAGTTAGACAGCGTAACTGATTATACGAATTTATTACGTCCTCTAAAGTCACTAATTACGTAGCAGGCGCAGAGAATTACAAGCAGCTGAAATTTATCACATAACTTACTAGTTAGTCTTTCTCTTTTTCCATTCCGACTTCATATTCTCCTCGCTTCTTTTCTTTCCCTACTACATCGTTCCAGCGAGCCATGATTATTATTCATCTTTCTCTACATACTGAATAACACTTTCAGTGTCCTCATACACTTCCTCTATTTTCACACTTACAAATGTTTGATCCTTCATGGCAATGCCCCTACTAATTGATAAGAAGAAGCTTTGGTAGTTGATGCATAGTGCGCGGTGGGAGTTCTCCTCCGTCGTATTATCGGTTCTTTCTTCCCCAGTCTCGCTGTCGTTTTTCAGGTATCTTTCGTTTTCCCCGGTTCCGGCGCGTGGACCAGACGCCAGCGGCTGCCGGGGAGGGAGTGATCCCGCCGAGTCTGCGCTCCAGATTAATTAGTATCGGCAGCGCAGAGTGGCGGTAATGAAGGCCGTTTATCACGGCGCTGCCCGAACAATAGGCTGCCGGCGCAGCGGCAGGTAAGTGAGATAAACGCCCGCCGGCCGCACGGGGCAGACGCTCAGATACTGGAATTTTATTGCCCACCACGCGCCCATGTTGCCGGAGCAACGCCACAAACTCCACACACCGTCGCTTCCAGCCAGTGGCGGTGGGTGCGTCAACAACCCGCCGGAGGTCAGAGGTGTGTGTGTGGTGGCCACCGTACTCTGCACACGCTGCTATCACGGTTTATCCGCCCACGTTAAAATGCACTGCGGAGACAAAAGTCACGGGACGTCTGTTGTTGTGTCGGACCGCCTTTCGCCCTGCGTAGAGCATCAACTCGACGTGACATGGACACAAAAAGTCGTAGGAAGTCCCTTGCAGAAATACTGAGCCATGCTGCCTCTACAGCAGTCTATAATTACGGAAGTATTGCTTGTCTGTTAGCACTGACAACTCTACGCAAACGCCACTGCTCTCGGTCCTAAGTGAAGGACATCGGCCGCTGCGTTGTCCGTGATGAGAGGTAATGCCTGAAATTTGTTGTTCTCGCCACACTCTTGGTAATGTGGATCTCGAAATCTTGAATTCCCTAACGACTATCGAAATGGAATGTTCCCTGCATCTAGATCCAACTACCATTCCGCGTTCAAAGTCTGTTACTTCCCGTTGTGCGGCCATAATCACGTCGGAAACGGTTTCACGTGAATCACCTAAGTACGAATGACAGCTCCGCCAATGCAGTGCTCTTTTATACCTTTCGTACGCCGTACTACCGCCATCAATATATGTGCGTATCGCTATCACATGACTTTGTCACCTCAGCGTAATGTGAGCCAACCGTCGTAGAGCTGACTACTTTATCCGGATGGTCATCAGATCATTATGTTAGCTGCATTTATATTACAAATTGCTTATTGCATTTTGGTCGTTTATGGTTTAATGTACCATCGACCAGCAGGCTTTTGCTCGGCTTGCGGAAGTTAATGAGACACATGTTCCACAGAAAATTGGAACTTCTTTTTTAATCGAAACTACGTAGGT
Source organism: Schistocerca serialis cubense (assembly GCF_023864345.2). Taxonomy (NCBI): domain Eukaryota; kingdom Metazoa; phylum Arthropoda; class Insecta; order Orthoptera; family Acrididae; genus Schistocerca; species Schistocerca serialis. The sequence goes on along the minus strand of NC_064639.1, from coordinate 939,674,015 downwards.
TGGAATTTTGGCAAATATTTATTTACGACCTTATACGAAGTACACTCTAAAAAAACCGACACACCTGGAAGGAATTATGCAAATTGATCACAAACTAATATTCGTACAGGCATGGACGGAAAATGCAAAATTGTAATCTTTGGCGGCCGTTGGTTGAATAAGAGACGCAGTTTCACGGCGCAGGTGGCATGGACAGTCAAGGGCGGACATGTCGGCACTAGCGTATAAAGTCTTTCCGAATTTCATTCCGTATATTCAGTTAGATAGTTACTATGTCTCGCAGACAGGCGCGTGAACAGTATACGACGATATCAACATTTGAAACAGGAGGCTTTTTTTTATTGTTTACTTTTCACAGGTCTTCTGACTTGTTTGATGTGGCCCGCCACGAATTCCTCTGCTGTGCTAACCTCTTCATCTCAGAGTAGCACTTGCAACCTACGTGCTGGATGTATTCAGATCTCTGTCGTCGTCCACAGTTTTTGTCCTCTGCAGCCCCCTCTAGTATCATGGAAGTCATTCCCTCATGTCTTAGTAGATATCCTATCATCCTGTCCCTTCTCCTTATTAGTGTTTTCCACATATTCCTTTCCTCGCCGATTCTGCTTAGAGCCTCCACATTCCTTACCTTATCAGTCCACCTAATTTTCAACACTGGTCTGATTCTCTTCTGTTCCGGTTTTCCCACAGTCTATGTTTCACAGCCATACAATGATCTACTCCAGACGTACAGTCTCAGAAATTTCTTCCTCAAATTAAGGCCGATATTTGATATTAGAAAACCTCTCTTGCCTAGGAATGCCTTTATGCCATAGGTAGTCTGCTTTTGATGTCCTCCTTGCTCCGTCCGTCATTGATTATTTTACTGCCTAAGTAGCATAATTCCTTAACTTCATTGACTTCGTGACCATCAATCCTGATGTTAAGTTTCTCGCTTTTCTCATTTCTACTACTTCCCATTATCTTCGTCTTTCTTCGATTTACTCTCAATCTATACTGGGTACTCATTAGACTATTCATTTCGTTCACCAGATCATATAATTCTTCTTCACTTTCACTCAGAATAGCAATGTCATCAGCGAATCGTATCATTGATATCTTTTCCCCTTGAATTTTAATTCCACTCCTGAAACTTTCATTTCCATCATTGCTTCCTCGATGTACAGATTGAACAGTAGGAGCGAAAGGCAACATCCTTGTCTTACACCCTTTTTAATACGAGCACTTCGTTCTTGGTCGTTCACTCTTATTATTCCCCCTTGGCTATTGTACATATTGTGTATGACCCGTCTCTCCTTGTAGCTTACCTCTAGTTTTTTCAGAATTTCGAACATCGTGCACCATTTTACATTGTCGAACGCTTTTTACAGCTCGACAAATTATATGAACGTACCTTGATTTTTCTTTAGTCTTGCTTCACTTATGAAGACCAAAGTCAGAATTGCCTCTCTCGTGACTTTACTTTTCAAAAAAGCAAAACTGATCGTCATGTAGCGCATCCTCAACTTTCTTTTCCATTCTTCTATACATTATTCTTGTAAGCAACTTGGATGCATGAGCTGTTAAACTGATTGTGCGATAATTCTTGCCCTTGTCAGCTCTTACCGTCTTCGGAATTGTGTGGGTACTGCTTTTACGAAAGTCAGATGGTATATCACCAGACACACCAACGTGAATAGTCGTTTTGTTGCCTCTTCGTCCAATGATTTTAGAAATTCTGGTGGAATGTTATCTATCCCTTCGGTCTTATTTGATCTTAAGTTCTCGGTCTTATTAGATCTTAAGTTCTCCAAAGCTCTTTTAACCTCTGATTCTAATACTAGGTCCCCTATCTCTTCTAAATCGATTCCTGTTCCTTCTTCTACCACATCAGACAAGTCTTCCCCCTCACAGAGCTTTCAGTGTATTCTTTTCACCTACCCGCTCTCTCCTCTGCATGTAACAGTGGAATTCCCGTTATCACCCCTGTTTTTGCCGGCCGGAGTGGCCGACCGGTTCTAGGCGCTACAGACTGGAACCGCGCGACCGCTGCGGTCGCAGGTTCGAATCCTGCCTCGGGCATGGGTGTTTGTTATGTCCTTAGGTTAGTTAGGTTTAAGTAGTTCTAAATTCTAGGGGACTGATGACCACAGCAGTTAAGTCCCATAGTGCTCAGAGCCATTTTTTGAACCCCTGCTTTTAATGTCACCGAACGTTGTTTTGACTTTCCTTTATGTCGAGTCTGTTCTTCCGACAATCATTTTTTTTCGATGTTTTCACATTTTTCCTGCAGCCATTTCGTCTTAGCTTCCCTGCACTTCCTATTTATTTCATTCCTCAGTGACTTGTTTTTCTGAGTTCCCCGGAACATTTTTCTATCTCCTCCTTTCATCAATCTACTGAAGTATTTATTGTGTTACCCATGCTTTCTTGGCAGTTAGCTTCTTTGTACGTATGTTTTCCTTCCCAACTTCTGTGATGGTCCTTTTTAGAGACGTCCATTCCTCTTCAACTGCACTGCCTACTGAGCTATTCCTTATTGCTGTACCTATAGCCATAGAGAACTTCAAGCGTATCTCGTCATTCCGTAGTACTTCCGTATCCCACTTCTTTGCGTATTGATTCTTCCTGAGTAATGTCTTCATCGCTACTACATTGTGATCTGAGTCTACATCTGCTCCTGGGTACCCCTTACAATTCAGTATCTGATTTCGGAATCTTTGTCTGACCATGGTGCAATCTAACTGAAATCTTCCCGTATCACCCTGCCTTAGGTTGATTCATTTGTTCCCCCAGAGTAGTAAATATACGAAGTCCAAAAGTAGCTGAAAATTGTCTGAGCAGCTCAGTAACATGTTTCTTCAAGTTAAAATTTCCACCAACGTTTACAATTAACAATGTAGAATAATTTTGAACATAGATGCTAGGGTTCAGTGACCGTGTCAGAATTATATTTGAACAAATAAGCCCTCGGTCACAAATACCCTTGTTCATAGTACGAGCAGACCTTAGCGGCTCGCCATCTCACAACTGTTCATGACGTCGCCTTTCCGGCTTAGATCTTTTTTAATATGTGACTTGTAAGTACTGCATCTTTTCGAGTCAGTACAAACTTTAATTTTATTAATGTACTATATACCTAATATGTTTTAGCACAGTTAGTCTAATTCTGAAGACGACGCACATAGTAGCGTCGAAACCAGGTCAGTTTTGACTTAATATTTGTGCCCGAGGGCTTATTTGTTCCAATATAAATCTAGAACATTTTATCACCATTACCGGCTCCTGTTCATGTGCTACAACAGTTTTCAGTACAGAACTGTGTTAATGTGTTTTCTAAAGAAAAATTTTCATAGAATCACTGCACTGTTGTTTCAAGAACATCATTTACGATTTCCTTTATTGCGCTGAATGTAAAAGGATTTATTACAACACTGGCGCCGTCTGCAGAAAATACCACTTTCGTTTGACGAATGTTAATTATCTCCTCGCCTGGAACCGCGCGACCGCTACGGTCGCCGGTTCGAATCCTGCTTCGGGCATGGATGTATGTGATGTCCTTAGGTTAGTTAAGTTTAAGTAGTTCTAAGTTCTAGGGGACTGATGACCTCAGATGTTAAGTCCCATAGTGCTCAGAGCCATTTGAACCAATTATTTCCTCCCAGCCTCTACAATTTTCTGTCGTTTCAACATTGAAATATTCAACGTAACTTCTTCCTTTGTACTTTGTAATACAAGTTTTATTTGCCTAGATCGCGAAATTATGAGATGATATTACCGTTTTCTATTGTGCTAGAAGCCCCCCCCCCCCCCCTCCCCCCCCCCCCCACTGGGGCCGAACCGCACGATAACCTTGGGATTCGGTGTTGGGCGGCAGTGGGGTGGATGGACTGCTGTGGCCTGTTGTGGGGTTGTGAAGCCTCTAAGTAGCCTCGGTTTAATACATACATACCCACCACCCACCTAACCTCAGACACACACACACACACACACACACACACGTGAGGTTGACCTCGTACTAGGGTAAAAATACATAGAGATGCAATTTTTTAATTTCGTTTTAAACATTGATTAAAGCACTTAAGGAAGTCCATTTTTTATTTATAATGCGTATTAAGCAGTGTTTTAACACATGATTAAAAATACTTACTTTTAAACTCACCAACTCTGAGTAGTATTAGGATGGACAGAATGGAGACTGATGAACAAAAAGGAGCCCTAGTAATAATATCAACTGTTTTCACGGATCTTTAAGAACCTATCTCTTCTTGGTATATTACGAGTATATACATTAACCTTCAGTTACTTTGGAGATGAAAGATAACAATATTTGTACATTCTTTTGAACATAGCTCAAATGATTCAAATGGTTCTGAGCACTATGGGACTTAACATCGGAGGTCATTAGTCCCCTAGACTTAGAACTACTTAAACCTAACTAACCTAAGGACATCACACACATCCATGGCGAGGCAAGGCTCGAGCTTGCGACAGTAGCAGCAGCGCGGTTCCGCACTGAAGCACCTAGAACCGCTCAGCCACAACGGCCGGCTTGAACATAGCTTTTCAATCTCTTGATTAAAATGATCACCAAGAGAATTCTTGTCGGTGAACATCAGCTACCTTCCATAAACGTTAACGTCTTGTTCGCATGTGTGTTTCAAATTGTCGGCATGTATAAGTTTTGAGATAAATTTGTGTTGAACTTGATAACGTTGGCTTTATAAACGTTGGAGAGTACCACGACTGACTCACTGACCTGCAGTAATTTTGGCGGGCGCGCCACACAACTCCCCGAATGAAATCTAACACTTGTGCTGTACTTGTTTCAAATTGTGGAATCCTGGGCACGCACACGTTTAAAGCATTCTGTCCAGTTCTGAGAGGCCATACAGAAGGGTGAGTACTTTTTATACGCTCGGGATTAACTACACAAAACAAAATCTTAATTGTTATAAAGTATATTCTGTGAAGTAAAAGGCTGACGTGAGAATTTCATCTTCCTCCTCCCGCCCCCTCTTCTTCACCAGAGAATGAGATTTGGTGAGATTCTGCTAGACCGTTTCCCCATATTTCCAGTTCACGTAATTAATGAACGTTCTCTTGGGGGTCATTCCATATTAGTTATGACGCTGAGAAGTGGCAGAGCACAGTCTCGCAGCGGCGTGCATGTGCTTTGCATGTTGCCTATAATCCAGTCATCTGCTCTTTTTGAAAGGGGGGGGGGGGGTAGGCCCAGTAAAATTAACGTTCATGATTCGCTTCCAAAGGACCTTTCTTGACTTACAATAGAAACCTGCCGTAAGGTCGCTCTCCCATACAGCCGAAACTTGTCGGGTTGATAGAAAGATGTAAATAAAAGGGCACCTATTTTGGCTTAGGTGCAGCATTCGACTGCTTACGATAAAATCATGTCAAAGTTTCGACGCAACTTCATCAGGCTACTCGAGTGCGTAAAACCAAGTGCGTCGGTAGAGCAGTGACTAAGAGCACCGTTTCGATATTTTGCGCCCCGTGTTCATGTCCAATTACAGATTTTTTTCGTTGTCGCAGAAGTACGTTACATCAATATTTTTTATAACATCGTAAAATACAATGGTATGAATGGTAAAAGATATAACGAATTCAAATGTTATTAAATCTAGATACAGTCATCACAACTGATACGATAATTTCCACAAAACTGGTACCAACAACTTTCGTTTGTCTGCAAGAAGACAGTGACAAATTTTTGTCCTCGACTCCAAGAAGGAACGATAGTAGAAAGTGTACTCTACAGTCACATAATTCGGAAAGCCACAAAAGAAACCTATGATCAGTTTCTGGATGTTTTGCGGCGTTACTTAAAAATGGAGACGCTTCTGTACTTTACTGATTCGTGGAGTGGATAAAACGATTCCTTCTTATAGGATGGACTATCTGTAGATAAAATTAGAATGCCGTGTGACATTACGAGTATATGGGAGAGTTATTCGTGCACCAGGGCCTCGTGCTGAGGAGAGATGCATCTGTTGCGCGGCTGAACACTAGCGGGCCCAGGGCAAAGTGCTCGCCGCGGCCATCCCGGCTAGTTGACGGTTTCCGCACCAGGAAAGCTCGGGTGCAGAGACAAAGAGTGCGTCGCCGGAAAAGGGTAAATCCCAAAGCTGATGCTCGCATTGCCTTCGCGCAGAATATGCTACTGGAAATAGCGGAGTGTCAGACACCCTTAAAGATGGCTAAGCTGCAGCTCTTTGAGGTTCGACAATAACTTAGTATTAAAGCATATCAGAAGACATAGGCGATCCCAGAAAAACAAGGCGCATGATGACACAACAGTATTTCAATATCTTTAAAACTACAGAGGTTAATACCCTAGAGTGAACAAACATTTTCAAAATGACCCTCTGGATTAACAACTATTAATCGCTTCCTGCGATTGCAACAAACTTTATCTCAGATGATGGCATTGCGCTATAGCTGTCATCCATGAAATCTACGAGTCTGTATCTCTTCTATTCATTGATTTACGCCGTCTTATACATCGTTTTTAGTATGCAAATGTTTGTCAGAACATCGTATTCTCCACATTTACACAGAAAATGAATGCAGCGTGAATACCTCATATTCTGTCATACTTGTGCTTTTATTTAATAGCTTCCTATTTTGCCAGTAACTTTATTTAAATATTGATTGCAAGTGCTGTTACAAAACTGTGCTAATTTAAAAGTGGTCAGTCGCATCTGTTAGCAGGCCCCACCTTTGTGAAAGAATGCCAAAAGACACTTCCGAGAAGCAGGCTTAAATAATTGCTTAAACTATACTTAACGACAGTTCGATGTCATTTGACGTGAGTGCGCTTGGGCAATAATGCTGGCTTATTTATTTATTAACCGGCTGTTACTTATATACACTCCTGGAAATGGAAAAAAGAACACATTGACACCGGTGTGTCAGACCCACCATACTTGCTCCGGACACTGCGAGAGGGCTGTACAAGCAATGATCACACGCACGGCACAGCGGACACACCAGGAACAGCGGTGTTGGCCGTCGAATGGCGCTAGCTGCGCAGCATTTGTGCACCGCCGCCGTCAGTGTCAGCCAGTTTGCCGTGGCATACGGAGCTCCATCGCAGTCTTTAACACTGGTAGCATGCCGCGACAGCGTGGACGTGAACCGTATGTGCAGTTGACGGACTTTGAGCGAGGGCGTATAGTGGGCTTGAGGGAGGCCGGGTGGACGTACCGCCGAATTGCTCAACACGTGGGGCGTGAGGTCTCCACAGTACATCGATGTTGTCGCCAGTGGTCGGCGGAAGGTGCACGTGCCCGTCGACCTGGGACCGGACCGCAGCGACGCACGGATGCACGCCAAGACCGTAGGATCCTACGCAGTGCCGTAGGGGACCGCACCGCCACTTCCCAGCAAATTAGGGACACTGCTGCTCCTGGGGTATCGGCGAGGACCATTCGCAACCGTCTCCATGAAGCTGGGCTACGGTCCCGCACACCGTTAGGCCGTCTTCCGCTCCCGCCCCAACATCGTGCAGCCCGCCTTCAGTGGTGTCGCGACAGGCGTGAATGGAGGGACGAATGGAGACGTGTCGTCTTCAGCGATGAGAGTCGCTTCTGCCTTGGTGCCAATGATGGTCGTATGCGTGTTTGGCGCCGTGCAGGTGAGCGCCACAATCAGGACTGCATACGACCGAGGCACACAGGGCCAACACCCGGCATCATGGTGTGGGGAGCGATCTCCTACACTGGCCGTACACCACTGGTGATCGTCGAGGGGACACTGAATAGTGCACGGTACATCCAAACCGTCATCGAACCCATCGTTCTACCATTCCTAGACCGGCAAGGGAACTTGCTGTTCCAACAGGACAATGCACGTCCGCATGTATCCCGTGCCACCCAACGTGCTCTAGAAGGTGTAAGTCAACTACCCTGGCCAGCAAGATCTCCGGATCTGTCCCCCATTGAGCATGTTTGGGACTGGATGAAGCGTCGTCTCACGCGGTCTGCACGTCCAGCACGAACGCTGGTCCAACTGAGGCGCCAGGTGGAAATGGCATGGCAAGCCGTTCCACAGGACTACATCCAGCATCTCTACGATCGTCTCCATGGGAGAATAGCAGCCTGCATTGCTGCGAAAGGTGGATATACACTGTACTAGTGCCGACATTGTGCATGCTCTGTTGCCTGTGTCTATGTGCCTGTGGTTCTGTCAGTGTGATCATGTGATGTATCTGACCCCAGGAATGTGTCAATAAAGTTTCCCCTTCCTGGGACAATGAATTCACGGTGTTCTTATTTCAATTTCCAGGAGTGTATATTGTAAATCGTCTGAATGTAACCGAATGTATATGAGATTTCTTTTATTTAAATATTTTAATAATATATTAGTTGGGTTCGGTAAAGTGGTCAGGTGAGTCAAATCATATCTGTAAAGCTTGAGAACGATGTATTTTGCGTGGGGATGGCCTCCAATGAGAAGTGAACAGTGGCGGAGCACTGCTGGAGTCAAGTGGGCACTACGACGTTTCGAGTGAAGAGATCAGTGGAGAGATTCTGGACGGTTTTACATTTGTGCTTGAAGGTGGACATGTCCGAAAGAACAGATACAGTCTTCATGTAGATAAGACTTACCAGCCAATGATCTTCTTCAGTGCGGATGTACTCACATTGCCCGAACTCTTACGGGAATCGGTAGATTGACTGCTGCGAGTAATGAGCGTAGGGGGCAGGGGCACTACAAATGTCGTGTGTGGATAGTAAGTTGGAAATGTGGGTCTCACTGGGAGCGTGCCAGAGATAAGTCCCTGCAGTCGCACTATCCCCTGTGTCCTTGGTGGTTCAGGGCCGGCACGGCAGCTCAGCGTGTTCGGTCAAAGAGCTGGCGGTTCTCTGTAATAAAAAAACTGAATGATGGGCTCAACAATGAACTTCGACGGATGTCATGTGATGTCCGCTACGACCAAATATAACGAACAAAATAAAAAGAGGGTAGAGATACAGATTAATAATGAAACAAATGAATTGTAAAAAAAAGGAGAGAGAGAGAGAGAGAGAGAGAGAGAGAGAGAGACGGATAGAGCGTCTGCCACGTAAGCAGGAGATCCCGGGTTCGAGTCCCGGTCGGGGCACACATTTACACATTTTCAACTGTTCCCGTTGACATTTATCAACGCGTGTCAGCAGCTGAAGGTCTGGATTTCACTGTAATTTCATTAGATAATACAATATGACAGCATTTATTTGGCGTTGTATTTAGCTGGAACCTGAACGATAAAAAGTACAGACAAGAAGCGAGAAAAAAAAACTGAAATATGGAATTACAGAAGAAAGCAGATGATTAGATCGAGTAAATAATGAGGAGGAGCAAAATCGAGCCAGGGAAAAAGAAATTTTACTGCACAATTTGACTAAAGGGAAGGATAGGCAGATAGGAAGAAACCTGAGGTATCAACGTCAAGTTAATTTGGTTCTGGATGGAATTTTGAGACGTAGTCGCAGATATAAATATTGTGGCTGATGACAAAGTCTTGATTACAATGAAGATGTTCACATTAATTGACTTAGCTTGTAGACCAGCACTGCCAAGAAGGGCATTCGGGGCCAAGACATATCTACTTGTATCAAACACAGGCCTTCATTTGAGGAAGAATTTTCTGAGAATGTGCGTTTGGAACACATTATTGAATGGTACTGGAGCATGGACTGTGGGAACAAAAGAGAATCAAAGCATCTGAGATGTGGTGTTACAGTAGCTTGGGGCGGCTGTTAAATATCCTTACGGTCGCTACTTCTGTTATGTAGTTAACGAAAAGTTACTTAAATCGTCTGTGCGTCCTTTACGCCTACCTTCACCTACAGGAGCCTCAAACTACTTTTGCAGTCAGCCGGAAAGCAATGGAGGAAATACCAACCATAATTTCCAGTCTGCGAGTCCACATTACTTATCGTGTTCACTGAAATATAATTTTCCTACTTGCTATTTATTTAGCGGGATCAGAAAAAATGACTATAAACAAAAGTTTTAAGTGATTGATATATTCAGTAAAAGTTTACACGCACGAAATGGCGCAACCAGCCACAAACACTTTTTAAATGTTTTATTTTATTGCCATAACCAGATTCGGGTAACTGAAGATGGGCATGGTAGCCCTAAACCGATTATGGCCATAAAATAAAACATAGAAAAAAAGGAGTATTTGTGCCTGGTTGCATCATTCACCGACTATCATTAACAGCAGTGGAGTTCACAAGATCCAGCATCGATAAAATAACATAAAAATATAAGAGTATTCCTACTACTACTACTACTAATAATAATAATGTCCCTATCGGAAACAGCACTATTAACAGATCGAAGGTGGCCTCTATGGGAAGTTCCAAGCGAAACTGTCACCTTGACGTCTAATGACCAAAGTTAAAAGTGGGAAAAAACGTCGCCACTTGCCACGTGGTTTTGTTAACACTACGGACAGCACACAAACGGTTATTTCCGTAAAACCTAAGCGATCCAGGACAGTGTATAGTCCTCGCGAGTTCACTTCCTATTTTTACCGAAAACGCTTTAGGTAGCTGCTCAGCTGTGACGTCATCCGAGGCACAGCTTGAGCAGACGTTTGACTGACAGGGACAGACTAATTGATACTCGGTACGAAGTGTCTCTCCCACTGCCTCCCTGGTCATATTTATATATGGATGCAGCGCACCGCCAAGCGGAACATCAGCTGTCAACCGTCTTAGGAACATGCAGCCGTATCTAAATGGCCCCTTTCCCGGATACGTATTAATTAATATCTCTGTCGTTAACGATTCACAATCTTCTTAATTTTTATACAAACAGAATTAAGTTCGTTTTAGTTACTGAAAAGGTCTTAGCTCGACTGAATTTAAACTATGCCGGACAGAATTTTTAGAATGCAACCGACAGTAGAACGTGACCTCTGAATTGCCTCTTTAAGATTCCTTGTAATGATTTCTATTTACAATAAAGTGTTAAAACTTGGTACGGCTATATTATTTAATGAATGTAATCGAGTGCTGTAATTAGAGCTTTCTGTAAGAAATACAAATGAAACTTACTCTACCATGAATAAGGATTTTTTTGTCCCAAATTTCGTTTTTAGTTAATAATTGGAAAACTAATAGAGGTATTTCATTGGTATCACAGATGTAAGGCTTTTAGATCAAACTAGGCGACATACGAATTTTCATCTTTCTCAGTCCAATATGTAGTGCCTTCAACATTTCGCAAAAACACCGATTTTGACCAAAATATTACTCCGATTAAGTTGAGAATTGTAACGTATGATTGCGACATTCTTTTGCATGTTCTGATCAATTTTCAGCTCTGTGGTCTCTTTATTTAGCGCCAGTTATTTTTTCTTATGTTCATTGTTGTTGTTGTGGTCTTCAGTCCTGAGACTGGTTTGATGCAGCTCTCCATGCTACTCTATCCTGTGCAAGCTTTTTCATCTCCCAGTACCTACTGCAACCTACATCCTTCTGAATCTGCTTAGTGTATTCATCTCTTGGTCTCCCCCTACGATTTTTACCCTCCACGCTGCCCTCCAATACTAAATTGGTGATCCCTTGATGCCTCAGAACATGTCCTACCAACCGATCCCTTCTTCTGGTCAAGTTGTGCCACAAACTTCTCTTCTCCCCAATCCTATTCAATACTTCCTCATTAGTTATGTGATCTACCCATCTAATCTTCAGCATTCTTCTGTAGCACCACGTTTCGAAAGCTTCTATTCTCTTCTTGTCCAAACTATTTATCGTCCATGTTTCACTTCCATACATGGCTACACTCCATACGAATACTTTCAGAAATGACTTCCTGACACTTAAATCAATACTGGATGTTAACAAATTTCTCTTCTTCAGCCTTGCCATTGCCAGCCTACATTTTATATCCCCTCTACTTCGACCATCATCAGTTATTTTGCTCCCTAAATAGCAAAACTCCTTTACTACTTTAAGTGCCTCATTTCCTAATCTAATTCCCTCAGCATCACCCGACTTAATTAGACTACATTCCATTATCCTTGTTTTGCTTTTGTTGATGTTCATCTTATATCCTCCTTTCAAGACACTGTCCATTCCATTCAACTGTTCTTCCAAGTCCTTTGCTGTCTCTGACAGAATTACAATGTCATCGGCGAACCTCAAAGTTTTTATTTCTTCTCCATGAATTTTAATACCTACTCCGAATTTTTCTTTTGTTTCCTTTACTGCTTGCTCAATATACAGATTGAACAACATCGGGGACAGGCTACAACCCTGTCTTACTCCCTTCCCACCACTGCTTCCCTATCATGTCCCTCGACTCTTATAACTGCCATCTGGTTTCTGTACAAATTGTAAATAGCCTTTCGCTCCCTGTATTTTACCCCTGCCACCTTTAGAATTTGAAAGAGAGTATTCCAGTCAACATTGTCAAAAGCTTTCTCTAAGTCTACAAATGCTAGAAACGTAGGTTTGCCTTTCCTTAATCTTTCTTCTAAGATAAGTCGTAAGGTCAGTATTGCCTCACGTGTTCCAGTGTTTCTTCGGAATCCAAACTGATCTTCCCCGAGGTTGGCTTCTACTAATTTTTCCATTCGTCTGTAAAGAATTCGTGTTAGTATTTTGCATCTGTGACTTATTAAGCTGATAGTTCGGTAATTTTCACATCTGTCAACACCTGCTTTCTTTGGGATTGGAATTATTATATTCTTCTTGAAGTCTGAGGGTATTTTGCCTGTTTCATACATCTTGCTCACCAGATGGTAGAGTTTTGTCAGGACTGGCTCTCCCACGGCCGTCAGTAGTTCCAATGGAATATTGTCTACTCCGGGGGCCTTGTTTCGACTCAGGTCTTTCAGTGCTCTGTCAAACTCTTCACGCAGTATCGTATCTCCCATTTCATCTTCATCTACATCCTCTTCCATTTCCATAATATTGTCCTCAAGTACATCGCCCTTGTATAGACCCTCTATATACTCCTTCCACCTTTCTGCTTTCCCTTCTTTGCTTAGAACTGGGTTTCCATCTGAGCTCTTGATATTCATACAAGTCGTTCTCTTATCTCCAAAGGTCTCTTTAATTTTCCTGTAGGCGGTATCTAACTTACCCCTAGTGAGATAGGCCTCTACATCCTTACATTTGTCCTCTAGCCATCCCTGCTTAGCCATTTTGCACTTACTGTCGATCTCATTTTTGAGACGTTTGTATTCCTTTTTGCCTGTTTCACTTACTGCATTTTTATATTTTCTCCTTTCATCAATTAAATTCAATATTTCTTCTGTTACCCAACGATTTCTACTAGCCCTCGTCGTTTTACCTACTTGATCCTCTGCTGCCTTCACTACTTCATCCCTCAAAGCTACCCATTCTTCTTCTACTGTATTTATTTCCCCCATTCCTGTCAATTGCTCCCTTATGCTCTCCCTGAATCTCTGTACAACCTCTGGTTCTTTTAGTTTATCCAGGTCCCCTCTCCTTAAATTCCCAACTTTTTGCAGTTTCTTCAGTTTTAATCTACAGGTCATAACCAATAGATTGTGGTCAGAGTCCACATCTGCCTCTGGAAATGTCTTACAATTTAAAACCTGGTTCCTAAATCTCTGTCTTACCATTATATAATCTATCTGATACCTTTTAGTATCTCCAGGGTTCTTCCATGTATACAACCTTCTTTCATGATTCTTAAACCAAGTGTTAGTTAATATTATGTTGTGCTCTGTGCAAAATTCTACCAGGCGGCTTCCTCTTTCATTTCTGTCCCCCAATCCATATTCACCTACTATGTTTCCTTCTCTCCCTTTTCCTACACTCGAATTCCAGTCACCCATGACTATTAAATTTTCGTCTCCCTTCACAATCTGAATAATTTCTTTTATTTCATCATACATTTCTTCAATTTCTTCGTCATCTGCAGAGCTAGTTGGCATATAAACTTGTACTACTGTAGTAGGTGTGGGCTTCGTATCTATCTTGGCCACAATAATGCGTTCACTATGCTGTTTGTAGTAGCTTACCTGCATTCCTATTTTCCTATTCATTATTAAACCTACTCCTGCATTACCCCTATTTGATTTTGTGTTTATAACCCTGTAGTCACCTGACCGGAAGTCTTGTTCCTCCTGCCACCGAACTTCACTAATTCCCACTATATCTAATTTCATCCTATCCATTTCCCTTTTTAAATTTTCTAACCTACCTGCCCGATTAAGGGATCTGACATTCCACGCTCCGATCCGTAGAATGCCAGTTTTCTTTCTCCTGATAACGACATCCTCTTGAGTAGTCCCCGCCCGGAGATCCGAATGGGGGACTATTTTACCTTCGGAATATTTTACCCAAGAGGACGCCATCATCATGTAATCATAAAGTAAAGCTGCATGCCCTCGGGAAAAATTACGGCTGTAGTTTCCCCTTGCTTTCAGCCTTTCGCAGTACCAGCACAGCAAGGCCGTTTTGGTTATTGTTACAAGGCCAGATCAGTCAATCATCCAGACTGTTGCCCTTGCAACTACTGAAAAGGCTGCTGCCCCTCTTCAGGAACCACACGTTTGTCTGGCCTCTCAACAGATACCCCTCCGTTGTGGTTGCACCTACGGTACGGCTATCTGTATCGCTGAGGCACGCAAGCCTTCCCACCAACGGCAAGGTCCATGGTTCATGGGGGGGCTTATGTTCAAATATTTTGTTTAACATATTCATTTGATAATTCTGAGACTTCACAATGTTAACATTAATGTACTGAAGCATATACTAATAAAGTTTGGAAGCTTTATTTTAATTTTTAATTTCACTCTGATATTATGGTGCAATCCTTTGTATGTTCATCTCAGGCGCGTTATGATGACGTGGCGCAGGTAGTAGTGAACTGGGGTAATCCCCGGCACACTCTTTCGCCTCTGTACCTCTTACAATGATACAGCGTTTGTGTCGCCTCAGCAGAATGTTGAAAACTAGGTCGAATGATAAGGTAAGGAATGAGGAGCTCCTATGGAGAGTAGGGGGGGAAAGGAATATATGATAAACACTGACAAGAAGAAGGGACAGGATTGATCATGTGTTAGGACATCACAGAATAATTCCATGGTGCTAGAATGAGCCGCAGAGCATAAAAGATGTAGGGGAAGACAGAGATTTGAATAAATTCAGCAAGTAATTGAGGACGTAAGTTGCGAGTGCTACTGTGAAATGAAGAGGTTGACACAGCAGAGGATTTCTTGTCGGGCCGTAACGAACCAGTCAGAAGACTGATGACACACACACACACACACACACACACACACACACACACACACACACACACACACATACACAATCAAAGAAACACAAACTATTAAACTAACACACAAAGTTGCATTAGTTATGTAGAGATGAATAGACTGGGCAGGATAGACGCTTGTAGAGTTGTTGTCTTAAAATTATACACTGCATGTTTCTTATAAATGTATTTATATATGAGCTATAGAGCATGAAACCAAGACTTCAAGAATAAAATGCAAAAACTGTCGGCTGCTGCAGAAAGTAGCACTAAAAATGAATGAATCCACTCTGCACCGTCTCTCTTCCCCCTGAGCCCTTTTTAAAATTCCTTGCGTTGACGTGTAAATCGAATGGTATATTTTTGTTTCCATTTCGCGTTGACACCCGTGGCGTTTTCTGCAGTCCAGAAATATTCTCGATGGATCCTCTCGCCTGAATGACGTTATAAAGAAAACATGGTTCCTAAATAAAATATCTGCAGCCGGCGGCGCGTTGCTGTGAAATGCATTATTCTTCATCCTATCTAGAGACTCTCCCATCAGTCCCGTATTGCCCGAAGGAGAGGAAAAGGGGTAGGCGCTCGGGAAAGGAGGGACGTGCGAGCGGAAAATGCGGAGCTACACGTCACGGCCTTATAGGAGTGTCAGCTTGTCAGCTTCGATATATGACGAGCTTAAACAGGAGAATATTACTCGAATAAGACGTCAGCCGCGGCATTCAGACGTGCAGGTAGAATAAAGACTTGTCCCGGCGCAGGCTGCATTTTTTTGCGGTGGCGGCGGCACGGGCTTATTTCCCAGAAGGATTAAATTTAAATCCAGAAGGGATACGCAGCCTGAATGTGACATCAATTTATATATACATAGAGAATTCCCTTGAGACGGGACGTCAGAGACCGGGAGACATAGTCTCACCTAAATTATTCACCTTGGTTCTGGACGATGTGTTCAAATACCTACCTCGAAGACAGAAAGGTATCATCATACATGGAACACGTCTCAACCAACCTCGCTTTGCAGATTTCATCCTCTTCAGCAACGATACGAACGAACTGTCAACAATGTCGAGAAAGCAATGATGCTTCCCAAGCAGTAGGCCTCAAAATTAACCGTCAGAAGATCAGACGCATATACATCATGAAATGTAGTATCAAGAATTGGGTCCACAATTTCTATTGTAGGAATCATTATATTCATTGTAATTATATGAGAAAGAATGGTTACAAACCGGGCAATCATATTTAGAGCTAATATAAGAAGATCAACAGAATGGCTACAAAATAACCCACCTGCGGAACACAGTTACTCAGAGCCCTGTCTATACTACGGTCTCCATCGGAAACCATGCTCTGGGTGTATTAAATTAGTACGTTTATAGGGAGCGTGAAATCCAACATAGGAAAGATAACAAGACAGCAGAGATCAGTCAGCGAATTGGACTCACCTGAATGACATTCGGGAAACTTGGTTACGTTCTCTGTAAACCGTATATGACTATAAATTTAAAAAGGATGCCAGTAGCAACAGCTACCGAAACAGCTGCTCGAAAAAGGAGCGCAAATCGGCTCCGGGTCTGTCAAAGGGCAGTAAGTAGAGCGTGGGGTCAGAGACAGGATTAGGAAGGAAGAACGCTGTCGAGTGGAAGCAAGATTGAAATGGCGTTGGGCAAGGGCAGGACAAAAGGCCAACTTCAAATGGAGCACACTACAAATGCAGTGGCGTCCGAGAGAGTTATAGAGAAGTACTGGACGACGTCTGACGAGATGAAGATATCCAACGACATGCGGGGAGAAACTGGATTGAGACCGCCCAGCAAATATCGATACGGAAATTTTTGGAAGAGACCTGTGATCCGGAATGAATATCGGTGGCTGAAGAATATGTATATTCATTTCATTTATATTTTACAAGTCTAATTCCGTACAACCAAATTGACGAGGAAATCTCCAAGGTCATAGAATGTGTCAGTACATGAAATTACAACAGAAAAGTAATAATAATAATAATCAAATAGTGTAATACTAAGCTATGTGACTACGAAAAATAGCATGTTGGTTATTGAATCCTAGGACAACAAAATTACGTGGACTTCCCAAAATTCATGAAATATCCGTCCCTATCCAGCCATTTATTGATAGTATAAATAGTCCCACACCCTTGATTAGCAAAAAACTCCATAACATTCTAAGGAAACTGTACACTTTTATAAACGATACACAACAAAAAATTCTAAGTTACTAGCACAAAAAATAAGACACTAAATCCCAAAAATTGGCTACTATGTCTCATTTGATATCAGAAAACTCTGTACAAACATTCCATTTGACGAAACAATTGCCATAATGGAACACAATTTACTACATTGCAGGTAAACCAGTATAAATGTCACATACCTACACGATAAACGCACGAAGCCTGTAAAATCCACCATACGTAGGAGAATAACGCTGACAAGAGAATTACCAATAAAACAAAAATTTATATTTATACCCGCTTCATATCTAGGAACGATATCTCACAGGTTTGACGCATTACTAAAATAATATAAAATTTGCATCCAGACACGACACAGTCTTCGAACACTACCACACTCCAGAAAAACAAAATCAACCATATATTCGAATGCAGGCATATATAAAATTCATTGTAAAGTACGTGATAATTCTGTATAGGTCAAACTGGACGGAATTCCAATACCGAGATTACGTTAGAGGGAGCGGCAGTAACCCATCAGCTTTTTCCACCACTTGAATACAGAACGGCACACAGCGCACAATACAGAACAGGCTGTAGAGATTTTACATACTGCACAAAAAGAACCACTAATAAACATTATTGAAGAGATTGAAATATATTCGCACACACACACACACACACACACACACACACACACACACTAAATTACCCTTAAGAAATTCTAAATGAACAGACCTATTTGAAACACAGGCATTACACAAAAACAAAAAAAGAATTATCGAAATTATCTTCCGAAACACGAGATGAGTGGGTAAACAAAATCTAATAACATATCAAAGATCATGTTATCACGACAGTAAAAATAACCACTGGAAAGCATAAGTTTGAGAATGAAACAACATCAAGAAATTATCATAAGCCTCGGGGACTACAACACTGTCTGGCATAACCAGTTCAAAAAAACAACATGTTTGAATTACATATGACCGTAGAACCGCAAAATGATTCAAATGGCTCTGAGCACTGTGGGACTTAACATCTTAGGTCATCAGTCCCCTAGAACTTAGAACTACTTGAACCTAACTGACGTAAGGACATCACACACATCCATGCCCGAGGCAGGATTCGAACCTGCGACCGTTGCGGTCGCGTGGTTCCAGACTGAAGCTCCTAGAACCGCTTGGCTACTTAGGCCGGCGTAGAACCACATAAACACGAATTATATAAGCGATAGGATAGCTCGTAAGAGCAAAGGTATGACCTACAGAGAACCATATCATATAGATACCCCTGTCAGTATCACGGAGGAGTATTTCAGATATCAATATCGTAAAAAAAAAAGATTTTCCAAGAGAGTTCCACGATTATCTGTAGAAACTAAGTTTTTATTTAATTCACCGGTTATGTTCAGAACGTGATTATTATACACTGCGCACATATTTGATCTAACAGTATAGAAACACTTTTAACATGTACTGACTTCATATCCTCCACTCTGTGCTGTTGACCAGACACTTCCTTCACGACTGGCACTTTTAACATGTACTGACTTCATATCCTCCACTCTGTGCTGTTGACCAGACACTTCCTTCACGACTGGCCATATGGTTTTAATTTTATCCTGTGAGCTTGCTGTTCTATTTGCATACCACATACTCTTTGCTGCC
Organism: Schistocerca serialis cubense; assembly: GCF_023864345.2. Classification (NCBI taxonomy): domain Eukaryota; kingdom Metazoa; phylum Arthropoda; class Insecta; order Orthoptera; family Acrididae; genus Schistocerca; species Schistocerca serialis. The sequence goes on along the minus strand of NC_064639.1, from coordinate 939,654,914 downwards.
CTGATAACCTTTTTAAGCGTCTTACAACACTGTTTGTAATGGGATACTGTAGCTCGACTACGGCTACTTCAAATATTTTGATATAATTCCCACTTTGTCCCACATGATATCCTTATATGCTAAATTTTCAGCATCCTCGGTGGGCTTTTCTTAAGTTTCCCTTCCGTTAAATAACACTGTTTGTACATACAAAATTTCAATTTTTAAGAGAAGTATTCGCAAATTTAAAAACAGAATTTTTTATAAACATTGTTGACACATGCTACGGTTTTCTTTGGCTTAATGCTCTGTCTATATCTGTAAAGGGCGAAAAAAATTTCGTTTGTGGGCGTTTCTGCTGCTTATATGCATGTAACCTGTACGGGTATATGAGCACCGACATGTAGACAAGGCATTAGTGTGGCATTCGTGTCTTTCCAACGCTCTTGCGGTAAATACGGAAACGTTAAATATGGCGACGTTATTACCAAATGTGTCCAAATGTGTCCAAACCAATACGCTGCTGTAATTTTCTCGGCTGCTGAAGGACAAATATCGATAGACGTCCATCGGAGAATGAAGAATGTGTGTGGGGCAGCACGTCAGTCGAAAATCACCGTTGTGGAATGGTGCGAGAAGTTATGCGCTGGTCACGGTGCTCACCTGATCTTTGATTAGTACTGCGCAACGCTGGAGAAATTAGGCATGCAGTTAAGGCGAAAGACCAGGAAAACTGAGATAAGGGTTGCTGTTGCTACATGATAACGCATTCCCTTTACCGCAAATGTCGTTAGGCAGAAGTTACGCCAGCTCACGTCGGAAACTGTTGAGCACCCGCCCTATAGTCCTGATTACCCATGCGATTATCAAGCTTTTGGTCTCTTGAACAAGCCTTAAACGGCTCCGATTCTTGTCGGACGAGGACGGACAGCAAGCAGTTACGGACTTCTTCACGCAGCAGGACACAGTGTGTTACCAAACTGTTATCTTCAATCTGGAGCATCGACAGGATGAGCTCCACAGCATTCACGGCGATTTTGCCTGTTTGGCATACCGATTCTGGATTGTAGGGCTTTCGAACGGAAACTATTTGATCGCCTCCTATAGATACATACTTCACTCATTATTAACAACACGTCAAGGTGCCCGTTGAATGTGGATCTTATGTTTATTCTACGCAAACAACCTTGACACACCGAACCTTATTTGTTTGTGCATTCCGAACTGT